>NC_138777.1:80298125-80658125 GCF_965119305.1 Pelophylax lessonae | reverse complement strand
AATTTACTCAAGGCAAATAGACTGTGCACTTTGCAAAGTGTGCTTGCTCTCTGCAAGTGCAGTTGCTCCAGAGTTTGTTAATTGAGGCAAAGCTT
The DNA here is from genome assembly GCF_965119305.1 of Pelophylax lessonae. Classification (NCBI taxonomy): domain Eukaryota; kingdom Metazoa; phylum Chordata; class Amphibia; order Anura; family Ranidae; genus Pelophylax; species Pelophylax lessonae. The sequence goes on along the minus strand of NC_138777.1, from coordinate 80,658,030 downwards.
CACTTTTCAAAAAGTACCCAATTACGTGCAAGGAAAATAAAAAAAAACAGCATATTTGTTTGCACATCATCGGATGATGGAAGTCAGCAGAGCTTCTGCTCATTTACTAAGCTCTGGAGCAACTGCATTTGCAGAGTGCAACTGCACTTTGCAAAGTGCACAGTCTATTTGCCTTTAGTAAATCAACCTCTATGTTTTATTCTTAAAGATGCAAATAGTGGATCAGCCAAAATGTAATTACAAGAAAAATAAGACTTGAATGTAATTACGATAGCACAAGATCTATTTGCAAAGTCAATATTTGCATGTAAAAAAAACGATTAAAGTGTAAGTTCAGTCATTATTCCAATTTACATAAACACACACCAGAGTGTGCTGGCCTCCTGAAAAAAATGTACAGCGGCTTAATACAAGGGGTTAAAAGCACTCAGTATTGCATATTTAAAGTGGTAGTAAACTGCTGCAAAAAAAAAAAAAATCCCCCTGCAAAATAATAGCAAAATGTGCTAGTATGCATCGAATACTAGCACATTATGAAACACTTACCCTAAAACAAAGCCCTCCAGCAATGCGCTGTCACCACTGAGAGGACTTCGATCTACCCCCAGTCTTCTCCAGGAGGGCTCTAATCTACTCTGGAATATTGGCTTTTGATGAATATCATTCTGCTTACACTGAACCCCTTTAACTAAGGGGTCGGTGAATTCTGGTAAGCCTTTTCACACATTGGGTGTCCATGTGGTGAAGGGATTGAAGATCTGGTTGTGTGTGGAAGAATCCTTTGGAGACTGCACTGAAGTCTGTTGGTGCATGGGACTCTATATGCAATTTTTTTTCACTTATTGCTGCTGCACTTTATATTTATTTTCATTGTGCATGGGACTTTATATGTGATTTATTTCACTTATCGTTGCTATACTTTATATTCACCACTGTTAATGCACTTTATATTTATATTCATATCAATTGTTATTAGTGATTTATTTTTAATATATATACTATTACCCGTTAATAGTTTACTATATTAAAACACTACACTTAGTGCACTTTAGATGAGCGCGGCTCTGTACACCTCTATAGGTGTATTTAAACCACTCTCACGTTATCTACAATTCAGCTGCAGCTCCTTTATATGGTTCACGCCTATATGTTGCACTTTATGATTCATTAATTCTGCATAGAATTCACACGGTACACAATTTATTTCATTTTTAGCTTTATTGTCATTTTAAATAAATTTGCCATTTGCGCAGATACTGTTGGCGATTAACGCATGCCTGCGGGAGACCTAAGTTATGACACAGTGCTTTGAAGGTCCAGTACAGTATGCAGGACCTTCAGAGCGCATGCACCGGTGACGTCACTGGCTGCATCCAGAGTGAATATCTTCAATGTGGTGCACGTTTAGGAGATATTCATTTTACCTACAGGTAAGCCTTAGCCGCGGCGTGTAGTCATTTCTTCTTTTTCCAGGATATGCTTTACGGAGGTGAACCAGGGTGAGCACCCATGTATGGAGTCTAATTGGCTTAATTACCTCACCTGGAGTGGCGTGATTCTTCCTTTTCATTTTAACACTGGCTGCTTAAAGTTTTATTTGTGATATAGAAAAGGGCACCACATTTTAGTTAATGCCACCACATTTATCAGTAGTGACTATGTATGATGGTTTTGCATGCAGTAAATATTCAGAATTTGAGCATTGCTTCCAATATTAAGCAGTGTATGGTTTAATAAGCCAGTGATAACAAATTAAGCTGAAAATGACAATGTTTACTTTTTTTATGGCACTTTCTTTTGGGACCGAAAAATGTCAAACTTTAGCTAATGAAACAAAAAAATAAATAAATAAAGAAGATTGAATTCTAAAATGACCAATGATATATTAAAATCTTTAGTTAAAGTATCCTACTTTTAGTTATAACTCAAAACTCAAATTGCAGATAAAAACAGATTTAGAGAACTGAATCCAAGTCATGAACTACATACATTTAATTTGATTTTCTCTGTGCAATAATAAAACCCAGTGGGCAGATATCGGGCATTAATGTAGTCAGCCAGGATAAAATTTACACTGAGCTATTTTATTTGTTAAAAGATAAAATAATGTTCCAGCATTGTATCAAGAAAAATCAGCTTTTACAGCTTTCGCTGTAAAATCCCAACACTTCGGGCCATATAATGACCAATTATAATAATAATTATTACAGCTCTGGCTTGAGAAAGGGTTGTTACTTGGTTTGAAACATAGCAAAGTTAGAGATTGCCATTAAAGAGAATTTTGCTACACTGCTAGAATATCATTTTATGGTTTATACTAATAAAAGTTTAAATTCTAAGACCTCTGGCCAGATCTAATTTGGGCTGGAGAAATGAAGTGAAATTACTTTTTATTAAATCATTTTTCATTGGAAAAGACAAGAGCAGGATGGCTCATTTACATCAATATGCTGATGGTGCGGTTTGATATTTTCTGATATTATGAACTCAGTCATGACACAAATTCCATCATATGAATTAAATGATATACATATTAGTACCACATAAGTACAGCTAAGTAAAGTTACCAGAAAAGTACAGAAGTTAACATAAGACAGTAATCAACACCGGGATATATTCTGCTTATTACATTAAAAAAGTTAGTCTTACCTTCAAACTTTTTCTTTTGTTGTTGAGAAGCTAAAACAAATTTGGAAAATTTTGCATTTTAGTTAGCTTTTTCAATCATCAATATGATACTACAATACACTGTTGATTGACTATAAACTGTCTATGTGAAAATTTTTATTATTACACATACAAAATAAAATGAATTCTAAACACATTAGCTCTGGCCCATTTACAACTAGTGAGCTTTATAAAGGGTAAGGACACTCAAAACAATACTCTCTGTTTATGGATATGTTAAAATAAATGCTATTTGAACAGTAAGTGGTACCACATTTCCATGTTAGCGCATAATGGTTTTCATTACTGCCTCTGTCACTTTTGAGGGGATTGTCTAGGACACAGGACAATCAAGGATTGAAAACAAGGAAACACTTTTTACTTTTCCCTAATCTGTCAACAAAAAAAGAAAAAGTTTTGGCTTGCGTTTTAATCTAAATAACTTTACGTGAGCTAAATCCTTCTATATTTGCTTATACTAATCCCTTGCAGGTTTACTTAATACTTGGAAAAACATATTTATACCTGGCTAATCCAGCTAATGTTTATATAGGAAGGTAATTGATGTTCTTTAGTGACAATAATCCAGAAATCTGACTAGAAAAATATACCGAAAACCGGATTTCTTAATTGGCTCGCCTAACGGCAAAAACGCATTATTGTGCCTATCCTGTCATCCAGTACTGAAATTTCAATGTACAGTGTCATAATGCACACACAAAGACTAAACCTATGTGCCAACATTCATTAGCTAAATGTCTCATTTTCTTTTATGCACATGTTAGTCTTAAATGTGTCTATTAGAACTCTCTAGGAATGGGAAGGGAGAATCAGGAAGACGATAAGAGATGTGACAATGACTTAAAACTGCAGACTCAATACAGTAAATCTGGATTCTGGAGGTAAGAAAAATTCTAGTGTGCATTTTAGCACAGCTGTCTTTAGTGAACTAGAGATGAGTGAATCGGTTTGCCCAGACCAGAATATAATGTAGGACAGGCACATTATAGGACTTACAATATCTGGGAATCAATTCTGAATTACTAGCTGAACCAATCAGATTTATGTGAACCTGTAAAGTGGGCTTTTGGATATATATCTGTTTATAATAGCTCTGCAGAAGTTTTCCTTTCCATATTTAATCTATTTCCTAATTTTTCACAATGTCATTTTGTAAGAAAGAGAGTGGGGAATGCAAAGGAATTCTCATCTCATTTGGAGCTCCACAAGAAATACTCAACTAGAAATGTATGGTATATATATATATATATATATATATATATATATACATATAGTCAACCCTGACAAAGTCGCGGTTAAGAGTTTGCGGCATCAGGGGGCATATTTACGGTTAAACTATAAAAATAGGCATTTATAGTTTTTTTTTATCACATCCAAAATTCGCGTTTTTTCACAATTCGCGGGTGATCTAGGAACATAACCTTCACAAATATAGATATAGATATATATATAGATATATATAGGTTATTGGATCAAAAGACAATATAGGTGGCTCGCTTGCACAGTAAATTTTAAATAACTTGCTGACTTCTACAACTAACACTGGATATTGTATATCAGTGCCTGATTAAATATTTCTTTTCAAAAAGACTGCAAAAAATGTTAAAGAAATATGGACAATTTCGTTGCTTATCTGACCTGGATTGAATACTGACTTACACTTCTGTACCTAAACAATGCTAATTTCTAACTGATTTTACTTCTGTAAACTGAAATGTGATTGCTTATACAGGTACTGCACCCTGTTTATAATTTTTTGCACTGTTTTGAATAATTATTAATGAATACAAGTAGCTCATGACATTAAAAAGTTTCATAACAACTTCTCTAACCAATAAAACTAGATCTCCAACCCCATCATATATTGTGCACTACTGCAGTATTTCCTCTTTCTAGGTAAATTGTCCTTTATATCACTATCCAGGAAAAGGCCTAGGTTTATCCTTAAATAGTTACCTAACAAGGGTAACGTTTTTCTCCATAAAGTGCTATTAAATGTACAAATAAGTTAAAGCTCAACTGAACCTCCTTAATGAATTGCACTAATGCAATCAGGCTGCAGATACAGTAATATATATATGCCTCTTTTTTGCTTTTTTTGTTTTGTATCAGCCGGGTGCTGCTGCAAGGCTTAAAAAAACTCCATGTTAGCAGCATATTACAGATTTGGACATCAGGTCTTACACGCAAGCTCTTCTATGGTCCAATACATCCCACTGAACACTGCTTTAATCAACATCATCATTGGTTCCTGAGCACAACTGTTTAACCACTTTAATACCGGGCACTTCCCTCCCTTCCCGCCCAGGCCAATTTTCCCCTTTTAGCGCTGTTGCATTTTGAATGACAATTGCGCGGTCATGCAACACTGTACCTACACCAAATTTATGTCATTTTCCCCCCACAAATAGAGCTTTCTTTCAGTGGTATTTGATCATCTGTGCGATTTTTACTTTTTGCTAAACAAATAAAAAAAGACCGAAAAGTTTAAAAAAAAAAAAAAAAATTTTGTTTATGTTATACAATTTTGTAAATAAATAATTTTTTTCCTGCACTGATGAGCACTGATGAGACTGCACTGACAGGCACTGATGGGGTGGCACTGATGGGGTGGCACTGATGGGGTGGCACTGATAGGGTGGCACTGATAGGCGGCACTGATATGCGGCACTGATAGGCACTGATATGTGGCACTGATAGGTAGCACTGATATGCAGCATTGGTGGGCACTGATAGGCGGCACTGCTGGGCACTGATAGGCGGCATTGATGGGCACTGATAGGTGGCACTGACGGGCACTGATAGGTGGCACTGACGGGCACTAATGGGCACTGATAGGCGGCACTGGTGGGCACTGATGGGCGGCACTGATCGGCACTGACGGGCGGCACTGATGGGCACTAATGGGCACTGATAGGCGGCACCGGTGGGCAATAATGGGCACTGGTGGGCGACACTTAAGGATGGCAATGATGGGCACTTGTGGGCAGCACTGATAGGGAGGGCACTGGTGGGCAGCACTGATGGGGTGGGCAATGGGGGGCTCCCTGAGCCCTGATTGCCATCCCTGGTGGCCATAGTGGGCATCCCTGGGGTCATAGTGGGCATCCCTGGGGTCATAGTGGGCATCCCTGGTGGATCTAGTGGCATCCCCCCCCCCGAGGGTCTGCACTGGTAATCAATGATCTGATTACCAGTGCCGACCCCCCCCCTGTCAGGGGAGCCGCCGATCGGCGCTCCTTTACTCGTGCCTGTCAGGCACGAACTAAGGAAAGCCGATCAACGGCTGTTCCTATTTACTATGTGACCAGCCGTGATTGGACACGGCTGATCACATGGTAAAGAGCCTCCGTCAGAGGCTCTTTACCGAGATCGGAGATGCAGGGTGTCAGACTGACACCTCGCATCACCGATCGCCGCTCTGCGCGCCCCCGGGGGGCGCCCAGAGCGGAGTTATCCTGCCGCCGTCATATGACGTCCGGTCAGGATAACTCAACCACATTCCCGCCGTCATTTGCCTATAGGGCGGGCGGGAAGTGGTTAATAGAGAAGAGTTTAGGGTGTGGATGTTGGAAAGTTAAGCATCCTTATCTCGCCAAGTGATGCCAGCATAACCCTTGCTGCAGCAGTTAGCAGATGAATATCAAATTGGAGGAATAATAATTATTTTATATATGTAGATTGACTGCATTACAGTAATCAATAAAGAGGGTTCATTTGGCTTTAGAAGAGGATGTGCATTATGCAGTTCAGCTGTTACTAGAATATTTTGTTAGAAAAAAACCCCACAAAGGATGAAGAAAAATTATTCATCACTATCAGTGCATATATATATATATATATATATATATATATATATATATATATATATATATATATATATATATAAAATGTCCTTAATATTCATTGTCAATTAAAAAAATGTTTTCAGTCAAAAGCTAATTGATGTGACCCTTTAGCATTTAAAGCAGTGAAAAATAATACATCATGATTATTTCCATTTACAAATTGCAACTTACCTTGTGCCTGGACACAGGCAAGAAATACCAGAAGGCCTCCTATACATAATAGTAACCCCCTATAGGTCCCCATGTTGTGTGCAGTTCGGTTACTGGTCACCGAACTGGGGATTGTTGAGAGGGACGAATGTTGAAACTATGGTTGGCCCTTTTATAGAGTAAGCTTTGGGTACGGGCAAGCAATTCTATTGGACTAAAAAAGGGTGGAGTTACAGGGCATAGATATTGGCACTGCCAACTATGTAGAATGTACTATTGTGACCAGGCTAGTAAGGACAGGGGATGGCCAAGAATGTTTGTATTATGGGAGTGGGTATTCCGTTTACTTATGAAAGACATTTTAACATACTTAATCTTTCCCTAGAGATAAAATTATATTAACTATGCTTTCCTGTATTATAATTTATTTATTTGTGATCCCTATTTTGTAATGTCACCAATCTAGACTTAGTTGCAAAAAAATATTTGACATAATCAAGTTATTGTAGAATGCCAGCGTTCAGCAGCTGAATCTTGTTACGGTACATTCTGGAGCAGGAATTCAAAGTTGAGAACAAACATGAATTCCATTGTAAACACCCATGGTCCCTCAGCTATCTATCTATCCTAACATGTATCCTGATTCTTACTTGACCTGTACCTTACTCTAACCTTAAAGACATGCAACCAAAAAAAGACATAGGTGCTGCCTTTGTCAACTTGTTACTGAAAATGAAAACTCCAGGGTTGTTATATTTCTTTTCTTTTATCCTTTTCTTTACTACATTCTTTACAACATTCAAATCAAGTATTAGGACACCAGAAATGCAATGCTGTTAGATGTGGATGGAGGAAATAAATGATTTGTTTATGGCCATTTTATTTATAATGCAGAATGTTTGTTCAATTTTCTAATGGATAGTAGGGTAAACTCTAGGGTAAAAACATTTGTTTTTAGTGATGAGAAAATTTGAAGGAGCATGATGGAAACATTTTCTTAAACAAATGGATTTCTAACTATGAACTTGGTTTTTGTTGAAGAAAAATTGTAATAATAATAATAACATAATGCAATGAAACCGGTTTAATAAATCTAGGGTTCCATTCAAATGTCATTTTGGATGAACTTTTAAATCCTTTATAACACTATTAGTTGACTAAATGATGGCAAGAAAGAATTTTTCTGATAAACGTTTAATGGGAGTATGGGAGTATAGCCATCTTAAAATGGAAAGGAGCTAAGATTTCAGTGACTCTGTTGTAAAATTGGAAGATGAATTGCTGCACAATGTCTATAGCCACAGAGGTAAAGGATGGCCTATTTTAAAGTGCTTTACTACTTGTTAAAAATATGTAAATAGTGTACAGCGGGCACAGGTTCATTTTAAGTCAGTATAAAAAATGAGCAACATCAGGTATTTTGCAGAATATAAATAATAAACTTTTGCCCCTGACATTATTTTATGTAGTATAACTGTTCTGGCACACACTATCTAGTAAATCAAACTACAGTATTCCTGGTTTCCTTGGAGTACTGACTAACCATGTCAGAAGACATTGGTTATTATTCATCTTTGCAGTTAAGAATTGCTGAAAAAATATTGATTAGCCTGGTGTATACAAACCCCAACATATGACATAACATTTTCATAGATCTAGATCACACAGGAAAAACAGACGTTTTTTTGGGGTTCTGCATATATGGCATTATGTTTTATTGATAACAACATCAAAACTGTTTGTCTGATAGTAATCACTGCAGCCTTCAGAACTCTTATCAGTGCTAGCTGTATTTAAAGATTTATTGTGGCATGTTGCTGAAGACATGGGCTTTGTGCCACATATGATGTACTGCAGCATTTGCTGAACACAATAGTGCAGTACTTCAGATCTACAATATGCAAAACTGTAGACACAGCATGATACATCAGATAGGATATTTTCAGAATTAAATAGACACATATGCCTTTATTGGATTTGCTGTTACCTTTTACCTGTTGGGGATAATGAATATGGGTAAGAAAAGTAACTTTCTGGTGTGGAATTACTCTAGTGTTCCTGTTGTGAAAAAGGGGTATATTTTAAATCTGTGTCTCAAAGTCCCTGCAAAACCCACTACCCCTTTTATGCTTATTTAAATAAATTTCAATAATGTAAGACAGATGGCAGGTATGGCAGAAATACACATATGTCAATCCTATGACGAAACGCCACGTCAGGCGGTACCAGACATGTTGTGACCACGCCCCCAAACCGGCTTTTATACGATTGAATGCTGCAGCCTGTGTTTTTCTCTATCGTGTATTTAAGATATGCCTGCTTGTCTCTACGAACATGTGAGTGTAATAACTTTTAATAAATTACCTTTGTTTTATCCGGTATCACGCTATGTGCCCTGTGTTCCCTTTTTACATTTATGTGGTTCCCATGTGTCTTACTGAGAGTACATTTTGAAGGTCTTCTCTGATGATCTGCACCCGATGGGTTTAACCCCTTTATGGCTTTTCCATTAGTTTGGAAGCCAACATCATCTGGTAACAAGGCATTTGTCTCTTTGCTTCACTGGAGGCTTCTATTTGTTTTCTCTGCCGTGAGAGGAGCGCCGTCTCCACCTGCATGCTGGGACTTGTGGTTCTTCTATACAGCACAATGTTTTTTTTACCATTGGATTTTCTTCTATTCATGGACTTTTCATATGGACTTCTCACTTTCAAATAAGTTTCTGGATTTATGTGCACATATATTTAAGAATTTTCTTTGATACTCATTACTATTTAGCGCTATAGGTATGACAGAAATATTCAGGGCTTCAGTACCCATTTTACCCACTTGCTTACTGGGCACTTATACCTCCTTCCTGACCTGGCCAATTTTTAGCTTTCAACGCTCTCACACTTTGGATGACAATTGCGTGGTCATGCAACACTGTACCCAAATACAATTTTTATCATTTTTTTCACACAAATAGAGCTTTCGTTTGGTGGTATTTAGGCACCACAGGGTTTTTTTATTTTTTGCTAAACAAATAAAAAAAAACAAAATGCAAATTTTGAAAAAAAAAAAACATCAAATTTTGCAAACAGGTAATTTTTCTCCTTTATTGATGAGCACTGATGAGGTGTAACTGACGAGCACTGATAGGCTGCACTGATGGGCACTGATGAGGCGGCACTGATGGGCACTGATCAGGAGGCACTGATGAGGCTGCACTGATGGAAAGCTGTCATTGGCTGACAGCTGATCACATGGTAAAGGGCCCACTGTGATTGTCCCTTTACCCTGCTCTGTGATCAGCCGAGTCCTAAGGATGAGAATGAGAGGAAGTCCATTATGCCCTTCTGGCATTTGAAGCCCACGCTGTAGCCATCTTTCGGCTTTAGCTCGGGCGTCAAGTGGTTAAATCAATGTAAACCCTTCAGTTTGCTGAAGCATTCTGTATTATAAACTATTGCCATTTATTTCTTTCCAATTTTTTTGTAACCATTATGTACCGCTTGACCTTTGAAATGAGGTCAGCTGGTTAGGAAGGCCAATAAGGGGGCTTTTAGATAAACTTGCCCCCTCACTATAAGAGGGTTAGATCACAGTAGCTATACTGACAATGTGCTTTAGCTATAACAGGGAAACCACATGGAGTGCTTCTGATAAAGTGCATAGGGATAGATTAGTGTATTGTCATGGAAATAGCAAAGTGCTGTGTATCTTGTAAAATTTAGGGGCAGGGGTAAGAGAAGGGTTTTTACCTTATTTTTTCATTCTTTATTACTGCTGTTTATGTAATCCAGCTTCTTTACAGCCAATGCCTAGCCACATGTACTACATTGATAATAGGCTCTATGTGTTTTTTTTCTCACAGGACATATTTCCTAATTGTTGCTGGCTGGTTTTGTTTCTACAAGCCTTTTATGTTCTCTAAAAGAAACTATCCTTTTTTCTAGACAACAGTCCTGATTTTGAGAAGGATGGGCAGCCTACATCTGTAGGATTCTACATCAATTTTTTTTCTGCTGCCTTCCCTTTCCTTTGGCTGTAGGATTCCCCCCCCCCCCCCCAGCATTTGCTGTTGCTTGTCATTTCGCCAGATTTGTGGAAGCCTTTGGTCCTAGGTTTCCCCCCTGAGAGCAATGCTTCCAGTTCCCTAACTATAATGCAATAAATGATTTAAAAAAAAGGTGCAAGGCAGAATCTCCAGCGCATACATTGCAAGTTCTGGCCAATGGTCCAGCCTGGACACCCAAAAGCCCATGGGGTCCTCAGTTCTAAGATTATGTGCATCAGCCCTGGACCCAATGTAACAAGCAATCATGTGGTTCAGCAGCTGCATGTGAGTGCTGTCTGCATCTGAGCATTGATGTTGTCATCTCTATTCTTTAGGTTTACTGCAGGCTCACAACCTGACTTTCTCTTCTATGATTCCTATAAACCACTTTGTCATTCCTCTTACTGTATGTCTATCCTCCTTGCAGCCCTATTGCTCTCAGTATCTTCTCAATCAATTTCCTTTACTCAAAAAAATATTGCTGGTAAACCTTGCCCATTTACTCTACTTTTATAGACTTACAAACTGGTCTTTTCTTGTAAATCCTTATTCTACTTCCAAAATTGCACAGCTCTCTTCAAAAGCAAATCTGTAAAGTACTCCATCCGAAACAACATATAAGTGTGTAAGTGTATGGTCCCCAACATGTTTTGCCACATTGTGACTTCATCACATAGTAAAGTGTTTAAAAAAGAAGTTTGGGAATAGAAAAAAATGAACAATCATACTCACCTAGATGGTTGCAGCACTGGTCCCAGCTTCAGCTGTCCCCTGCCGGCTCTACACGGACAACTGAGCGATAAAAGACCACTCATCACTAATTTCTTGGTATTCAGTCTGCAGAGAGCCAGGTTTCTTTAGATTGTGACAGCGAGCCGGGGGGGGGGGGAGAATATCCCCCGCTCGCTCTCACAATGGGGGATCAGGGGGTGCGGGGGCGATACATCTGTTACACCCTGAATATGGGTGTAACATGTAACATGTTACAAAAGGTGCACGTTCATTTAATTGTTTAAAAAGTGCTATGGATCAAACAAACTAAACCTGCATTTTTCACATTTTTGGTGATTTAATTGTTTATTATAATATATTCATGGTATTTTTAAAAACAAATTATTAAAATAGATTTCAATACATCCTTAAATAATAGTGTATTTAGTAAACCAGTGCATTCCAAAACTTTAAATACTGGTCTTATCATAAAGGTTCTCTAAAGACCCTTTTGTAATTCTCTTGTGTTGCATTGGAGTGACATGTAGAGTTTTAATTAAATCACACTCTCCTCCAAAAAGTAATAAGTCATCCTGTGGCATTAAGCTTCCCCTATGTGGGTCAGTTTTTTTTATTCAGTCAGTGAGTTTAATGAAAAGAACTGATGCTGGTTTATGAGAAGTCGATCGATAAACTGATTTTACATGAACGACCATACATGGATTTAAATTCATCTGGTTCCTGCTGTGCTGGCAAAATTCAAATCCATGTATGGCCAGCTTTAGCGTATAGGAAGGAACTAAAAAATGATGGTGTCAAAATATGAACTCAGAGTTCCATTAGCATATAACATGCAAACTAGTTCTGTTACCACAAGACAACATGTACTTTTCAGACACCTGCCTGAGAGCCTCACCCAAAGATAAATAAATACCTTCTTTGTTTGCAAGATTTGTCCTCTATGTCCCTACAAAGAAACTCTCAGTACAAAGCTTAATGACTCTTTGAGTTGTTTAGTTATGTCAATCACATTCTTGATGTTCGTTGTGTCATCCAATCTTGACTTGATCGCAGTCTTGTCACCTTCTGTGCAAGGTCCACTGTTTAAGGTCCCCCTTTCCCCATTATTGAACAGCAACATACTCTTTTTAAAAGTCACACTCATGGAAAAAAGATGGCTTTTATGTTTCAGGGGATGATATCACCTTCTTGTTAATTAAATCCCAGGGAATGGTAAAAAAAACCTTCAAATCTCACAAGACACTTCAGCACAGTTCTGAGAATTTTTTTCTCAGCAAGATTTAGAGAACTCTACATTCCCCAGACCTTTGGAATGACTTCACCGTCATCTAGGTGCCGTTGACTGAAGCTGTGTAGAAAGGCTCAATTCACACCAGTGCATCCAGCGTTTTTCTCAGGCACAGCTTTTACTGTAGGACAAATGTGCATGCACCTTTTTAAAAACGTGGCCGCAGGGGAACTGAATAGTCTTTTTGACCATGCAATTTCCATGCGGTTCCCACACCCGCAAATGCACTGCAGGCTGACGTGCGTGGGGGTGCCATCCAGAATGAATGACAGCCCCGCGTGTCTCGTAAGAGCAGTGTGATTTGGCTGTGGGTAGTTGCTGGTGTGGGAACAGGGGCGATTCCTGAGCCCGGAAGCAGGCAGTACATTGCAGGTAGGCAGTCCGCAAGTGGTTAAAAAAAGATAAAAACCCTAAAAGAACAGCATTTATTTTTCTAAAACCATGAGTATTATAAACAATTGCCTTTTTAGGTTTATTAATATACTTGTTTCCACCTTTGTTTCATCTTTTGTTGATCTCTTGCAATCTCTTTGCAGCTACTTACTGCCTATGTGCATGCACTCTAGTGTTCCTCACAATGGGTTTCCTGATGGTGTCAACAGTGGCCAATGTCTAAATAATTCATGTTAAAACAGCTATTTGCAGACTCCTTCAAAAGATGTAAACAAACAAAAGCGTGTACCAAAAAAAAAAAAAAATAATAATAATAATAATGATATGTTTTAAAAAATAAAGAAAAAATAGCTATATCAAGGTTTGATCAAGGTCAGTGTCAGGCTTAGTTTTAGGGTCAATGTAGGGGTCAAAGGTCAAGGACAGGGTCAAAGTTCAGTGTCTGTATATTTTAGGTAGGATTTAAGATAAAAAACAGTATTTTTAATCCATATCAGTTAGTGTTAGTATGTTTTAGGTAGGATAAATAAACAAAAATATGCACTACTTTTACTGGGCCCTACTACAGGTACATACGGTAAATAACATACACATATGTGCAATCGCTGCGATCATTAGAGGCAGGAGAATTTATTTTGGGTTGTTGTTTAGTGATAAGTTATGGTTGCAGCAAGAATACAATTTTTAGGTTATAGGATGAGAGTGCCTAGGCAGCCTCACATACCAGGAAGTACACTGGTATCTTTCAGGAGGAATTTAAGGTGTATGCAGCATAGGAGGTAGAAGGAGGAAGTGTTAGTGCACACCGGCTGGTTCGGTGTGCTCCCCTCCCCTCGCTGCACAATCAACCAGCTCAAGCTTTCTCCATTAGAGAGCAGACCCCATCCAGCAACGATTCTTGGTGTACACCCCTCATCCATCAGGGACTTCACATACCGGTTTGGATTTTTATTCTCAACTATCAATTTTTATTCTCAACTATCAATTTTCAATAAACTATATTGGTTCATGTTGGCTGTGGTTCCTCTATATCTACTGAGGCTAGCGCTGATCTCCTTGTTTTCTGTGTTTACACTGCATCTACCAAAGGATGGAGGTGTATGCTTCTCAGCTAGTCCATTTCAGTTTGCACCTTTTCTACAACACAGCTAATTAGAGCTATGTAATATTTATACCAGTCATTGATGGGAGCAGGTTTGGGGAGGATTGGGCCACTCCAGTCTCACCTGTCTCCCATCCATTCATTAGCAACCATGTGCTTCCATTGTGGAGACACTCAAATTTGTTAGTGTTAGGACTGCAAGTAATACAGGGTGCCGTGAAGGGGACTTGCAGCTTACACATGCGTTTGCCTGATCGCCCAAACCACATCCAAGGAATGCCAGGCCACTTCCTTGGGATGCTTGGGCTTCACACAAAGCGAAGGTAACACAATATCCTCGTTGAGGTGGAAAGGCGAGACCACCTTGGGTATAAAACTGATTTGGTCGCAAGTAGAGATCGACCGATTATCGGCAACACCAATATATCGGGAGACCCGGGCATCCTACCTCCACCGCTGCCGCCGAAGAGAAGACCCGGTGTAGCATGAAGATGTGTCCCCGTGAAAGCCAGTATGCCTGCCACAAGTGCGCATCCACCGGTCTTCATGTAAAAAAACGGAAGTGATGTCATGACATAATTTCCGGGTACTCAGCGCCGAATTTAAAAAAACTGACAGCATTTTAAAATAGCCAAACTTGGCGTTTTGAATGCTTTTCAGTGCCGAGGAGGGGTTTGGGATCTTTTAGACTCCCAGATCCTTCCACAAGGAGTATATTTACAAAAAAAAATAAAAAATTTTACATGTCCGAAAATATCGGCCGATATCGGCCAATACCAATATACGATGACCAAAATATCGGTATCGGCATTAAAAAAAACTATATCGGTCGATCACTAGTCGCAAGACCACTTTATCCCTATGAATCACCAGATAAGGCGAATAATTCTGGGATAACACAGGCAGAGGAATATCTCTAATGTTCTCAAAGGGAGGCCGTTGTAACACAGACAACACTGAGGAACAGTGATATCTGGTTCTGGATAATGGCTGAGGGATGGCCCCCTAGAGGTGTGTATAGGTATAAAAAACGTTTTTTATTAACCTTTTAAACTGGCTAGCTTGGCTAGCTTGCTCCTGCAGAAGGCGCCATTACCCACTAGTGAAAGCTGAATGGGTGGGCGGCGACTGTCAGAGGACGTAAGAGAAATATTGTTTTTTCTTTTTTCAGAATTGTTTGTTTTTGTTTATATTTATTGTTATATTTGTATATATTTGTTTTATTTATTGTTATATTTTGTTTATAGCGCAAGAAAAAAAAAAAAAAAAAAAAAACAGTAGTGATTAAATATCACCAAAAGAAAGCTCTATTTGTGGGGGAAAAAGGACATCAATTGTATTTGGGTACAGCGTTGCACGACCATGCAATTGTCAGTTAAAAAAAAACAGTGCCGAATCGCAAAAAATGTCCTGGTCATTAAGGGGGGAAATCTTCCAGTCCAGAAGTGGTTAAAAATATAACTAAAGGCAAAACTTTTTTTTTTTTAGTTTTGGACAGAGTGGAGAGAGATTCTAGAGCCCCTGTCAATTTGTATTGCTGTCTGTGCCCCTGTTAAGGAGATTCACCCTCTCTATTTGTCCTGTTTACCATTATTATTGAAAGTGAAAGTAAAAGAAATCCCCAAATTTTGGGTTGTCCCAGAAAAGTAATAGATGGTGACACTAGTTTTGAGTTTTGGTGACCTGGGGGGTCCCCAAGAAATTAATTTAATTTGCAGAGATTTCTTCATTAATGGTGCTCTGCTTTACTGAACTGGGTTATTTATAATAGGCAAACAAAGTGTTTTCTTATCCCATAAGAAGCTGTGAATAGTGACGCATAGAGATATACAAGGTACACAAATACAGTATGTATGACAAATACAAGATAATGATGATTATGATGGGAAGAATTTAACTTTTATATGTTAAACAGGCATATCTAAAATCAACAGCAGCTACTGACTATACTCACATGGTAGGCCTAGCTTAAAGACACAATTATTTCCTTTGAGACACTCTAAGGCCGGGTTTACACATGTACTGTGCAAATTTCAGCTATTCAGTGGTTCAGCGTCAATTTCAGATAGACGTGCAGATTTGTTTCGTTTTAGATAGCTTCGTGATGTCTAACTTAATTTTGTTGATTAGTTTTGAAATTTGTTTCATTTAGTTTAATTTTGTTTGGTATATTAACTTACTAACGATTTCCAAATTTTATGAACAGTTAGAATTCTGTGTGAAAAATAGCTTGTTGTTAAGGAGCGGGCCGGGAAGCCGGCTGCTGGGTTGTAAAGTGGTTGTTAAGCCACTTGCATGACTTTGTATAATCATCTTTGTTTCCTAAGCCTGTGCACCTTTGTCTATGTGTTTTATAAAAAAAAAAGCTGTGAACACCTGATTTCAGTGTGCTGCTCTGCGATTACGTGACTGGCCAGATCTCTCCTCTCCCCATCTGACAGCTGCAGGGGGCAGGGGCCGAGAGGAGGAGAGAGAGAGAGAGAGAGAGAGAGAGAGACGGCCGGTAACGTGATCGCCGAGCAGCACACTGAAATTAGGTATATACAGCATCTCTTTAGTAAAACAGAGAGAGAGAGGCAGACAGGCTTTTGAAAAAAGGATAATTATTACCACATTAACAGTTTTTTCAGAAGGGGTGGGCGGGACGTGACACGGAGCTGACAGGCAGGAAGGGAAGGGGTGAGAAGGACAGAGGAGGACACAAGAGAGCAGAAAGCAGTGCTGTGGATGACGCAGGCAGGCAAACTGACCACGGTGTCAGGGTTCAGAAGCCATGCTTTACCGTGGTCAGTTTACAGAGGGGAGGGCAGAACCAGGCAGGATCACCCAGGTTTTTTAGGTGATACAGGGATGCAAATTACATAGCAAAAGCACTGTTCTGTATAACATGCTTTAAGGGAACAGGATACATTTTTTCTTTTTTTAGGGTAACAAACACTTTAACAACCGATGCATGCCCCCCCTACCCCCGCCCCAAAGCACCCCCCCATGTTAAGGGCATGTGGCCTGGTATGGTTCAGGAGGGGGGTTTTAGGGGGTACCACTACTGTTTTTTTTTTTTGCTTCCCCACTGACAGCAAAAATTGAAATGTAAACAAAAGAATGCCGGCAATGAAAATTTCAGGGAAAAAAACAGTGTGGGTTTCCCCTAAAATCCATACCAGACCCGGATGGATTGGGGGGGCCGTAATCCCCTTGATGTTAGGGGGACAACCCCCCATGTTGAGGGCGTGTGGCCTGGTATGGTTCAGAAGGGAGGCGCTCACTCATCTCTCCCCCTTTTCCTGGCCTGCCAGGCTGCATGCTCGCCCCCCTGAACCATGCATGACCACATGCCCTTAACATGGGGGGTGCTTTTGGACAGAGGGGCTAAGCCTGCAGACCCCCACAACCACCAGCCAGGGTTGTGGGGAGGAGGCCCTTGCCCCTATCAAAACATCCCCCCATGTAGAGGAAATGTGGCCTGTTATGGTTCAAGAGACGGGGGGGGGCACTCGCTCGTTCCCCCTTTCCTGGCCTGCCAGGCTGCATCCTCAGAAAAGGGTCTAGTATGGATTTTGGGGGGGAAGCACACCATTTTTGTTTATAATTTTGGCGTGGGATTCCCCTAAATATCCATACCAGACCTAAGGGTCTAGTATGGATTTGGGGGGACCCCATGATGTTTTGGTTCACGAATGAGATGTGGTTCAAAATGCATCCTGTGAACAGAGCCTAAGTGAAACCCTGGACAGAGCCATACAGACGAAAGAAGACTGAGGGGGTGAGTTGCTGCTCTAAATCACTTGTATGTTAAAGTGATAATAAACCTTCAGGTCATCTTCAAAGCTCCTTGCTCCTTTTCTTCTGGGATTGCCCCCACAGGAAGCTGCTTCCCATTGGGGCACTTGTGCAGGCTCACCCCATATACGCCTTGGCTGCGTCCATTGACACAGACAGGGTGGTTCGGCCCTGCCTCCTCGTCAGAGATTTTGCCATTAGTCCTGCTATCAATCTGCCTAGTGAGGAAGGACTAAGCCGGGAGAGCCGCTGCTCTCATGCACAGCGCTGGATCGAGATCAGCTCAGGTAAGTATAAAACAGAAATGTTTTTTACTTTAATACATCTTTATTTGCCACAGCAATAAAGATCTAACCGTGGTTAAGGCCAATCCAGCTTAAAATATTCCTTTACAGGGGAAGGCACACCCTGACCCGTTTTATGGGTCAACACATCAGGTGAGCAGAATATGGTGGAGGTGTATGGAACATGAGGTGATTTACAGTAAAAGAGTGACGTTGGAGAACAAGATTAGATTTCATTGGACTGTGCTATAATCATAGGACTTTTTTGTTAAAGAAGATTTTCTGCTTTATATGTTGCAGTGCTGTATTTTGAGTTTGTTAAGATTGACCTCTCTCCCTGAGTTCTTGCCTTTTGAAGATATTGTTGTCTCTTGGTACCCTACATACAATACACTGTATAATAGATCTCTTTCTGTGGTGTCTATTTTCTTAGTTCCTCAAAGCTCAGCCCTGAGCTCTGTGCCTTAAACCATCTCTCCTGACAAGTGTATCTCTGTATCTCTTCCTGCAGTCTCCAATAATACCTTTATGCAGCTGTCAACCTATCCGCTACCAGTGTTTCTACCTCAAATCCTAAAATCATTTCACATTGTATATTAGTCATTTGTTATGGATGTCTGGGAGAATCCAAAAAAATAAACCTACATTACACTAAACAAATTATCTTCATGATTTAGATCAGTCCCTGATAGCTCTTGCTGTCAGTGGTTGTGTCATAATTCAACACAAAATGGTTGCTTTGCCCCCCCCCCCCTCCCCTTAATTTAGTCGTTTCCCCTTATTGCTCCTAACCAGGACATTTCAAAGTCCTGCCACCTCTACTTGGCACCCTCAACAAAATACACCCCTTACAAACATGTCAGGATAATAAGCTCCTGGTTCATGCCTACATGCCATCTTGCCTTGACCACTTCAATATCTCCATATGTAGCAGCTTACTCACAAGACCCTCTCCTCTCCAATGTATGCTGTGGCAAGACTCCTGACTACTCTTTTGCTGCCCCTCTCTACAAATTTCCATACAGGTTTCCATCAACCTAAGAATAAAATCACTGTAACTATGCTTTGCCCCCAATAACTCCACACTTTATTCCTCAGATATATTTCTGACTAGGCTAAAGTGAACCTATTCCCATAAGTTAGCCCTTTTGGGTCATTCGTAATCTGTTTAATGTGCATTATTGTTATATACTTCTACTATATAAAAGCATAGCACCCAGGTACTGTACATTTCATGCTTTATGTGGGGAGGGAGAGGGTGGCAAAGGGTAGTGTCTGAGGGCTCAATTCATAAAGAGTTATTTTCTTCTTATCTGAGATAAAAAATAAGGGTCTGTTCACACTGGCTTACCGCCCAGGGGACTCGGTTTTGCTCAGCGGGGATCGATCCGCCAATCCCCGTTGAGCAGCCGGATGACACGTCTCCGCTTACTTTGCTCTCCTCTATGGGAGATCGAATGAAAATTGACCGCCTGTCTGTTTTCATCCGATCCGATCCTCCAGAGGGATGGAAAATTGGGTTTCCATTCGTCTGGATTTCATGGACGGAATCAAATCGAATTTGGAGAGCAGTGGGTGTCAGCGGACATGTCACCGCTGACATCCGCTGCTCCATAGGGGTGCATGGAGCATCCGATCAGATCCGCCTGAAAAACTGACAGGCGGACCTGATCGGAAAGCCCGTGTGAAAGGGCCCTAACTCACAGCTTTTTTCAAACATTTTTTTTCAATTCACAAAAAAAGCTACTAAAATAAAGATATATTTCCTCAAAATGTGAGGTATTTTACTCATGAAACCATTCAGTATTTTATCTCATGACGTCATATCCAGTGGGATAGATACAGTGGAGAAGGATTAGAACCCCTGTCAGTTTTAGGGCCAATAAAGAGATAAAATGGTTTGAACCATATAAATATGACAACTCACTAAGTCAGTGCAGTCCCTGCAGCATATGTATTAATACAGAAAAAAAAAAAATGGTTTGTATTTTTAGGGTTTTTAAGGTGCTATCACAAAAATTACTTCACAAACAATATTTAAAATTCAACAAATTTTATAGAAGAAAAAAGGTGACTAGAATACCAGCCAAAGGGAAGCTGCTTTCACAGCGCACAAGTGGTGTATCAAAAACAGCTAAGTTAATACAAAAATGTTTTTAAATGTAAAATACTGACTAAAAATAGTATCATAAAACAAACACATAGGCTCCATTCACACCTGGGCGTTTTCAGCTCCAAAAACGCTCAAAAGAAACGCTTCCAAAACGCCCAACAAGTAAAACCCCATTCATTTAAATGGCCCCTGTTCACATCTGAGCGTTTTGCAAAACGCCTGTAGCTGAAAAAAGTACATGAGCTTCTTTTTGGGCTGATTACCAGCGTTTTTGATAGATGTCAATGAAAAACGCCTGAAAAAATCGCAGTAAAATCGCGGTAAAAATCTCGGTAAAATTGCGGTAAAAAACGCTACGCTCAAGTGTGAATGCAGCCTTACAGTCAGGTTCATAAATATTGTGACATTGACATAATTTGAATGTTTTTGGCTCTATACAACACCACAATGGATTTGAAATGAAACAAACAAGACGTGCTTTGCAGACTTTCAGCTTTAATTTGAGGGTATTTACATCCAAATCAGGTGAAAGGTGTAGGAATTACAACAGTTTGTATATGTGCCTATTTTTATCAATTTATCACCTTATTTATCAATTTATTTAAACTATGGATTAATGGTTGTATAATGTTAAATACCTAGTGCGGTATAAATTTACACATATATCTTTAGTTTTGCTATTGAGCTTACGTTAACAACACAGCTGGCTAATCACTATGTTAGTATTCACAGTTTCTATTTCATTTTTTATACACCATTAATAGTCTGTGGCACTAAGTTTTTACTTTTAAAACTCACATATTACCGTTGTGACAGTTTTCTTGAATGCACAAATCATGCGAGCGAATTCTAGAGTGACTGGGGGACATTAAATGCTGCGTCTTCTGCCCCTTGCAGAGAATACGCTTCTTTGTTAAATAAAATTAAAAAATGAGGAAGAGTAGATGTGTGAAAAGTGAAAAATGTGTCAAAAGTGAAGTGGTAGCCAATCAATCTTCATCTTTCATTAATTACAAATTGTGAGTGGCTGTTATGGCTGTAATTATATCCTTATTATTATATTATATCATATTATATCATATTATATTATATCATATCATATCATATCATATTATATTATATCATATCATATCATATCATATCATATTATATTATATCATATCATATCATATCATATTATATTATATTATATCACTATATAATGGCTGTTATTACAGCCTTATTTTCTTTTTTCCAGTTTCATCTTTTGCCACTAAATTAAGTTGTTCTTAAAATATATATTTTTAAACTAAATTATAAATTAGGAAAGAAAAATTATAAATCATGAATTTCCATAGTATATGTTTAAAGCTACACTGTTGTGTCAAGTAACTTTTTAGTCTATTCTCCTGAACTGTAAAACTTTCCCTAGGGAAGTGCTGGCTCAGATCAGGGTGTTGCTAAGCCCAGCACTGTTTACACTGGGTTAATATAATGTTCTCTGGTCACAGGAACAAACTCGTAACAGGCAAAGCAAACATATCAGACACGGATCAAGTACAAATAAATATTAATTTGAGGTCATAACACAGGAGGTAAAAGCTGACTGTATCGTCATATGGATTTTAGCATAGCAACCTTTATATAAATATATATTAAAATCATTTCAACAACTACTCCAAAGCATGCCCTACTACAAAAATATATTTTTTATTCAGTAGAGATAGCATTAAGATATCTGCTATCTAGCTGTAACACTACCCGAAGAATAATGTCACGATATGAACATTTTCGTTGTGTAACAATAAATTTAGTGGATTGAGTAATGATGATCTTAACAAATGTTCATAGCATATAAAGCCTAGTATACATGATCAGAAAATCATAAAGAAAATACCGCTTTTGAAGCAATCCTATAAAATCTGGTTGTTAGTACACAGCTTTCGAGAGCCAATCAGGACAAATCATGTGAAATTATTTGATGGGACAATGGGAAAATTTTTCTCGTATGAGTCCAGATCGTACAATTTTTGTTTAACCACTTGCCTACAGTGCACTTTCACCCAATTCCTGCCCAGGCCAATTTTCAGCTTTCAGCGCTCTCACACTTTGAATGACAATTGTGCGGTCATGCTACACTGTACCCATATTACATTTTTATCAGTTTTTTTCACACAAATAGAGCTTTCTTTTAGTGGTATTTAATCACCTCTGGGTTTTTTTTATTTCGTTCAAAAAAAAAAAGAAAAAAGACAGAAAAGTTTGAAAAAGAAAAGTTTTTCTAATTTTGTGTGAGTAAATTTTGAAAATAAATACATTTTTCTCCTTCACTGATGTGCGCTGATGAGGCTGCACTGCTGGGCACTGATAGGCTGCACTGATGAGGTGGCACTTATGGGTACTGATGAGGTGGCACTTATGGACACTGATGAGGTGGCACTAATGAGGAGGTACTAATATGCCTCACTGATGAGCACTGATAGGTGGCACTGATAGGCGGCACTGATAAGCACTGATAGGTGGCACTGATGGGCACTGAGAGGTGGCACTGATGGGCACTGAGAGGTGTCACTGATGGGCACTGAGAGGCGGCACTGATGGACACTGAGGGGTGGCACTGATGGACACTGACGGGTGGCACTGATGGGCAGCACTGATGAGCACTGATGGACAGCACCATCAGTGCCCACACTCAGTGCCCATAGTGCTGCCAGTCAGTGCTCATCAGTGCTTAGATGAGCAGGGCACTATGGGCACTGATTGTGGGCACTCTGGGCACTGATGGTGGGCAGTTATGGCATTTTATTTCACTCTTGTGTAATCAGGGCACTGGTGATCAGTGTCCTGATTACATTTCCCTGTGTCCCCTATGAGGAGGAGCCACTGATCGGCTCTCCTCGCCTCACACACTGACAGTGTGAGCCGAGGAGAGCCAAATAACGGCACTTCCTCATTTACACGTGACCGGCTGTGATTGGACACAGCCGATCCCATGGGTAAAGAGTCATGTCAATGACTCTTTACCGAGATTGGGATCGCGCCGTGTCTTAGCAACACGGCGTGGTCACGATCGCCGATCCGTTTGCCCCCGGGGGCGCGCGAGAGAGGCTGTTCTGGTGCGCCGTCATATGACGGCGTCCCAGGATAATAGCTACAATGCTCCGCCGTCATTTGACAGTGGGCGGGTAGTAAGTGGTTAATCTGTACAGATTTTGTTTAAAAATACTATATAAATACAATACATTATGTTACATCACTTCCGAATTTTTATTCTGTCGTACGAGAATTTTCGAAACTTCAGTAACCTCCTCATTTTTAATTTTTGAGACTAGCAAGCCAAAAAAAAAAAAAAGAAAATGGATGATCATTCTTTCAGTGTAACAGGCTTTAGGTGTCTTACTAAAACTGGTGCACACAGAATCTGGTGCAGCTGTGAATAGTAACCAATCAGCTGCTAGGTTTTATTACAAAGCTTAAGGGTCCTCTCATACGATCCCCGCTGAGCAGGCGGATGACAGCTCTGTCTCTACGTATTTTGCAGAGACGGAGCTGTCAGATCCCCGCTCTCCTCTATGGGAGATCAAATGAAAACGGACCGCCTGTTTGTTTTCATCCGATCCTATCTGATCTGATCTTCCAGACGGATAGAAAATAGGGTTTCCATCCATCTGGATTTCACAGACAGGATCTGATCGGATAGCATGGGGTGTCAGCAGAGATGTCTCCGCTGACATACGCCGCTTCATAGAGGTGCATGGAGCATCTGATCAGGTCCGTAGTTGGGATTAGTATAGCGCTTGCTTTTGGGGATCAGGATGGACAATTACTTGTCAGTAGCATAGATAACGTGTGTGAGGTCAATATAAATATATAAATGATGAATAAAATTAAGTGATGACTTTAAGACTTAATAAATACCATAAACTGAATGGTGATATATCAAACAATAATGCAGTGTAAAATCAATATATGGTCATATGATATCAAATAAAAATCATATAAAAAAAACCCATCACATAAGTGCCTTAAAGTGCAAATAAGTGCCAAAATAAGTCCAATCAGAGTTCATATGTGACTTAGGTGCATAAAATAAACTTCAGTGCCAGAAGGGGGAGAAAAGTGCAAGTGCCTGTGCTGGATCGTCCAGTAGTCCAAGGTACTTGTGGAGTAGCTTTAGGGAATAGTGGGGATATAAACTCACCAGAGGTTGTTGTGGGTCTTAGTTACCATATAGTAAAAAGACCTATAGAGCCTTGAGGCCTCCTCGGCCAAAGAAATGGTGACTGCTGGGCTTTGTAGTCCCCTACCGGCCACGGCCCCCTTCCTGAATCAGTTATATCCTCAGGGTCCGGTTGGGGTGGAAAATAAATGCTCCAAATAGTGCAGTACCATTAAAAAGGATTTTAATAAATGTAGCTAATTGCACAGTACAAAAAAGATAACATTTCCAAGGATCCTGCCTGCTGTATTACTGCCTGTAGCGTGGAGAGCGGTGACTACCGATTTGCGTTCCACCAGGCTTCAGGGCGTGTGGCGTGCGTTCCACCTGACGAGTGTTTCGTCAGAGCGTATGACGTCTTCAGAGGTGGAGACGTACGCTAGCTTGGGGCATTAAATGCGGTAGTCGTGCCCTCTACTCCTCCCAATCAGGAAGTCTGCTCGTAAAGTGTCCTCAGTCTCTAATCAACGTAGTAGCGTCGGATAACATTGCAGAACTTCTGTGATGGGTTTTAAATGAGAACGGCTGTCTACATGGCTATATATATAAACATTGCAAACAATAATATGTTCTTCATAAGTAATCATAATACATGTATACATTTTAAACCATTGTGAATGAATAACCTTTGCCGATGTAATGTGTCATTTGCTAA
This sequence comes from Pelophylax lessonae, assembly GCF_965119305.1. Lineage (NCBI taxonomy): Eukaryota > Metazoa > Chordata > Amphibia > Anura > Ranidae > Pelophylax > Pelophylax lessonae. The sequence goes on along the minus strand of NC_138777.1, from coordinate 80,632,760 downwards.
AAGAACAACTATAAACGTGATATTATATATAACAAAAACTATCAGCGGAAAAAAAAATATCAATAATGAATGGTGCAATAAACAAATGATAAAAAGACCAGCTGCACACACTAAAAGTGTCTAAACCACACAATGTAAACTAAATAAACCAAAAAGTAATGTTGCGCTAGTCATGTGCACACATAGTGTAATAAAACTCAAAATCAGTGTCCATACATGTTCCAATGTCCATACAATCAATCAAATAAACCGTGAATCCACGTGTCCAAAAGAATCTTGTGCAAAACTTAATTAGTGCTTTTGTGATTAGTGCAATCCCACCACCAGGTGAATTGGTCTCTCACCTCCACTATAGACCCACTGCTGGGTCAATCACAGCGTTGTATATACACAGGGACCTTCAGATAGTAAAGGCTATGGATAGCCTATCACCTCCAGAGGAATTCTCACCGATAGACATAAAAGGGGAACAAAGGAAGAGATCTAGTGCTCTCTGTATGGTTGCAGTAAACCGCTTTATTGAGTAAAGGAATGGTACTCACAAAGGTGGCGCTTCCAAAGCGCATAGCAATCAGCATAAACGGTATCTAGGAAGAGACAGCTTCCAGCACGCAGGCTCTGTCCCCTATACGCGTGACGTTGAAGCCCAACCACAGGCGTTGACTTCCTCAGTAGGGGTTGACCCCATTGGAGTATATACCTTTATTATCAATCTGATCAGGTCCTCCTGAAAAACTGACAGGTGGACCAGATCGGAAAGTCCGTGTGAAAGGGGCCTAAACAAGGTAAAGTTATAAGCTGATTGGTTACTATGCACAGCTACACCTGATCCTGTGTGCACCAGTTTTAGTAAATCTCCCCCTAAATATTAACCACTTAAGCCCCGGAAGATTTTACCCCCTTCCTGACCAGGGTTTTTTTTGCGATTTTTTACTGCGTGGTTTTAACGGACAATTGCGCGGTCGTGCGACGCTGTACCTAAACGAATTTCACGTCCTTTTTTTCCCACAAACAGAGCTTTCTTTTGGTGGTATTTGATCACCTGTGCGATTTTTTGATCATGCGCTATAAACAAAAAAAGAGCGTAATTTTTGCAAAAATAACAATATTTTTCACTTTTTTTTATATGAAATTCCCCCCCCCCCAAAAAAATGTAAAAATCTAAATTTTTTAACATTTTCGGCCAAATTGTTTTACGCTACATATGTTTGGTAAAAAAAATCGCAAAAAGCTTATTTTGATTTATTTGCACAAAAGTTATCGCGTTTACTAACAAAGGGAAAGATTTTTGTCATTTTTGGTGTTTTTTTTTTTTAACGAGTAATGGCGGCGATCTGCGATTTTTTTGCGGTACTGCGACATTGCGGCGGACCGATCGGACCCTTGACTGACATTTTTGACACTTTTGGGGGTACCAGTGACATTACTACAGTAATCAATGCTATATATATGCACTGTTACTGCAAAAATGACACTGGCAGGGAAGGGGTTAACTGTATTGGACAGGGAGGGGTTAAGTGTGTCCTAGGGGCGTGATTCTTACTGTAGTGGGACAGGTCTCCTAGTGTAAAAACAAAGATCAACGGTTCTACATAGTAGAACCATCTGATCTTCATTTTTACACAGGGGAGAATGACAGGCGGCTTGTTTACATAAGCCGCTCTGTCTTTCTCCCGCTGTACCGGCGCTCGTAGTGTGACCGGCGGACATCGGGTCCGCCGGTCACACGCCCGCACTCCTCTGTGAACGAGCCGAGGCGGGCGCTCGCCCGCTATTGGCTCTAAAAGGAGTGACAGGCGAGCGACGTAGATCTACGTCACTCTGCCTGGCCGGGGCTGACTGCCGCAGTAAATATACTGTGCGCAGTCGGCAACCGGTTAAAGTGGTTCTAAAGGCTGAAGGTTTTTTTTTTTTTTTTTTTACACTAATGCATTCTCTGCATTAGGGTTCATGCATGCCGGGCTTAACAAACGCTGCTTCTACAAGGGTTTTGCATTATTTTTCTGCCTGCAGAACTATTTCAATGTTATCCTAGGTATCCATGCATATTAGGTCATTTAGAGGTATATATTAAGCTCACCCGTCTGGCTTGTGTTTTTTGTTTTTGAGAGGAGTTTTCTGGCAGAAAAAAAAAAAGGAGCATAAACATGTGTACAAAAATGCAATTTATGATTTATTCTTTATTTTTAAGCCTAGTGTGCATGGACCCTTAAACTAAGAGAGCCCGACCTCCATCCAGCTCTGTGCATGAGAGCAGCGGCTATCTCTCCCTTCTTGTAGGCTCAAATACAGCAGCCAGTGAGGAGGGAGCCGGAGGGAGGCCCGCAACAAAAGTGAGTACACCCCTTAATTTTTAAAAAAGTCCAAATTAGGCCCAATTAGCCATTTTCCCTCCCCTGTGTCATGTGACTCATTAGTGTTACAAGGTCTCAGGTGTAAATGGGGAGCAGGTGTGTTAAATTTGGTGTTATCACTCTCTCATACTGGTCACTGGAAGTTCAACATGGCAACTCATGGCAAAGAACTCTCTGAGGATCTGAAAAAAAGAATTGTTGCTCTACATAAAGATGGCCTAGGCTATAGGAAGATTGCCAAGATCCTGAAACTGAGTTGCATCACGGTGGAAAAGACCATACAGTGGTTAAACAGGACAGGTTTCACTCAGAACAGGCCTCGCCATGGTCGACCAAAGAGGTTGAGTGCACGTGTTTAGCGTCTTATCCAGAGGTTCACTTTTGGAAATAGACGTATGAGTGCTGCCAGCGTTGCTGCAGAGATTAAAGGGGTGGGGGTCAGCCTGTCAGTGCTCAGACCATACGCCGCACACTGCATTAAATTGGTCTGCATGGCTGTCATCCCAGAAGAAAGCCTCTTCTAAAGATGATGCACAAAAAAGCCCGCAAACAATTTGCTGAAGACAAGCAGACTAAGGACGTGGACTACTGGAACCATGTCCTGTGGTCTGATGCGAACAAGACCACAGGACATTTGGTTCAGATGGTGTCAAGCGTGTGTGTACTCCAGATGAGAAGTACAAAGACAAGTGTGTCTTGCCTACAGTCAAGCATGGTGGAGGGAGTGTCATGGTCTTGGGTTACATGAGTGCTGCCAGCACTGGGGAACTACAGTTCATTGAGGGAAGAAGCTGAGAGTAAAGGTGATGGACTGGCCATGCATGTCTCCAGACCTAAACCCTATTGAGTATCGGGGCATCCTCAAATGGAAGGTGGAGGAGCGCAAGGTCTCTAACATCCACCAGTTTCGTGATGTCGTCATGGAGGAGTGGAAGAGGACTCCAGTGGCAACCTGTGAAGCTCTGATGAACTCCATGCCCAAGAGGGTTAAGGCAGTGCTGGAAAATAATGGTGGCCACGCAAAATATTGATACTTTGGGCCCAATTTGGACATTTGCACTTAGGGGTGTACTCACTTTTGTTGCCAGCAGTTTAGACATTAATAGATGTGTGTCGAGTTATTTTGAGGGAACAGCAAATTTACACTATTATACAAGCTGTAAACTCACTACTTTACATTGTAGCAAAGTGTCATTTCTTCAGTGTTGTCACATGAAAAGATATAATAAAATATATACACAAATGTGAGGGGTGTACTCACTTTTACTGTAGCAAGTGGCTTGCTATGGTGGGAACCACGATAATAGGAGGATCTGGGCTGCTCTGTGCAAAGCATTGTAGAGAGCAGGTAAGCATGAAATGTTTGTTATTTCATCACTTAAGGACCGCCCCCCGTACATATACTGTGGCAAAGGGGCCCTTATTCGCAAAATCACGTACCTGTACATGATTTTTTTTCTTTGACTCTGGGGTGCGCACTGTAAATGGACGCAGCAGGTACCAAGAGAGGTAGAGCGGTGGTCTGCCTATGTAAAGAAGGCAGATTATCGTTCTACTTGTAAGGAGGACAGAGATCTTGTGTTTCTGCTAAGCAGGAACACGGATCACTGTCTTTCTACAGTTAAACTATCCCCCACACAGTAAGAAAGCACTCCCAGGGAACACAATTAACCTTTTGGTCGCCCCTGATGTTAACCTCTTCCCTGTCAGTGTGATTAGTACAGTGACAGTGCATTTTTTTAAGCACTGATCACTGTATGTGTCGCTGGTACCCAAAAAGTGTCACTTAGTGTCAGATTTGTTTGCCACAATGTCACAGTCCCACTAAAGATCGCTGATCGCTACTATTAGAAATAAAAAGAAAATTTAAAAAATCCCATAAATATATCCCATAGTTTGTAAACGCTATAACTTTTGCGCAAACCAATCAATATACAATTATTGGGATTTTTTTTTACCAAAAAAAAAAAACCACAGAGGTGATCAAATACCACCAAAATAAAGCTCTATTTGTAGGGAAAAAAAGGGACATAATTTTTATTTGGGTACAGCGTCGCATTACCGCTTAAGTTTCAGTTAAAACCACGCAGTGCAGTATTGCCAAGAATGGCCTGTTCAGGAAGGGGGCATATGTTCTAGAGCTGAAGTGGTTAAAAAAAATATATGGTTTTAAAAATCACTTAAGTAATTAAGTTAGACACTTTTACCATTTGTCTGCTGTTTACTTTCTAGCTAATAATATAAAGGCGAGTGAGTCCTTTAGTTTTCTGCTTATGGGAAGATCCCATAAAAATATATTTTTGGGCTGAGGGTGTCAAGATCTCCCACAGAAATACTTTTTTTTCTCTACTGCCACTACTACCAATCAGTGAGGTGCGTGAGGAATGACCAGTGCTGTCTATTTTATAAAAAGGACTTTTCTGTCCTAAAGGGTTTTTGTAGTATGCACATGCAAAAAAAAAAACTCTACTGCATGATTACAATGTCCTGTTGACCTGACAAGAAGTTGATGTTGGACTAAGCAAGTGGAGTTTCTGGCTGACCAAAGGAAGTGGCATAAATAGGCAGGTTGGTAGGAAACAGCAATCTGAGTTCATGTGCTGCAAATGAGTGTACATATCCTGCAAAAAGCATGCTTATAAATGGAATCCTACAGTACTGTAAATTGTTTGCATTCAGAAAATCTTCTTGAAGGCACAGTCAGTGTAAAGTACCGTAGGTCTAGGCGAGGGGACTGTGTCTGTAATCTGAAAGCTAAGAATTTTGTTCTTTACCTTAAAATCTTGTTTTCTATTGTCCATTGATTGACACCGGAATTCAGAAAAATTTGGATTATACTGCCGGATACAGGTGGTTGGGACACTGGCAATCAGAAAAAGCAATCAGAAAAAGCTGTAAGCCAGTCCAAAGATAACCTCTCCCCTATCTAGCATGTCTGTTCTGTAAGCCATTCATGGGGTCAAACAAATGCATGGAGGTGTCTCTCAATAGAAAAACATTTTGGGGTAACTGCAAAATATTATTTTGTCCATTGTGGAAAAGAGGAATTCAGAAACAGTTGGGATATCCAAAAGCAGCACAACTAAGGTGTGGATAGCAGCAACTGACAGGCCCAAACAAATTTGGGGCATCTGAAGGACCAGTCTAAATCAAGGATGGATAAGGTAAAGCCCTTGAAAACAGGGGGACTGCCACCACTAAGAGAAGAGCACAGATTATCAAACTCGTGTTTCATATCGATGGTGATGAAGAAGTCTCTGATGAGGATGACCCTAAAAACAGAGGTGCCAGGTTCTAAATTACAGACATTGGTTCCTTCTAGGGATACTGAGTAAACTCTCTCAAAACTACTAAGAGAGCATGGCTTGAGGTCACATGTAGCAACGAGAGTGTCTTTTTTGGGCTCTTGACAAGACATGTGCCCCGTAGCAGAAAGCAACTAGGCCCAGTTTGAAGCAAGGCTTTGAGTGCTCATGAATCCAGGCGGCTGGCATTGATGAGGTTTCAGGTGCCTGGAGGTGGCCAAGTTACTGTATGTGGTCAGTGAAAAGAGACCAGAAACTGGACGATCAATGCGATGCTGCAGAAGCAGAAGCAGGATGGTGCTTCCTCTAGGCTGAATAGGAAATAGGGCTTTAAGTGTGCATGCTCAGAACTTAACCTAGTAGATGAAGTCAGTGCTCAGTACCTCAGCCTTAACCCTTACCATGGTAAACCTAGCAGTGACATGAAATTTAAAAATGTGCCCAATGACGCAGTGATATAGTATCTCCCGGTGCTTCAGCCTGACTGTCCTGACTGGCCTTACTCATTGCTGTTGCTCCATCTCTTGTACCTATGGGACAGTGTATGAAATATCCTGATAGAACCCAATGCGATTTTAACATCTCTATACCAACCAGACTGTCTCGTATCTCCTCCACTTATTCTCCATCTATGGAGTGCATCCTGGCAGGTCTTACTGGATCCTATCTGTGGGCATTTCATTTCATATTACAACCATCCTTATAGACAAGATGATGGATATAATTACGGTTCTTTTATTCATCTGGCAGATGTTTATCTGGGTCATTTGTTTATAAGTGCTCCGTTCTAATAAATATACATCCCTGAGGAAAGAAAAGATATTTCTGAAACGTGTTGGATGGCTCTCCATGGTTGTCCTGCCATGATGTCATTCATGACGGTAGCCCGTGGAATTTATAGAACTGTTCACACCTATGCATTTTGTCGTCCCTGTTGTACAACAGCACTTGTATTGGATTTTTAATACTTCCTTGACAAATTACTTTCTATCATGATTTATGTATCATTACAGGCCAATAAAGTACCACTAAGGGGGGTTTCTTCCTTTTTGTTCACTCACTGAGTCTTCAGAGACAGGGTCCTGTGATTGTGCCACAGTTCTGAACCCAGAAAACACTCTGTGGCTAACTGACAGTACACAAAGGTCTGAAACCACAATGCAGAACCCAGTTCATAAAAGTTAGATACCAGGCTAGCCCTGCAATCTAGGTACAGATTCTAACGCTGTTGCTAAGAATATGCTGATCTGGATAGCTGGTATGTAGAGACCAGCTCAAGCAGCAATGTGGGACCCTTGATTGAAATCTTAAAAAAAAAAAATCACTGGTAAATCTTGATCAAAATCTCCTAGGAAAAAAAAAATGCCAAAAGAATGTTTTTAGCAGAATCCAACCGCCAAAGTCACTAAAAAAACTAGCTAGCTAGTGCTAGCATGCCTTACATTTTTTCTGTTTGTAAGTTTTCCAAACTCCTGTAGGCAGCAGTACAAACTGCCTGTTTTTGAATTCCTGTTTCCCTCAATGAACGATGAAGAAACGACTGGATTTTTGACTTGTCCATTTGCTGGACAGCAACAGCTGAACCGCGGTCTGGAGTTTTTGAAGTTTTTCCAGAGAAAGAAACACCCTGGCTGAGGACAAGTCCAAAGTTAGGCCCAGATAGTCCAGGCTCATGGAAGGGACCGAGGATGACTTCTGAAGGTTCAGAATCCACCCGAACTCCTCCAGAGTTCTCATGGTGATCTCCAATCTTACTTCCAGCACCGTAGGAGACTCCGCACGTAGAAGCAGATCGTCCAGGTAACCCAGGACCGATATCCCCCACTGCCGCAACAGCGCCAGTACCGGAGCCAACACTTTTGTGAAGACCCGAGGAGCAGAGGTGAGACCAAAGGGTAATGCCACAAACTGATAGTAATCCACTACCACGGCAAAAAGGAGAAACCGTTGGTGTCCCGCACATATTGGAATGTGAAGGAAGGCATCTTTGATGTCTATGGAGGCCAGGAAATCCCCCTGATATAGGGAAGTCACCACCGAGCGAACTGATTCCATCTTGAATTTTTGAACTCGCATGAAGCAATTCAGTGCCTCGGAACCGGAATTATTACACCCTGTTGTACCAGGTCCTGAACTGCCCCAAAGAGAGCCTGTAAGCGATCCGGGGACAGTCACACATTGGAAGGGAAAAACCTTACCGGCAGGACAGATGGAAGCTCGATCTTGTTACCGGACCGTATGACCTCCTAAACCCATTTGTCTTGTATCCGGGACAACCACAGGTCTGGAAACCGGCAAGATGTCCCCCCACCCCAGATACAGGTGAGGGCACACCTTCAGGCCAAGGTGGCCTTGTCCTCCGGTCTGGAGAAACTAGATTTTTGTTTGCCAGACCAGGGTAGTTTGGAACCACCCTAGGGAGTCTTGAAGGGCTTCGCCTTATCGACTAACCCTGAGGCTGAGAAGGAGGAACCCCGTCTGCGACGAGGGTCCTTATCTTTGTTAGCCTGCGGGAGGGAGGTACTCTTACCCCTTTTGAGACTTTTTATGATGTCATCCAGAGAAGCCCCAAACAGGCGATCACCTTGAAAAGGTAGATCAGTCAAGGCCTTCTTTGATGTCTGATCCACAGACCAGCACTTCAGCCAAAGTATACGCCGGAGGACGACTGCCAAAACCGACAGTCGGCCCAATATGGGAGCAGTATCCAGTGCGGCGTCGCCAACAAATTGCAACCCCAGCATCAGCTGGTCCAACAGCTTTGCAAAGGCAGGGGAAAGTTCTTTCCCCTCCAGGTCGCGGCATAGCAACTTAGCCCATTCAGTCAATGTTTGCGAGACAAGGTCAACCATAGACTCCGCCAGGGAGTACATATTGCGGGCCATTGCTTTATCCAGTCTTGAGACTGGAGGGTCCACTTCTTTATAAGGGACCCCCCAGACTACAGAGCGGGATAGATTGGAAGGTTGGCCCTGAAGTGACAGGTAGAGACCCCCCACCCACAATCGTTCGCCCATCGCCAGCGGCGCACCCCCCACCCCCACATGCGGCCTGAAACGTGGCCCCAGCCCCCAGGAGTGGGCCCAATAGCCCCCAGCAGTGTATGGGGGGGTAGGTGGGAGGTGTGTGACAGGACAGAGGGGAACCCAGGATTGTGAGGGTCTGACTGTCCCAGGGAGGAGCCTGCATCCCCCCCAAAATCCACCAGGGGAAGAGGAGGGTACATTTACTCACCATACCGGAACAGGCGGGTGCCATCTCCTGACAGAACCCCTCTCCATCAAAGTGGGGGGGCTGTCGGCCAAATAGGAAGGCTGCGACTCGGGCCTAGACCCCGTCGTATGTGACCTGGCGAGACGTTTAACTCGCGGGGCCAGTCCCTGTCCAGTGCGACTATGTCGCGGCTGACCCAGTGCAGAGCTAAGGCCTGCGTGCGCTCGTTGGCCAGCTGGGGTGGTGACCACTGGATCTATACATCCAGCCCGTCGCCCAGTTGATTGTAGATCTCACAGGAAAAAAGCTAACTAAAAAAAAAATTTTTTAGAAAAAAACTTTGCCAGGACCAGAGATCCCAGCAAGGAACTAAGTCCTTACTCCTGACTAGGCGGAATAAAACTGACATCCAATGCAGGAAGAGAGAGGGTATACCCCCTGGGACTGCCCATAGGCATAGCCAGAACTTTTTTTCACCCTCCTGTAGGGGGTAGCATTACCATACTGATATGCATCAGAGACTGAGTCCGTCAATGAACGATAGAGAAAAGGGTACCTTTGTGTCAGACTTTCAGCTAATCACTGTCAGATCAGTAAATAATAATTTGTTGCAACTGGGTGCAGCAATTTTCGCCCTATTCTTTGCTTTTCCACATAAATTTAAATATAGTTTAAATTATTGGTTTTACTTGTTAAATGTCAGTGATTGTATGAGTTCAGGAATTTTTCAGTGGTAAGTAAATGTCAGTCACATATCACCTGCAGTATTGCTCATAAATATTAATTATTCACATTGGATTGTCAGTAGCTGCACTGCTGTTGCCTGTGCATGAAAGTGACTTGTACTTACTGTCCTGCTTATTCCTGTGCTTCTGTTCATGTACTAAAAAAAATAATATTGATATATTGATTTTATATATATATACTGTATATATATATATAAAACCAATATCGGTTTTTCATTGCCGATACCGATATTTTGGCCATCGCATATCGGCCGATATGGGCTGATATTTTGTACATTTAAAGTTTTGCAAAATAAACACAAATTTCAACACAAATCTGTTAGAGTTGATTCACACTGCCGCAACTTGTCAGGCGACTTGTCAGCCTGACCAGTCGCGGTCCATTGACTGCTACAGGACCCGTTCTAATAGGAGCGATACAAGTTGCTCCGACTTAGAAAAAGGGTCCTGTACTGCTTCAGGGCGACCTCGGAGCGACTTGCATAGACATTCATTATATGAAGTTTGTGCAAGTCGTGCTGAAGTCGCGGTGCACGGGACGTCACAAGTCGCCCCCGAAGTAGTACAGAGTCGTGTCACCATAGTGTGAGCCGCCTCTTACTGAACATGTTAATGTTTATTTATTAACTTTTTTTTAACATTAAGGGCTCGTTGTTCAAACCTTAACTGCATGAAAACTGATAGGAAAGCTGCATTTGCAGGGACATCAGTTTCACATCATCTGATTGTGAATGATGCATAAACTGCTGCAGAAGTGCACTCACTCACTGCAATCATTTTAAATCACTACTGCAGCAGTGCAGTCAGTGGCAGCAAAACTGCTAGAAACAAGCTAGACAACAGATAAAGTGGATTGGAGTCAGTGGGCTACTACTGCAATTATTTCAAATCACTACTGCAGTCAGCACAAAAACTGCTAGAAAAAAATCTAGACAACAGCTAGACAGTGGATTGGACTGGAGTCAGTGGACTACTGCTGCAGTAGTGCACTCACTGCAATGATTTTAATCACTACTGCAGTCAGTGCAAAACTGCTAGGACAAAAGCCAGACAGTGGATTGGAGTTGACACTAGTACTACTACACTTTTCAATACTCACAGTTAAGTAGAACAATATTATACTGCAGAAAGCAGAACATTTCAGCATGTTCATGTTCACCTGTTAAACGGCTTCTGTTTTTTTTTCATACAATGCTGCCACTTCATTAACATGCTCACTTGGTACAGGAGGAGAGGAAGACAGAGGAGCAGAGAGAGAGAGGTATCTTCTAGCATGGGAATCAAGTCTTTTGTAGTGTGCCTCATTTTCTTTCCCCCACTGAAGAGGATCGCTACTTTTTCTGTCAATTACTGGTTCCTTCAAATAGAGATGAAGTTCATCATCCAGGCTCATTATTACAGATTCAGAAGAATCCTCCATATGAGGCCCCAATAAAAAACTGAAAATGTCATGGTCAATTCGTCCACGATAAAGAAGATTCTCTTCTGTTCGTTGTTGTCTTTTTGGACATTTTTCTGTTTTTGCAGCATGCTGCTCTTTCAGATTATAAAAATACTGTTCTGGACTTGTCTTTTCGGCAGGAACCTTCTGCATCTCCTGTTGAATATCTTCTGTCAGCCATTGCTTTGCCTTGGCCAATACATCATCAGAAGAGAAAGCATGGTTCTTGTATCGAGGATTCAAAAGACTTGCCAGCACAACATTTTTAATCTCTTTATGCTTTTCAAAACATATATCAATCAAAGCTCTCTGGCTTGACAGACCATCATTTGAAAGTTGGTGGGTGTGGTGTGCCATGACACTGAGGTCTGACATATCAGCAAGCCTCATTCCTTTCCACATGTTTGCTCCGCTGTCTCAAAAGAGCACAAGCATCACTTGGTCTTTGGTGATTCCCCATTCTTCAAGCATGCCTAGAAACATTTCTCTGCTGTAATCCCCAGTGTGGGATCCTTGCATCGCTTTTATATTCAAGACCAATTGCCTTTTTGTCCATCCGCTGTCAATGAAGTGGCATGTAAGATTCATTGGTGACTCTGTTTGTCCTCCTCTTGACCATCAGTCAGTCGTGAGTTGCCAGCATTCTCTGGTTGTAGCATAGCCTTTACTTTCTCAACGACCTTTTGGTGAATCTTTCCCAGCATTTCGGTTCGATAATACTTCTCACTCTTCAGTGTGTACCTTGGCTCAAGTATGGACATCAACCGCTTAAATCCTGAGTCAGACACCATTGTAAATGGCTGGTTATCAGTGACCATCATCTCTGCGATTACTGAATCTAGACTGTGACACCTGTTTTTTTTTTTCTGAAACATATCTGGTATTGTTGCCTGGGATAGTGGAGGAGTTATTTAAAAATCACATTAATATTCATTTTGTTTTTTCTGTGCTGCATGATATAATTTAATATGATGAACTCTTAGATGGGCCCAACGATTTGACGTATTTTTGTTTTTTGCAGTTACTGATCCCATGCTTATATTGTTTGTGCATGTGTTACACACTGCTGCTCTTCCTGGAGATGGTTGAGACGAGAAATAGTCCCAGACCACACTTTTACTTTTTCTGTCTTCATCCATCTCCATTGCAATTTGAAAGAGACAATAAGGTTAAAAATGGCTGGCTGGCTGCTGGCACCCTGCCCTGCTGTGGGTGGCTTGCTGGCATTCTGTTGTGGGTTGGTGGCTGATGCCTGGCAGTGTGGGTGGCTTGCTGGCACCCTGTTGTGGGTCAGTGGCTGATGCCTGGCAGTGTGGGTGGCTGGCTGGCACCCTGTTGTGGGTCGGTGGCTGACGCCTGGCAGTGAGGGAGGGGTGGGTGGCTGGCACCCTGTTGTGGGTCGGTGGCTGATGCCTGGCAGTGTGGGTGGCTTGCTGGCACCCTGTTCTGGGGTGGCTGGCTGCTGTCACCCTGTTGTGGGTCGGTGGCTGACACCTGGCAGTGTGGGTGGCTTGCTGGCACTCTGTTGTGGGGTGGGTGGCTGGCTGCTGTCACCCTGTTGTGGGTCGGTGGCTGATGCCTGGCAGTGTGGGTGGCTGGCTGGCACCCTGTTGTGGGTCGGTGGCTGACGCCTGGCAGTGTGGGTGGCTTGGTGTCACCCTGTGGTGGGTGGCTGGCTTGGTGCCACCCTGTTGTGGGTGGCTGGCTTGGTGTCACCCTTTTGTGGGTGGCTGGCTTGCTGGAACACAGTGGTGGGTGGCTGGCTTGGTTTTACCCTGTTGTGGGTGGCTGGCTTGGTGTCACCCTGTTGTGGGTGGGTGGCTGGCTTGGTGTCACTCACCCTGGCTTGTTGTGAGTGGCTGGCTTGCTGGAACACTGTGGGTGGCTGGCTGCTGGCACCCTGTTGTGGGGTGGGTGGCTGGATGCTGGCCTGGCACCCTATTGTAGGTCGATGGCTGGCGGCTGGCACCCTACTGTGGCTAACTGGCACCCTGCGGTGGGTGGCTGAGGCCAGGGCCTGTGGGTGGCTGGCTGGCACCATGACCGGACTGCTGCTGCACACACTGTTCGAGGCTGTCCAAGGTGTGGGAGGGGGTCATAGAAGGCAGAACGTGTCAAATTAAAGGCCCAGCGCATGGAGACACGTGAAACAACACACGCAATGACGTCATGTGGGCGCCGCGCACAATATTGGCAATATCGGTAACTTCCGGGGCCGATTCGGATATATCGAGGAAAGTGCATATCGCCCCCTTGATATATCGGCCTTGCCGATAATCGGTCAATCCCTAATATATATATATATATATATATATATATATATACATATATATAAATATATATTGATAGTATTGGTTTGAGACCATGTCAGTGCCCATCCTAAAATAATCATCAAAAAAGCAATCTTATAGGTGGCAGGCATTTTAAAGAGCACCAGAGAAATTAACACGTGTCTAAACAGTATAACAAAGCTTTATTTCGTTTAATCAGACAGGCCTGGAAAATTACATATCCTAAAATTTGCAAAGATGGGCAAAATCGATGCTCTTTTCATATACATACATATCAACTAAAACCCCTAACAAGGAAAGGGGGAATATTCGTTTTGCATATACATAATGAGAAGTGCCCAAATATCAAACATATTTCAAGACTTTTTCCTTTTTCTCTTCCTCAGGGACAATCCAAAGGACCTGGATGCTAAGAATAAACAGGTGTACACAAAAAGGGGATACAATCATATAGAAATAACTAAGATATAAGAGAGAAAAGCTGGCAACTTCAAAGTCCTTGATGCAAAAATGTATTGGCTAAATTTGAGCATTAAAAAGAAAACACTGACGTGTTTCGGCGTGAGCCTTAGTCATAGCAAGTTTACAATGGAATTATAAAAACATTTATAGAGTAACAGATACAAAACTCTATGCTCTTCTGAAGCATAAAGATGGCTAATTACCTCATTATCTCTCAGGCGCATACCCTAGTGTTTGATGAAGACATTAGGGTAAACAATACAGCATAAATGAATACGTCTGGGGAAAATGTCTGTGCAGAGATATTTAAACACAGTGAAATAATATACCAAATTTAAAAAAATGCATCATTAGAAAAAAATATATAAATTTATATGGTGGTGTGGCACTATGTCCTTTATCATTTGGGGAAAAGGACCATTTCCCACTAAAAGTTAAGGCCTCTTGGAATCCTAGTCCCTAAGGAAAACATCCACCAGACTTCATGTTTCAGTAATTTATGGCACAAGTCTCCTCCACATATGGATTGTTTTACTCTCTGGACTGCACCGAAAGAAAAATAATTCATATTTCCATTATGTATCCTTTTAAAATGTTTAGATACAATTTACAAATTATTTTCATTAGTGTGTGCTGCCCCGTTTTAATGCTCATTAATCGTAGTACATAGAGCTCTTGTAGTGAAGCCCACATATTGTAACTTACAGATGCTAAATTCAGTCACATAAACCACATTCCTGTTACTGCAATTAACCAGTTGCCGACCATCCACCGCAGTTTTACTGCAGCAAGGTGGCTCGGCTGCGCGAACCAACGTAAATTTATGTCGGTCGCGCATGGGGGTAGGGTGCGTGCGCGCGATGTGCTGATTCGGTTCAGAACTGATCAGTCATCAGGTCCACGCCAATGATTTTATGCCTGGACCGGTGATTGGTTCTAACCAAAAGCAGAATGTCCTGTGCCTGTGTAATGTGAACACAGGCACAGGAAATTATGCAATCTCCTCTACTGGAGCCCTTTTCGATTCCGGCGTGAGAGGAGAGAGCATCAACAGTGAGTACACAAGCACTACACTGACACCAGTACACATATTTACCCCCTGATCACCCCCCAGTTAACCCTTTCATTCCCGGTCACAGTATCACTATATACAATATACAGATAATTTACTGATCACTATATTAGTATCACTTGTGACGCCAGTTAGTGTGAGCGTCAGTCCCAGATAGCTTTAGGGTACCCGCCATATTTTCCCTAATAAAAATTGAACCCCCTGATCACCCCCAGTTAACCTTTTCATTGTCCTGTCCCTATTATACTGTGCAGATCTTTTTTCTGATCACTGTTGATGTCAGTTAGCGTTAACGTTCGTTAGCATCAATCCAGGACAGTTTTCCCACCGTATATTTAGTAATAAAATGTAACCCTTTGATTGCCAGTGAAACACACCCGCTAAACACCTCCATTATTAGTATAGTGTCTGAATGGATCACTATCTTTAAATCAGATCAGAATTATACTAGCGTCCCCAAAAAATTTGGAATAGTGTTCCCAAATTGCAGCGTTAGCAGGATCAGGCCCAACACCTGCTGGCATCTGAGTTTAGTCCCTCCGCCCATCCCCCCAAGAAGTGCAGCATTAGCAGAGTCAGGCCTGATCTCTGCTATCACTAGCAGTTAAAATTTTTGGTAGCTGTTCCAATAGTCCTTGACAACCAGGTGCTTTTTTTACCTGTGAGTCACACTAGGTACTTATACATTTATTGGCCAAAATGTCCAAACAGAGGTACACTAGTGAAGAGGCCTACAGGATGCTAAGCATGACAGATGAGAGCAATGGGGAAGCCTCACTGTCAGAATCAGACTCAGTATTTGATCCTGTAGAGCGCAGCGGCACCCTGTTAGATAGACCTGATGACAGAGTAGTGGTCCCTGCGTACCCAACCTCGTTCTTCTGTTGCTGAGATGCAACAATCGCAGGGTTCTCGTATGCTGAGGTGAAACAATCGCAGGGTTCTCGTATGCAACAGAGTGTCTGTACTAGTGCCACTCAACCTTCTGATAAACTGGCAAGCACCAGCAGCCTAGTACATTCTGGTCATAGTCAAACTAGCACTGCAGTAACACTTGGGGACATGGCAACTCCATAAGTGCAGTTCAAGCTGGTGTGGTAGCTAGCACAAGTAGTGTCCCGCAGCCACCAAGAATTCGAAGACAGGCCCATAGTGTCATTCCTGATACGCTTCCAAATCCTGATTGGGAGCCCACCACTTCTGCAGCGCCTGTACTGCTCCCATACATTGGCCAACCCAGAATTCAGGTGGAAACAGTGGATTTTACGATTTTTGAGCTGTTTTTCATGGAAGATCTGTACAGATCTATTGTGGATCAAAGCAATTTATATGCCAATCAATTTATCGGCGCTAATCCAAATTTGACCCTTGCCAGAGAATTTGCATGGAATCGCATCATTGTTTCCGAATTTAAAACCTTTTTTGGGCCTATTCCTCATCATGGGCATTACTAAAAAGAGTGAGTTGTGGCCATATTGGTCCACTGTATAAAGGTGTATCCAAATAAATACTTTTATAATCCTTCAAAGTGCTTAAATCATAAATCCTACTGTGTGAAATTATTACTAAAATAATATTGTATCAAAGAAAAAAGAAAAACTGGATTTTGGACTTACCATAAAATCCTTTACTCTTAGGTTCATTGACGGACGCAGTCCTCTGATGCATATCAGTAGGGTAATACCGCCCCCTACAGGAGTAGGACACTAGGCAGAAAGAATTTCTGGCTACGCCTATGGGTAGTCCCTGGGGGTATACCCTCTCTTCCTGCATATCAGTTTTTGTATCAAAGCGGTGTCAGAGAAGCACAAAAGAAAAGCACACCAACCCACTCAAAAAATTAGAGGGGGCGGGTACTGCGTCCATCAATGAACCTAAGAGAAAAGGATTTTACGGTAAGTCAAAAATCCAGTTTTCTCTATCGTTCATTGACAGATGCAGCCCTCTGATGCATATCCGTAGGGACATCCCAAAGCAGTACCAAAATAAGGGGTGGGAACAGCAGAACAAAGAAAAAACAGTCCCCAAGGCCAACATGGCCAACCAGGCAACACAGGACTTATCAGAACAACCAGATGAGGTCCACCTGAAAACAAACAGAAGAACACCCTCAAGGAAGGCCAAGGGGCCCCCTAAACCGCGGCCTACAAAACCTTGCGGCCAAAGGAGGCATCCGCAGATGCCATCACATCCACCTTATAAAATTTGGTAAAGGTGTGAACAGACGATCAAGTCGCCGCCTTGCACACCTGAAGCACAGACATCTGATGGCGAAAGGCCCAGGAAGCACTAAGTGCCCGAGTAGAGTGCGCCTTGACAGGGAAAGGTAGAACCTGACCCTTAATGGAATAAGCCTGCAGCACTGTCTGTCTGATCCATCTGGAAATAGTCGCAGCAGACGCAAGCAGCCCTTTCTTTGGGCCATCCGTGAGCAAAAGACTCGGTATACGCCAAATACACCCTGTCGCCCGAACAACATCCAGGGTATGCAGAGCAAAATCCTTAGGATGTTTAGGCTTAGAGCACATAGAAGGTAACACGATGTCCTTATTTAGGTGAAAACTGGAAACCACCTTCGGCAGGAAAGAGGGATCCAGCCGAAGTACCACCTTGTCCTTGTGAACCACCAGATTGGGAGAACGACAGCACAGCGCCACCAGTTCCGACACCCTGCGCACAGAAGTGATAGCCACCAAGAAGGCTACCTTCTAAAACAAGGTAAGCAGGGGGAACGCCCGAATATTCTCAAAGGGAGCCCTCTGGAGAACCAACAGCGTCAAATTAAGATCCCATGGCGGTAGCAGAGGTAGCACCCCCTGATGAAACGATGCACCAGGGAATGGGTGGCCAATGGCCTCTGGAAGAAAATAGCCAAGGAAGACACCGGACCCTTGATATTACCCAAGGCCAACTCAAGGAAAGCCAAGATCCGAGCCACCGAATAGGAGCGAGGGTGGGTCCCAAGGGACTCAAACCACGCAATGTACGACTTCCACGTATGATGATAAATCTTCCTGGAAGTCGCCTTCCTCGCTTTTAGCAGAGTGGGAATCACTGAAGCAGATAAACCCCTGTCCTTCAGCACCTGGCTTTCAACAGCCAAGCCATCAAAGCCAGCATCTGTAAAGCAGGATGGAAGATTGGCTCCTGAGAGAGCAGATCCTCCCTGAGAGGAAGTCTCCACGTGGCGTCTGCGACAAGCCTGACAAGGTCGGCGTACCAAGCGCGACAAGGCCAGTCCAGAGCCACAAGAATGACCGGAATCCCCTCCGCCTCTATCCTGCGAAGAAGTCTTGGCAGCAACTTGAGAGGAGGAAAGGCATACATCAGCCGGTACTGGCCCCGGGGGGCCACCAGTGCGTCTGCTGCATCTGCCAGGGGGTCCCCGGAGCGGGCCACAATCCTCTGTACCTTCCTGTTGAATTGAGAATTCGAGATGCCAACAGATCCACGTCCGGAGTGCCCCAGCAAAGGCACAACTGGTAAAATACCTCTGGATGCAGGGACCACTCCCCTGCATCCAAGGACTGGCGGCTGAGGTAATCCACCTGCCAATTTTCCACTCCCAGAATGTGTACCGCATCCATGGTGACAACTGTCAAGTATATAGGGAGAGAGAATTTTTCTGACTGAAGCATCAGGGACTGAAGCCACCAGACCAGGGACTCTCTGGTTCTGTGGTTTAACCGAATCCGAGAATCCAGAGAATTCGGGTGTTTGTTCCACTTGAGAAGAATTTCCCTTTGAAGAACCCTCGTGTGCAACTTAGCGAATGGGACCGCCTCAAAGGAGGACACCATCAGTCCTAGTACTCTCATACAGGTCGGAAGGGATGGCCGGTCGCTGGATATCAACAAACGAACCGCTGACTGGATCTTCAGGAGACCCAACCGAACTCCTCCAGAGTAGTCATGGTGACCCCCAAATTTTCCGTCAGCAACGTGGGGTACTCCGCACGGAGAATCAGATCTTTCAGGTAGCCCAGGACTTATATCCCCTGTTAATACAACAGTGCCAGGACCAGGGCCAACACCTTTGTGAAGACCCGAGGAGCGGAGGTGAGACCAAAGGGTAACGCCACAAACTGATAGTGATCTTCTCCCACGGAGAAACTGTTGGTGAGCAGCACAGATTGGAATGTGAAGGTAGGCATCCTTGATGTCTATTGAGGCCAGGAAGTCTGTCTGATGTAGGGAGGCCGCCACCATGTGAATAGTTTCCATCTTGAACTTTTGAGCGTGTACGAACACATTCAGAGCCTTTAGGTCCAAAATCGGCCGCACCTTGCCCTCCTTCTTGGGAACTGTGCGGAACAGACACTATCACTCCTTGCTGTAGCAAGTCCTGCACTGCCCCATAGAGCGCTCACAAGTGATCCGGGGATAGGCAGACATTGGAAGGGAAAAACCTGACCGGAGGAACAGATCGAAACTCGATCTTGTATCCAGACCGCACAACCTCCCGGACCCATCTGTCTGGCATGCAGGCCAGCCACACGTCTGAGAACCGGCAAAGGTGTCCCCCCACCCCAGTCACGGGTGAGGGGGCACCTTTAGGGTCTTGTCCGAAGGTCTGGTGGAACCGGACTTCTGTTTCCCAGACCAGGGACGCTTGGAAGCACCCGAGGGAGCCTTGAAGGGCTTAGCCTTATTGGCTGCCCCCGAGGAACGAGAATAGTTTCTGTGAGCCGAAAAGGATGGACCCCACCTTCGACAAGGGTCACTACCCCTAGAAGCCTGAGGGAGAAAGGTACTCTTACCCCCCGTAACACCTTTAATAATGTCATCCAGGGTAGCCCCAAACAGACGGTCCCCCTGAAAGGGGGGGTCTGTCAAGGCCTTCTTAGAAGCCTGATCCGCAGACCAACACTTCAGCCAGAGCATACACCTCATGACCACCGCCGAAAACGACAGACGACCCAAAAGGGAAGCAATGTCCAGCGCAGCATCGGAAGCATACTGCAGCACCTGCACCATTTGGTCCAACAGTTCAGGCCCAAATTCAGGAGGGACAGGCTGGCCCTCCATGTCATGGCATAGCAGCTTTGCCCATTCAGTCACTGTTTGGATGACAAGGGTCAAAGCAAAGGCAGGCCGGAGCGCAGTTCCCGCCATAGCATACATGTTGCGGGCCACAGCCTCAGCCTTCCTTTCCTTTGTGTCCTTAAAAGACGGGTAATCTTCCACTGGAATCACGGTAGCCTTGTTAAGTCTGGAGACTGGGGGATCCACTTTAGGTTGCACTGACCACTTCTTCACCAGAGACTCCTCAAAAGGGTAGCGCCTGGTAAACCGCCTAGACACCCCAGGAGAACGTGTCCGCTGCTCCCATTGTTTGGCGAGCAGGCCAGCAAAATAAATGGGGAAGGTAAAATACTTTTCCACCCTCGGAGGCTTATGGGTGCCGAAGGCAACCCGCACCCCAGGAGCGACGACAGCCGCATCCTCCAATTTTAGGGTTTTTGCTTACCGAAACAACCAGCCGCACCTTATCCTGCGCAGCAGAAGAGGCAGAAAGCTCATCCTCACTATCAGAGGAGGCAAGGTGCGGGGTACCTGACCCGGCCAGGGTACCTGCATCTGCAGTGGCTGGGTCAGACTCAGAGTCCAAGACATCAGAGGAGGCAGGGGTAGGAGGGGGTCGTTTCTGCGCACCCCGTCCTCTAAAGGCCACCTCCACCCGGGACACAAAAGCTTCCAGGACCGTTGAAATTGCATCAGTGGACAGTTGCGACCCAGAGGGCCCTGCGGCCTCTGTGAGGGGATCAGGTGGGGACACATGGTCTTAGGGGTCCATGGGACCCGCCAGCAAAACTTTGAGAAAAATTACAGATGGCCGCCGCCACAAATGCAGACAAGGCTACAACAAAATGGCGGCCCCGCATGACCACAGGACCCCCCAGGGAGACCCCCCGCCAGCCCCACTGCACCATCCAGCCCTGGAGGGCCCGATCGAGGCCCCCCTGCCCATCGGTTGAGCGCCATGAACAGCACACCCCCCGGCCCCCCATGCGGCCTGCACCCTAGGCCCCAGCCTCAGGTAGGCCTGAACAGTCAGGTGGGGGGGGAAAGAAGGGGGTCACAAAAGGACAGAGGGAACCCTGGAGTGTGAGGGTCCAACCATCCCAGAGAGAGGGCCCATGTCTACCCCAAAATCCACCAGGGAAGGGGGGGGTACGTTTACTCACCATACTGGGAACACAGGCGGGCGCCATCTCATGACAGGACCCCACGCCACCAGAGTAGGGAGGCTGTCAGCCAAATAGAAACGGTTGTGACATCAGTCTAGACCCTGTCGTGTGCGTCCTGGTGAGGCGTTTAACTCGCGGGGCCAGTCCCCGCCGAGCGGGACTATGTCGCGGCTGACCCAGCATGGAACCAAGGCCTGCATGCGCTCGCTGGCCAGACTGAGGTGACCAATGGATATGGGGGTCCAGTCTGTCGCCCAGCCCGGCATAATTACTAGAAGATCTCACAGGAAAAACGATCCGGAGAAAAAAAGACTACCTAAAAAAAATCTAAATAAAAAAAATACTTCTATGCCAGGACCAAAGATCCCAGGAAGGATTTAGGTCCTTACTCCTGACTACGCAGATTAAAACTGGCATCCTATGCAGGAAGAGAGAGGGTATACCCCCAGGGACTGCCGATAGTCTTAGCCAGAAAATCTTTCTGCCTAGTGTCCTACTCCTGTAGGGGGCGGTATTACCCTACTGATATGCATCAGAGGACTGCGTCCGTCAATGAATGATGGAGACATTTTTTTTTTGCTTATTTGAATGTGTGAAAAAGTGTTATTTGATAAACCAGCATTCAAGCTTTTTCTTTTGTAAGGAGTGGCAGTCTGCAGCCCTCTGGATCAATCTTTTAAGACTTTCATTTCTCACTCTCGATGGATATCTCAGGCAAGGAGGAAATCAATGGAAGAGAAAAGAACTTTTAAAAATATTCCTACTGTTTTAACAACAGTTTAAACTCACATTTAAAGGTGTCTCCACTGACACGAGTGTAAACCGCATTGGATCATGTGTGGGCTGGCACAACCTTCTCAGCTGCCTTCAGCTGCCTGCTGGTTTGTCATATTACCAGCCATTCCGCATGGTGAGTGAATTCATTATAAGAGGTGGTGGATTACATTTTTTCTTGATGTGGCATTAATATAAGAAGACAAGAGGAACACACAATAATCTTTTATTTTTAGTTTTAGTTTTATTTTGATATTCATTTGGCACTATTTTTGGACACTTTATTCACATTATTTCAAATGAACTGTTTCAGTGGATTATGAACACTAATGAATGATGTATGCACTTGTGGATATTTCTTTGAAACATTGTAACATTTCTGTTACATTTGTTTTATCTTTGCTGAACTAGTTTAACACATTCATATGTGGGTATTTATGAAAGCACCAGAACACTTTTTCATATATTCACATAAGCAAAATTTTTTTTATTTTTTTCTTTGATACAATATACATTTAGTAATAATTTTTCTTTCACACAGTAGGATTTAGGATTTGAAGGATTGTAAAAGTATTTATTTGGATACACTTATAAACAGCGCTGTCATATTTTGCCTATATTTTTGATTGAGATATTCTCAATAAGATAGCAGCAGTATCAGATAAAAAGCAATTATCACCTAGGTGCGGTCATTTGTTATACATCCATATTGGGCCACTGCCTCAATTCATCATATGTTCGTGTTCTCTACTGCCATGACCAGGACTAGATACAAGCAAATCTTGCAGTTCATACACTTCAGTGGCAATGAACTCTGTTCTCCTCGGCGTGACCCTGGATATGACCGGCTCCACAAAATTCGGCCCCTCATAAATCACTATAACCAGAACTTTGCAGCCTTGTATATGCCCCAACAAGCTGTCTGCATTGATGAGTCCCTGAATACATTTTCTGGCTGCTGTGCTTTCAAACAGTTTCTCCCCAGCAAGCGTGCCAGATATGGGGTCAAGATGTATAAGTTCTGTGACAGGGCAAAAGGCTATACATGTAGTTTCTGGATTTAGAAGGGAAAGATAGCAATGTGGAGCCCCCCAACTGCCAAGACTACATGGAGAGCAACAGCAAGATTGTTTGGAACTTGGTGTCACCCTTATTTGAAAAGGGGTACCATTTATAGGTGGACAATTATTACACAATTGTATTATTTATTGCCACTGTTTAGTCACCTTTTTGATTCTGGAATTGACACATGTGCCACCATTCGACCAAATCTCAGGGGCTTCCCCCAACGGATTGAAGTTACCCGACTTGGACAGAGGGAGAGAGCCTGCTTGGTGTGTAATAAATTGCTTGCAGTGAAGTGAAGGGACACACAAAATGTTTTTGTTCTGTCCTCCATTCACGCAGATACGACAGTATAAAATTGCAACGGCGACTGGTGTTGTTGAGAAGCCTCTCTGTGTCCACGAATACAACCTCAACGTGGACTTCAATGACCAGATGATGGCGCCGTACTTAATTGCATGCAAGGCCAGACACTGGTACAAGAAAGTGTCTGTATACTTATTCCAATTGGCTCTGCTGAATGCTTATGTGCTATGCAAAGTATCAGGAAGAAGTGGATCCTTCCTAAAATTCCAGGAAGAGATCATTACAGTCCTTCTGTATCCAGAAGTTGCTGTGGCCCAAATTCACAATCCAGATGCAGGGAGCTGGCTGCCTGAGAGGAATTTTCCTGATGTCCTCCCTGGTACCACTAACCAAAGAGTACCCCAAAGAAGATGTTGCGTCTGTAGGAAACACGGATATAGGCATGACACCCGCTTTTTTTTGTCCCTCCTGACCTGGCCAACCTGGATTCTGCATCAGGGACTGTTTCTGTCACTACCACACACTAGTGGAGCATTAGTATAGGGTACAGCATCGCACAGTCTAGGGCACACTTTAACACAGGGTCTCGAAAGATGTTAGATGGCTATTGCATTTTGAGAGACCATAGCCTGAAAAACGCTTAAAGTTTTTTTTTTTTTTACAGTTACAAAAAAAGTGTAAAAAAATTTACAAAAAAAATAAATAAATTTGAAAAATAAAAAGGATTGCAGCGCTGTAGGAGGTGATTTCACCACCGCAGTTAAAAAAAAAGAGCATATATGACGAAGCATAGGGGATGGGGCTGTGCTTCACCATATATATTTTTTAACACTTTTCTTGGCAGAGACATCGATCGATGTGAATGGAGGAATCTGTTATGTCTTTTTTTTTTCGCTCAGCCCGTGGGCTGAATGAAAAAAAGAACATTGCATGCATGCCCATCATTAGAAGTGGGTGGATGCTGGGAGGTCTAATGGTGGTCAAACCCCACACTTTTTTGCAGAGATTTCTTCATCCACATCGATCAATTTTTGCCTCTCAGCAAATAGGTAAGGGTGTCTACTTTCTGAAAAGGTGTCATTTTGGGAGGGGTTTTGAGCTGTCTTGGCATTTCATGGCCTCCAAAACTGTGATAGGTAGTGTGGAGTGAAATTGACCATTTACACCCTTAGAAAGCCTGAAGGCAATGGTTGGTTTCCGGGGTCGTGTACGTGGCTAGACTGCCAAAAAATCTCACACATGTGGTATCTCCTTACTCAAAAGAAGTAGCAAAATGTATTTTGGGTGTCATTTCACACATACCCATGATATATTTGAGCAATATATAATTTAAATGACAACTTTGTGTAAAGGGATAGACTAAACATGCCTCTCAGCAAATAGCATTTCAATGCCTCAGAAACTGTAATAGGTAGTGAGGAGTGAAATCAACAATTTATGCCCTTGGAAAGCCTGAAGGCAGTGATTGATTGTCGGGGTCCTGTACGCGGCTAGACTGCTAAAAAGTCGGCTAAAAAGATGGGGTATCTTCATACTCAGGAGAAGCAGCAGAATGTATTTTGGAGTGTAATTCCACATATACCCATGGCATGTGTGAGCAATATATAATTGCATTGACAACTTTGTGTAAAAAAAAAAAAAAAAAATATATATATATATATATATATATATATATATATATATATATATATATATATATATATATATATATATATATATATATAATTTTTTTTTAAATTTTTCAAACCCCTGTGACAAAAAAACAAAATATTCAATGGGCTCAACATGCCTTTCAGGAAATTCCTTGGGGTTTCTACTTTCCAAAAAGTGTTAACTTGGGGGGGGGGGGGTGCCAGTACCAGTACGCTGCCATTTTAGCACTTCAAAAAATAAGATAGGCAGTCAGAAAGTAAAAGCTGCGTAAATTCCATATTTTGTAGACGCTTCAACTTTTGTGCAAACCAATAAATATACATGTATTGATATTTTTTTATCAATGACATGTAGCTAAATACATTTTGGCCTAAATGTATGACAACAATTTAGTTTATTGGATATTTTTATTTTTTTTTTTAAATGTAGAAAATGTTATTTTTTTCTCAAAATTTCCAGTCTTTTTTTGTTTATATTTCAAAAAATTAAAAACGCAGAGGTGATCAAATACCACCAAAAGAAAGCTCTATTTGTGGGGGGAAAAAAGGGCATACATTTAGTTTGGGTGCAGCATTGCAAGTTGCAAAAAAATGGCCTAGTCATTAAGGGGGTAAAACCTTTCGGTCCTTAAGTCGTTAATGAAATCTCTGATGGGAAATGTTTTACCTTTATCATTAGAGGTAACAAATGTGTGTTCTATAATATGTTTGTTGCAGTAGCAACATATACTAAGCCCACAGGCATAGGAGCCAGAAGTGCTGAGCCAGGTGCCTGTTCTAGTTGGTGACTGGTACAAGCTATAGAAATAACTACTTACAACACTCAAAAATGAGGAAAATGACAGCAAGTCTTACATAGAGATGTGGGCTGTGATTACAGTTTAAAAACCACAATTTTCTAAATTGGATACATGCTCACTTTGGTGGGGTCGAGAGGCGAGTCAAAAAGGGGGTCCCTCCAGCAAACGCAGAGATTCCAGATATGCTATAAAAAAGAATACATATAATAGTAAAAAGTAATGACGATGATAAAAATAATAATAAAATAAAATTTAAAATTATATAAAAAAAAAATAGGAAAACAAGGGTGAGCTACAAAGAGTGTGCCATAATCCAGGAGAACAAACAGAAAATAAAATTGTCAGTTGGAAAACCAAATTAGTAGACTTTAACCACCTAGGCGGTAATCCCGAGCGTGACTCGGGGTGGATGTGCAGAGAGCGCAGCAGTGTTCTCTTACCTTCTCCTGGCGATCCAGCGATGATCTCTCATTGCTGAGATCGCCAGCCTTGAGTCCCGCCACTCCTCCGTCCTCCGTCGGTGTGATCACTTCCTAGTTCCGTTCCCTGCAGCAGCAATGCTGCATGGGAGTGGAACTAGGGAGGGAAATTAAAAAAAAAAAAAAAAAAAAACGTTGCACAAAACACAAAACACATTTTATATTATATATATATATGCTTATATATATATATATATATATATATATATATATATATATATATATATATGCATATATATATATATATATATATATATATATACATATATATATATGCATATATATATATATATATATATATATATATATATATATATATATATATGCATATATATATATATATATATATATATATATATATATATATATATATATGCATATATATATATATATATATATATGCACACACACACATATATATAAAATTATATTATTGATTCAATTATAATTCATGCATTATATATATATATATATATAAATATATGTGTGTGTGTATGTATATATATATATATATATATACACACACACACACACATATATCTATATATAATATATAATGCATGAATTATAATCTAATCAATAATATAATTTTATTATATATATTATAAATTAAATAATAAAATAATATTATTGATTCGATTATAATTCACGCGTTTGTGTTTCAAATTTATCACATCTGGGATGTCTACTAGACTCTTGTTTTGGTCAGGTTTAAGTCAGTAATTACTAAGAATTGTAGGCCTATAATACATAACGCCAAATTTCCATGAAAACAATTGTACCGCTTTTGGTATGTAATTCCTGACATAATCATACCGCCAGGGAGGTTAAGGGCACATCATAAGATAGACGTAAGACAGTTGTACGTCTATTTTATGATGTGCCCTTAAAGTCCACTAATTTTGTACAGTTGGTTTTCCAACTGACAATTTTCTTTTTTGTATATTTAAAAATAATTATAATATTGAGCCATCGAACAAAAACAAATAAACACACTAAACACATATAAAAAAACATGTGATTAATCCAACAGCATGGCTGACCACTACCCTCAGGCTCCGTTCACATCTAGGCGTTTTGGGGCGTTTTTGGGGCGTTTTTCTGCTCTAGGATCAGCTCTCAAAACGCCCAACAAGACAAATCCTATTCATTTCAATGGCCCCTGTTCACATCTGAGCGTTTTGGCGCTGTATACAAAACGCCCAACGCTCAAAAAAGTACATGAGCTTCTTTTTGGGCAGATTACAGGCGTTTTCCATTGATCTCTATTCAATCTAAAAACGCCTGCACAAAAATCGCGGTAAAAAACGCTGCAAAAATCGCGGTAAAGTCGCGGTAAAAAACGCTACGCTCAGGTGTGAATGTAGCCTCAAAGGAATAAGCAGTGTCAGCCATGCTGCTAGCAAGCTGAAGGCAAACTTGGGCAGGGCAACATACAGAGAAATAAAAAATTCTGTTTAGTGGGGGGACACACAACAATAAAAACCTGACAGAGGTTCTAATCCCTTTCCACTATCTTCAAAACAAAACAAAAAAAAACATCTCTTATACAAACCACACTTTTTCTTTCGTTTCTTCTAACGCCCCTAAATACAATAATCTCATTAATTGCTAGTTTGGCTCTTAACCATGTTATTTTGTTCTTCATCACTTGCTAACCTAATTCCTTATCAAAGGATTCCTGCCAGAAATGTAATTAGTTAAGCCTTAATAGGGTTTGTTTGCCATATGTCGAAGGAAACAGGTCATACATCTCAACCTCCAGTAGTTATTTAAAGATATGTAGTGGGTATGCAACAAGATCAGTACTAGGGAATCTATTGTCAAAATAGTATTTTCTAGGGCAAGGCACTGTGCAAGTTTAAAGTGAATGCGAAGCCTTATGTTTTTTTAAATTACAAACATGTCCTACCTACCTGCTCTGTGCAATGGTTTTGTACAGAGCAGCCCAGGTCCTCCTCTTCAGGGGTCCACCACTGGCGCTCCTGGCTTCTCCCCCCCCCCACCTCCCCACCGAGTGCCCCCAGAGGAAGCCATGATTAGAGGATGATGAGATGTTCCCGTGTTCAATGTGCCATGCACTTAGCACAAAAATGGCACTTTGCACAAGTAATGGCCAGCCTGCCCCATCACCTCTAATCAGAGAACACATTGCATTTACAGAGAAAATACAAAGGGGTTGATTTACTAAAACTGGAGAATGCATAATCTGGTGCAGCTCTGCATAGAAACCAATCAGCTTCCAGTTTTTTTTCTGCCAAAGCTTAACGTTGACAAGCTGAAATTAGAAGGTGATCGTCTACTATGCACAGCTGCACCAGATGTTGCACTCTCCAGTTTTAGTAAATCAACCCCAATTTGTTCTCTGGAAGGTGCCCATGCCAATCAAGAAACCTTCTGTGTTCACTAAGCAGCAGGGCAGCCCCTTGCACTGGCCTCCGAAGCTAGTGGTGGTCAATGTAGTCATGATGCCTACTACAGTAATCTCCAGCTTCTGCAGGTATCAGCTGGGCATGGCACATACACACTTATACTGATCCAAGCTGAACCAATTTAACTATGCAAAAATATCAAAAGCTAAACTTCATCTTTAATGGTGGTGCTGTTTGACTCAGAAACATTGCATGCTTTATTGTTTAATAGTACATTTCTACTGTCAACCATTCAATGAATTCCAAACTTTGTATGGCTTGTCTGTTTCACCAGAGCACCTACAAATGAACCAAAACATGACACCATGCTACTTCACTCTGTAAGCAGTGAAAGATACGCACAGTCATGGGGAATTAGAAACAAACCTCTGGAATAAACCCAAAATGAGAAAAAAGAACAGTCTGTTCATTGTCAACCCAAATAGGAATATGCAATCTATAGGATTGATTCTCTTCTCCAAGAAGACAGCAAGTATCAGGGTTAGCCTGTCATGAACCCCAAATTTTTTGATATTTCTCTGGACATCCCCTAAGTTCTTAAATACAATATCTTATATGGGAGAGGGATATTCATTTCCATTTTCCACTGGTGCAAAGTGGGCACCAAAGCCTGTAACGAATAGCAGTAAACAGTTTCCATCAGGAAAGTAACTGCTTATCTATCAAACCCTGAAGGCTTAAACAGACCCAGAAAGTATAGCTTAGGGTCAAACATCAGCAGGGACCGCATTACATTGTGTAAGAATTATTTTTATGCGTTGCCAATATGACTGGAGGATCTTCCCTGAGTTTTACTGACAGTGCCAAATGTCTGTCATCACAGCAATGTGTACCCCAGTACAGTGCGCAATGGGAATATAGCACGTTTCCCTGCAAATAAGACACCAGATCAGCATGGCCTATTGCTTACTGAACGTGTTTTATCATTAGGTGATTAAAGGGGATCTTCACTGCATCTGAGCACCACAAACCAAAATCACTATTTTATTTTTATTATTCAAAGCAAACTCCCCCATCCATTCATGTATCTATACTTTATTCTGGTGAGAAATCACTTTGAAATTTCAGGTCATGGCCATCTTGAGTAAAGGCAAATGATTTACGTAGCATTTACTTCCTGCCCTTAGCTCAAGTATGAATAGAGGAGAGTGTACTGAGCTGTGAAAACCCCTTCTCCTCTCCTGAAGACTCCTGGGATGTACGACATCATTTGCCTAGGCCTGAAACCAGGAAGTAACTGAAATGTAAAAAAAAAAAATGTTTAAAGCAAGTAAATATGATATATTTCCCTATCTATTTACTAATGTAGTAGTAGCATCTAGTAGCATGAGGACTAAAAAAAATCAATTTTGATTGGGAGAGTGAAGTTCCACTTTAAGACCTACAGTATCTGTGACTTCCGCATGATTACTCCAATTATAAGGCATTCTGCAGTAAGGAAATCGTGCAAAAGTTAATTTTGATTTGACACCAAAGATCATTTAAGCTATCTGTATGGGGTGTATTCTTCCCAATGGCCACATGTGTAAGAATTATTCCCATTGACCATCACATCAATGTACAGTGAGTTGTAGAAACAGTAATTATCAAAAGGGGTTTCCTAAGACCAGATAGTTATTTCAAAGATTCCTCCATGGTAAAAAGGTTGAGAAAATCTGCACTGCAGCACGCTATGCATGCTTACAGAGCATGCTTTTCTACTAAATGAACTGTTAGATTTTACACACCTTTTGTTTGTTGCACCTAGAATATAATTAGGCGATTTAAGCAAAAGTTCTGCTGGGCTTTAAAGGTTAAATTCTAGGGTAAGTTTCAAGTTGCATGCATGGTGGGTTAGGTTAAGGTCAATGGCGGAGATTGTGACCGTTACTCTTTGGATGTGATAAGAGTGTATGTAATAAAACCTACCTATGCTAAAATAAATGATTGAGATAAAATTGCCTTAACCAGATATGCACCAAGAATAATGGTATTTGGTAAATGATGAAAGACCTCCACTACTTACTGGGGTATTAGTCATTCAGATGAGTGGTGCAAAAGGGCCAGCTTCTTTTGGAGGATTTATGTGCATATATTATGCATTACTAGGACTATTTGGGAGCTCTCAGATTTTTTTTTCTCTTGTACAGAAAATGCTATTGGGGCCTTGCTAAAAAAAAAAAAAAAAAAAAATATGTTTTATATGTAAAAATGATGGTTATACAGTACATTGGAGTAGATTTACTCAAACTGGAGAGTGAAAAATCTGGTGCAGCTTTGCATTGTTGCCAATTTGCTTCTAACTTCAGCTTGTTCAATCAAGCTTTGACAAAAAAGACCTGGAAGTTGATTGGTTTCTATGCAGAGCTGCTCCAGATTTTGCATTTTCCAATGTTAGTAAATAAACCCAACTTTTTTTTTTGAGACATCTGGCGATTGTCTTATCATTATCATTACTTAAAAGATGTTATGTAAGTAGTGGCTGGTTACATTCAACTGAACGTGTCCTGTAATACTAAAGACAATTCTTAACCTATCCAGGAGACTTTTAAGCAGGGCTCTTTTCCTCAGAAAATAGATCAAGGAACAGGAACAGATCAAGAAATCAGCCATGACCCCCCACCCCCCCCACACGCACACACTCCTCCTCTCATACACACACACACACACACACACACACACACATACACCCTTCAACCCTTCAAACCGCTTCAAATAGTGGTTGTGGTCAAATTTCACTAATAGTGGGAGGGTCTTAAAGGGGCAATAAATACCAGAAGTGCATTACCTACAGAGTGCAGAGTTCAGGAGGGGGTTACACACAGAGTGCAAGGTTTGGGGGTGTGCTGTCTACAGACAGCGCATACAGACTGAAGATTTCAGGGGTGCGCTACACACAGAGTGCAGAGTTCAGCCTTCTTCCACAGCTGCTTACCTCTGTACCCCTCATCCTCATTTCCCTTTCACCCCTCCTCAACTTGTTTTTTTTTTTTTTTTAATATTTTTTATTATTTTCAAAGCATAACAGTAAATGCATAGCTCGTAATAAGTGACATCAAAGTAGAGCTAACAGAGCATGAATATAACAACAACAACAACTTTTTGCTCCTTACTACCAATTTGGCTCATAAGAAAACAGAAAGTAAGGCGATATGTAGGTATGTAAGGAAGGGGATAATAGACACATTACAATCAGAAACGGGGAGAAGATTCACCACTTAGCAACCCAAAAGTCCCAGTAGGTACTACATTTCTTCAATGCTAGGGAGTTTATAGCTAATGATCTTTCAAATTGGTAATTCGTTTTCAGCAGGGATATGACCTCAGACATAGTAGGAGGTGTAGTGGTTTTCCATTTACATAGGATGAGTATTTTAGTGGCTAGCAGTAAATGTGTTATCCAGGGTCTATATTGTTGCGGTATGTTCCCTATACCTAGGTGGAGAATGGCTAGTGCTGGGTTAGGGGTAAGAATACAACCAGTGTGAGGCTATGTAGCGGAACACCTGGTTCCAGAGACCAGTGAGGGAGGGGCAGGTCCACAGTACATGGAGTAGTGTACCAGTTTGTGAATAGTCTCTCCAGCATAGAGGGGAATAGCTTGTTGAGAAACCCGCCAGTCTATACGGTGTGTAGTACCATCTATTAGTAATCTTCATCTTCATCTCCCAGTGGTTGAAACAATGTGAATATTTATTCACTATGGACAGCGCCTGCTTCCACTGAAGGATGGTGAAGGTTTCTGTGAGGTCTCGCTCCCACTTAAACATGTTTGCAGTTTTAAGGAACGTGGTGTCGTCAAGTAGAATATGATAGTATTGGGAGAGCTTTGCAGGTAGTGGTGTCGGTGATGTGAACAGTTCCCACACTTTGCCATCCACTGTTATGTGCTGCAGTGGGTGCTGCTGCAGGAAGGGTATAATTCGGAGGAGATTATAGAAGAAAGACTGCGGTATATCATGTATTTGCATGAAATCACTGGCTGTGATCAGGGAGCCCTCATTATAAAAGCAGTCCAGGGTATGGGCATTCCACTTGTGAAGAAGAGATATAGGGATGCCTGGTATGTGTTTACTAAGTAGGGAAACCGGGATACCCCTCCTCAGCTTTGACCTCTGCATGCAACACCCCCCCCCCCCCCCCCCACACACACACACACACACACTTCCCTTCTTTTCCCCAATTCCTTAAAATCTCCACCGTCTTCTACTTGTCTTACTTTTGTTACTGTATTAAGCTGAGGCACCTGCATCTCCCTTGTCCCCATTCTACACCCAGTGGGAGTCACTCAGGAGATCAAAATTGTGGAGCCATTAGGAGACAAGCTGTCACTTGTAAACATAGAAGATGGACTTCTGTTTTTTCAAGTGATAGTGGTGAGCAAGGAGCAGAGGGTCTGAGCCAGAGGCGGTGAAGTTCCACCAAGTTCCAACTGAAAAAAAGCCCTGCTTTTAAGTAACAAATCCAGCTAAATGTGACTAATACTACAGTAGCTATATACAGTAAACTGTAAGTTCTCATCCCATTGTTACATAGTTACATAGTTACATAGTTAGTGAGGTTGAAAAAAGACACAAGTCCATCCAGTTCAACCCATGATGCGTGTGTGTTTGCTTTTAACCGTACATTGTGTACCCCTGTATGTTGTGGTCTTTAAGGTGTACATCTAATAGTTTTTTGAAACTATCTATGCTCCCCGCTGATACGACTGCTTGTGGAAGAGAATTCCACATCCTTACCGCTCTTACAGTGAAGAACCCCTTACGCACTTTAAGGTTAAACCGCCTTTCCTCAAGTTTTAGTGAGTGGCCACGTGTCTTATTGTATTCCCTTTCTCTGAATAGTTTGTTCCTTATGCTAGGGTCGCCAGTACAGTATTTGTACATTGATATCATATCCCCCCTCAATCGTCTCTTCTCCAGAGAGAATAGGTTCAGTGCTTGTAGTCTTTCCTCATAGCCGATGTCCTCCATTCCCCTAATTATTTTTGTTGCCCTCCTCTGGACTTTCTCCAGTTCCAGCACATCCTTCCTGCGGACCGGTGCCCAGAACTGGACAGCATACTCCAGATGTGGCCGGACCAGAGTCTTGTAGAGCGGGAGAATAATCTCTTTATTTCTGGAGTGAATCCCCCTTTTTATACATCCCAGTATTCTGTTGGCTTTGCTTGCGGCGGCTTGGCATTGCATGCCACTGCCAAGCCTGTTGTCTACCAGTACCCCCAAGTCCTTTTCCATCCTAGACTCACCCAGAGGTTCACCCCCTAGTGAATAGCTTGCTTTCTGGTTTCTGGCACCCAAGTGCATTACTTTACATTTTTCTACATTAAACCTCATCTGCCATGTGGTTGCCCACCCCGTTATTTTGTTCAGGTCTGCTTGCAAGATTTCCACATCCTGCATAGAAGATATTGGCATGCCTAATTTAGTATCATCTGCAAATACTGAGATTGTACTAGATATCCCCTCCTCTAGATCATTTATGAATAAATTAAACAGGATTGGTCCCAGGACAGAACCCTGGGGGACCCCACTTTCCACACCCGCCCAATCCGAGTACTCCCCATTAATCACCACCCTCTGGACTCTCCCCTGGAGCCAGGTCTCTATCCAGGTACTCACCTTATGATCCATACCTACCTTCCTTAGTTTGTACAGTAAGCGTTTGTGAGGAACGGTGTCAAAGGCCTTTGCGAAGTCCAGATACACCACATCCACAGGCTTACCTTTATCTAGGTGGCAGCTCACTTCATCGTAGAAGGTTAACAGATTGGTTTGGCACGAACGATTTTTCATGAATCCATGCTGATTTCTACTTATAATACCATTTTCATTACTAAAGTCTTGTATGTGGTCCCTTATCATCCCCTCCAAAATTTTGCAGACTACTGATGTTAGGCTGACCGGCCTATAGTTACCCGGGATATATCTCGGCCCCTTTTTAAATATTGGTACCACGTTGGCTTTTTTCCAATCAGCTGGCACCATACCCGTCTGTAAACTATCCTTAAAGATCAAGAATAATGGTCTGGCAATCACCTGGCTGAGCTCATTAAGAACCCTCGGGTGCAAGCCATCCGGTCCCGGGGATTTATTTATGTTAAGTTTCTCTAGTTTAGCTCTAAGTCTATCCTCTGTTAGCCATGGCGGCACTTCCTGAGGTGTATTATTTAGTTCGGCCTTACAAGCGGGTTTCGTGTAGCCCCCCGATTCCTTTGTGAAGACTGAAGAAAAGAAATTATTTAACACTTCCGCCTTTTCTCTGTCCTCAGTGGCCATTTTTCCTTTATCATCTTTTATGGGGCCAATGTGCTCTGGCCTGGCTTTCTTACTGTTTATATACTTAAAGAACTTCTTGGGGTTCTTTTTGCTCTCCTCCGCTATATGTCTCTCGTGTTCTATTTTAGCCGCCCTGATTTCATCTTTACATTTCTTATTACACTCTTTGTAGTGCTTAAATGCTGCCAATGACCCCTCAGTCTTGTATTTTTTGAAGGCCTTTTCTTTAGCTCTAATATACATTTTAATGTTGGAGTTTAGCCACCCAGGGTTTAGTTTTGCTCTTTTAAATTTATTTCCCTGTGGAATGCACTGGCCCACTCCCTTGTTAAGTATGCTCTTGAAGCACTCCCATTTTTCCTCCGTGTTCTTTGTTCCCAGGGTTCTTTATGTAGTTAACTATCTGGGTGCCTCTTAAGCTACCCCAAACCAACTTATTTACTTTTTCACTCTACTAGAGATGAAAAAAAAAAAAAATCTGGATAGTCATCAGCATTGTGCCCATTGCTTTGACTGAGGTGCCTTTTTTGAGCATCCCTCATGAGCCCATCTTCCTTCCGCACCAATGTGAAACAACAAATGTATTGTCAGTATAGTGGGGGTCTGGATTTGTGCAACCCTCTACTAATGAGTTTACATCCTGTATGTACAACAGATAGCCACACCTAGCTGTGACGGAACATACAACTGTGGTTTACTGTGAAAAGTCATGAAGTATGACAGCCATCTGCCTTGACGCAATATTTACTTAGTTATTTAATTATAAGGCTAGCACGTGTACACTCCAAACCGTGATCCCTATCCAATCCCAATTAGTCATATGATTCATATCAGGTGTGCACAAGGCATATGAAAAAGGACTTGCATATTTGCCTTATTAAGGTTAGATCTCAGTTTAGAAAAATTAACTTGCTCAGTTAGATGTGATGTCAAAAACAGAGCAAAACAAACTGTCCCAAAATTCCTGGAGCAAAAGACTTTGGTTACTATCAATAAAAACCATCCAAATTAGTATTTTCATTTCAGTGGTGGAACTGGCTCCGAACTGGCTCGGTTGCTGTTGTTAGTTATCAGCACCACATAGACTACTGCAGATAGAAATATATTTACTGTAGAGGTGCTCCTGCCAGTGCCTTTATATGGTCCCCATACCCCTTTATATCATAGAGGAAGACATCACGCCAACACTGTAAAAATAACGCCTGTTTACCTAAAGCATATCTAAACCCAAAAACAAAAACAAAAAAAAATAATATATTACAGCTTACTAGTCCTTAACCACTTAAGGACCACCCACCATACATATACTGCATCAGGGCGGCCCTTAAGCGCAAAATCGCATACAGGTACGTGATTTTGCTTTAAGGCTCTAGGGGGCGCGTATGTGATTTTGCTTTAAGGTTCTAGGGGGCGCGCACGTGCCAATGGAGCCATGCTCCCACTGTGATTAGGCACAGTGGGAACTAGTCCGTGGGCCCGGCGGCCGGGATCGCCGCTGGCCTCCCGCACTTGTCAAGGAGACTGACAAAACGGCCGTCTACCTATGTAAACAAGGCAGACAGCTGTTCTTTTAGACAGGAAAGGAGAGATTGTGTGTTCCTAGTAATCAGGAACACTGATCTCTCTCTACTGCAGTCAGTCCATCCCCCACACAGTTGGAAAACATTCCTTAGGAGCACACTTAACCCCTTGATCGCCCCCGATGTTAACCCCTACCCTGCCAGTGTCATTTATACAGTAACAGTGCATATTTTTTTTAGCACTGATCACTTTATCAGTGTCACTGATCCCCAAAAACTGTCACTTAGGGGTTGATTTACTAAAACTTTAGCATGCAAAATCTGGTGCAGCTGTGAATCGTAGCCAATCAGCTTCAAACTTTAGCTTGTTCAATTAAGCTTTGACAATAAAACTTTGAAGCTGATTGGTTTCTAGACAGAGCTGCACCAGATTTTGCACACTCCAGTTTTAGTAAATCAACTCCTTAGTGTCAGATTTGTCCGCTGCAATGTTGCAGTCTCGCTAAAAATCTCTGATCGCCACCATTACTAAGAAAAACAAAAAAATAAAAAAAGTCCATAAATCTATCCCATAGTTTGTAAACACTATCAAATTTGCGCAAACCAATTAATATACGCCTTTTGGGATTTTATTTACCAAAAATTTGTAGCAGAATACAAACTGGCCTAAACTGATAAAGAAATTCGATTTTTTACATTTTTGTAAATGTTTTATAGCAGAAAGTAAAAAATATTATTATTTTATTTTTAAATATTGTTCTTTTTTTGTGTATAACGCAAAAAATAAAAAGCGCAGAGGTGATTAAATACCATCAAAAGAAAGCTCTATTTATGGGGAAAAAAGGACATCAATTTTATTACAATTTTAAAGTACAACATTGCAGGACCGCGCAATTGTCAGGTAAAATGGCCTGGTCATTAAGGGTGTAAAATCTTCAGGGGAATAGTGCAAGGATCCACCGTGGTGAGCTGGCAGTGAAGGAGAAACGACCAACAGCCATTTGCCGTTCGGCATGGGAGTCCTTCAGTCTCTCCCCCATTCCTATGGATGCTAGCGTGACGTTGGGGGGTCTGTTGGTCGTTTCTCCTTCACTGCCAGCTCACCACGGTGGATCCTTGCACTATTCCATGGTTTTAAACTGTCTTGGTATATCGCACTACCTACACTATGGCTTATACGATGTTACATAAGGGACTACCACATTACCCTATGATTCACTTTGCTGCCAGAGTTGGGCTACTTCCACGCACCCTATTACCACAGCTCCCGGAAAAGACGTTCCCCAGGCACCATTCATGTTCAAACTTCCTCCTTTTTACAGCTTACTTTGGATACCTTGGTAGCTCTATTATACATCTGTACACTTCGCATCTGCTCCTGATGAGTGAACATATTCACGAAACGCGTAGAGCTACTCTAGATGCTACACCATACCATCCTACAGTCTATTACCATTATATCTTTATGAATTAGTTACAAATAATAATTATTTATTAATTTTATACTATGTATTTCCTCTTTGTGTGATCAGAGAGCTATTTAGGTCAGTATCAATTTCATATGTGCAATCATGTTATTCCGTGTATAACCATGTTTTTTAATATGTATTTTATGGTATCAGCTGTTTTGATCATGTTTACCATTATTACTGTACTATCTACCACATATTCTTTACGTGAATAAAATGTTGTCAATTCATATATATTATGTTTTATTATGCTATGATCTTATACAAATTTATACCAGTATATACATGTCTAGATACATTTGTACAATTTCCCCAGATTGCACCTGCGGTTTCATTTAAAGTCCCAAACTCCCTTATATTTATTCAATCACTTTAGGGATGGAGGTATTGACCCTACCATGTCATATTCTCATTTAAAGTCCCAATTTTTGTCCCCCTGTTCGTCTTACAATTTTATTGGATATGGTTTTATTTTGTTTTTTCAAACTATTCAGTCTTTTTTAATTTATATCGGAAAAAATAAAAACCCCAGTGGTGATCAAATACCACAAAAAGAAAGTTCTATTTGTTTGGAAAAAATTATATCAATTTTGCTTGGGTACAGTGTTGCATGACCGTGCAATTACTAGTTAATGTAGCGCAGTGATAAATAGCAGAAAATGGCTTGGTCATGAAGGGGGTAAAACCTTACGGAGCTGGAGTGGTTATATGTCATGGCTGTATTTGTTTTCTTTTTCTAATGTCAAATAAAGCTGGCTTTACACTAGTAGAATTTCAAATGGAAATTTGTACAAATATTCTCAAGCATTCCAATGTTGTTTGAAAGTAAAGTAGTTCAAGATTTTGTTTGCTTTTTAAGTGGTACTAAACACAAAATCGAAAATGTAATATATTAGATGTTTTGGCTGTATTAATTTTCATATTTTTCAGAATCAGAACCAGAATAATATTTTAATGAAGTGCAGATGCAGCCTCTTTACATAAAAGACATCATATACCTCACATGGTCCTTATCTTCATAAAAACAACTCATACATTACGTAAAAAAATACATACTGCATATTTAGTTTAACCTTAAAAAGCCTCTAGCATTCAAAAAATGTACGGACTGTGGAAAAAAGCGGTTCTGCAGCCTGATGGTATGAGAGAAAATACTCCTAAATTGCCTGCCAGAGGGCAACACAGTGAACAAGGCTTTCGTAGGATGGGAGCAATCCTTCAGTATAATAATAGTTCTCTGAAGGCATCTCCTTTCCCCAATTGTTTTAGGCTTTTTCTCTGCTATTTTCACCTGGCATAGGTGTGTTCAGCCTATTGCATTAGGGGGTACACCCCAAAGCTCAAACACACATGCCTTTCTCTGCAGCCCCAGCTGCATGGGACAGTGAATGAATGGGAAGCACGCTGTGCTGAGGGGCTTCCTGTTCATTCACAAATCAAAGCATAGTAAACACAGTTTACTATGCTTCAGTTATGAATGAACACAGTAGTGAGTGTGTTCACTGTCTTTATTTAGAAAAAAAATATTTACTAGCCCATTCCCCCCGCTCTCCAGAGGAGGGAAGCCAGCAGCACTGCAGGGCAGGAGGAAAAAAATGGGGGGAACTGGCAATGCACATAGTGATTAGGGACACCTGGCACACCCCCTGCGCACACCTTTGCCACTTGGTGATCTGGCCAGTAACATATGTCCTGTATTAGAGTGCCTATACTTTGGATGGAGGGGCACCTTTGGACATCAGCATTGTCAGTCAAGGAGGAGGTAGTATTAGATGGACTAGCAGATTTAAATACACTAACAAATTGAAGCTGAACTCCAGCTAACACTTTATAAGCAGTTATAGCAAACATCTTTTTCCTTTTGGGACAAAGGTTTTACATAATCCAATAAAACTTGTTTATTATAAGCACCATTGTCAGTGTTAAATGGTTTGTCTCGTCCCTATAACTGCTACATCTGCAGTTGAGCTTGTTCTTTGAAAAAAAAATGACTTACTGGCTCGATCGCTAGGTGAAAATAAAAGAAAAAAAGCCTAAAAGAAACAAAGGCAGCCATCTCATATACGAATTGGTAAGCTGCAATATCATAAATGTTTGCTTTTGGGTTTAAAGTTGTATCTAACTCAAAACCAATAATGTGATATACTGCAGTTTACCAATCCTTAGATATGGTGGCTGTGTTGGTTTCTTTCCTTCTTTATGCTTTTCTTCCATATGTTTTTACCTGGTGATCTGGCCAGTAACACACTTTCTGTATTAGAGTGCCCCCACTCTGGATGAAGGAGCACATTGGCACCTTTGAACAGCAGCATTGCCAGTCTGGGGGGGGGGTGCTAGATATATTAGCAGATTTAGATATGCTAACAAACTAGAAGTGATATTAAAGGAAGATTTTTTTCGTTTGAAAATAACAAAAATGTTATACTTACTTTCTCTGTGCAGTGGTTTTGCACAGAGTAGCCCCTAACATCCTCTTCTTGGGTCCCTCGCTGGCATTCCTGACCCCTTTCCTCCCTTGTAGCCCATAGCAAGTAGATTGCAATGGAGGCACCCGAGCAAGTTCGTTCCTGAGGGCCTGCTCTGTTTGTCCATTTACACACAGAGTATGATTCAGCCCCACCCCCACTCTCTCCTCATTGGCTGGCTGTTATTGACAGTAGTGGGAGCCAATGACTACTGCTGCTGTCTCAGCCAAAGAGGATGGAGAAACCCGGGAGAGCCAAGGCTCTCGTGCACATCACTGGATTGAGATGAGGCTCAGGTATTTCTTTCATGCCACCCGCAGTTGCAGGAAATTGCTCAATCTATGCAGGCACGTGCAGAGGTGGGGGGGGGGGGCGAGGGTATTTGAGCACCTGCTCCTTTGCCCTTTGATGCCCAAAGTGCCTCTTGTCAAGGCAGACATCTCGAGTCTTCTGCGAGGTGCAGGAGTCTCCCGCATTTGGGTTGCGGCTCCCTGACAAGTGCCGCACAAAGTTCCGGCTCCCTGGCTGTCAGCTGCCAGCGTATCCCCGAGTCAGAACGGAGCCGATACTTTCTGTATAGTTCCAGCTCTGTCCTGTTACAGGCAGAGTGATATCAAATGCATCTGCTCTTTATGCTTCCTCCAACACTGCTCCTTATACTCAGGCATTGATGTGTCTCAGGGGAGCTAGCATTTCCCGCCAGCAGTACCAATCCGCAGTACCCGCCAGCAGTACCAGCCAACAGTATCATATATAAATAAAGCTGCGCTAACAATTGAAACAGTCCATGTGAATGTCCATAGATGAAAGGGAAAAATGATGACCCTTGTGCAGGTACCGCTTACCAGATTCCAATCATTAAAGAGCCAAGAAATTAAAGGCAGAGTCTTCAAATATGGAACACAGCAAGCTTCATAGGGCTCCAATGTGAATCTCCTCAGTGGTATATGAATAGAAGGAGAAAAACAACACCATAGTGTAAACCAGTAACAAAATGGGTAAATATGCGTTATGACTTGTGCGGGTACCGCTTACCAGAAGTAGCAGATACTGTAGCCAAAATGATGGGAACCGAATCCGCAGACCTCAGAAGGCAGCAACCCGTACCGTGGTAATGCAGATGTCCAGGGATACGTTTAAATGAGGAAAAAAAAGGCAAACGCCATAGCGTAAAACCATAAAACAAACGATGATAACACCCAAATAGTGGTAACTAAAAATCCAATATTGGTGAATAGTGACAGCCACCACCGAAGAGGGTAGGTTCCCTTATTGACTGTACCAAGAAGTTTAAACAAGTAGTGAGATAAACCGCTTACCAGATGGACTAGAAGATAGACATATAATAGAACCTAGAGGGCACCAGTGAGAATGGGTACTCTTACCAGCTCCAGATATTACATGAGCGGGGGTTCAAAGTGACGCTGGACAACACTCCTGATAGCGCTCATCAACCAGACTCAGGGAGGGATGCTCAGCGCTCAGACTCTCACACACAGGCGGATGGACGAAGCAATGAGAACGAACAGTATCAGCCAGCAATACCCGCCAGCAATACCCACCAGCAGTACCCACCAGCAGTACCAGCCAGCAGTACCTTCTTTATTATTCTGTATAACAGAGAAGAAAAAGTCTTCAGGTTGGCACAACTTAAGAACACAAAATATTTTTCAACTTAAAAACTTAAAATATTCTTTTCTGTTCTGTTTCTTTTTCAAAGCTGCATCACAGCATTTTTCTGCCCTATCAATATAAAATCATCCGTATCAATATGCATATCAGGAAGGAATGCATCATGATACATTGCTGTATTGATATTTTGAGCACAGCCCTATTTAAAGCCCTGTTCCATGTACCCCTTTTATACTTTGAGCACCTGCCCCTCCAAAGGTCTCTGCACGGCCCTGCATCTATGGCTGGCTTTAGGAAAGTGCATTTGTGTGCTATCTTTTCTATGTAATGCTGACGTTGGTACCTTCACTGCACAGCACCCACCTGTGAGGATGATGAGGTATGGCTGCCAGATGGCATTGCACACTTTGGTAAAACATTATTTTTGGTAACTGAAAAAGCCATAGTTTCAAAACCCCCAGTAGGTAATTTAGTAAATATACTATACCTGAAGAAAAACAGCTACACCTGAACAATTTAGAAAGGTTACTGTCAGGCATTTGAATTTTCTATGACCTGAACTGATAAGCTAGGTGGTCATACTAAAGGAATTATTTAGCTTAAAATGTGTGGGCATACCTTTGCCATATTATTTGGTCCATAAGACATTGTTCTGCTTTGATAAAGGTCTATCAATAATGGGCTTATTCTTGTGTTTGCTTTAAGCAAACAAGGAACCTGCAGAGCCGTATGAACTTCTATTTATAAAAAGAAATGTGTTTTAGGCATGCAGTCAAAAAACTGCCTAAAGCTGTCCACAGGGCATGTAAAAAATAGGATGCAAGAAAAGCACATTTGAACATGTTTTAAAATATAAAGTAAGATCTTGGGGTAAATACATGCAAAAAAAGCTCAGTATAATAGAACTATAGCAAATGGGGTGGGGTGGGGGGGGGGGGGGTAATGTAACAAGGCACAGCAACAGTTCACTCAAGTTTACATTTTTAAGTCAAAAAAATTATTTATACACCTATAGCCGTAGTAGTTATACAGAAGATGATCTAAGCCCTGTTTCTCACTGCTGCAACTTATCATATGGCTTGCAACACACAAAGTCGCATGACAAAATATTACACATTTGTTTCAATTGGTGCCATCTTAACCAATGCAACTCAAGTCGCAGTGACAAAAAAAAAAAAAAAAAGGTTTCTTTGCCACTTTTGTGACTTTGGTATGATTTGAGTGCCATAGACTGCAATGTTAAATCACAAGAGTCGCAAGGAAGTTGCACAACTTTGAAGTCGCAGCAGCGTGGACAATTTTTTAATGTATGCATTGTTATACTAAAAAACTGTCTGCATGTTTTTTTTCATATAGGCTTTTCCTATGTCATCATCATTTTGGGAACTCAATATTAAAAAAAAAACAATATTCTTGGAGAATTACAATTTTTTTTTTTATGGGAATGTTTGCTCGGACCTAAAGTTACTCATTGGCATCATGCTCATTATTTAATATCCATGAGTGGTATGGGTGTTGAGACCAAATCTTATCAGTATTTTCTTGTTTTTGTTTTTTTCTCTGTAAAAACTGATGCCAGAACTTCATTCCTTAGTGGTTGTAACCTTAACATATAATGTCACTTCCAGCCCCATCTCCTTCATCTAGCGATAACATACTGCATAGGTTTTATTGAAATCTATGCCTCTACATACCTTTTTTCAGAGATCTTCAGTCACATGACTCCTGACCGATCTCCTACTCT
This sequence comes from Pelophylax lessonae, assembly GCF_965119305.1. Taxonomy (NCBI): domain Eukaryota; kingdom Metazoa; phylum Chordata; class Amphibia; order Anura; family Ranidae; genus Pelophylax; species Pelophylax lessonae. The sequence goes on along the minus strand of NC_138777.1, from coordinate 80,589,091 downwards.
GATCCAGGGCTACAGCGGGAGGGGCCGAGATCTCCCTCTGATGTCTGCCAGGGATGCCACATGACCGCTGTGCTGGCTGCTGAGCCACTTCCGCTGTAGCCCATGGATCAGAGTAGGAGAGCAGCCGGGAGTCACATGGCCAGACTAAAGATCTCTGAAAAAGATTTAGAGGCTTCATTTTAAACAAACACTTACACTATGTGTTATCACTGCATAAAACAGTGACAGGCAGTGACATTTTTAAAAGTTTTTTTTTAAGACCAATAGCGGCAGGAGGGGGAGAGTGGGTAGAGATGGCTCACACAGATACAGAAACTGACAGGCAGGGAGTGAGGGGGTGAGAGGAGACACAGCGGATGACGGAGGAACCTAAACTGACCAGGGTGTCAGGGCCCAGCAGCCATGATAAACCTTGGTCAGTTTACAGAGGGGAGGGCAGAACCAGGCAGGATCAGCCAGGTTTTTTACAGCTTAAAGAGGGACAGGTTAGACAGCAAAAGCACTGTGTTGTTTAACCTGCTATGAGGGAACAGGATCTATTTTTTATTTCTTTTTTTAGGGTCACAACCACTTTAACTGTGGTTATTTTAATAATGGTGATTTTACATATAGGCAACACACTTGCAACACTTAGGGTCGATAAACACTAGTGTAAGGCTAATGCACTCATGTTAAAGCAGAACTACACTATATCTGACCACCACAAACCAAAATTTAGATCATTTATAATATTCAAAGCAAACTTATCCATTCATTTATGCATCCATGCTTAATGTTGCTAAGAAATCGCTTTGAAAAACACCCCCTAGCATTTCTGGCCATGGCCATTGTGAGTAAGGGCAAATGATTCATGCAGCATTTACTACCTGGAGTCCATCTGCCGCTAGCTAAGCCATGCAGCCAGGAGAGTGTGCTTAGCCGAGAAAACCTCTCCTCCCCTCCTGAAGGCATCTGGGATGTATGACATAATTTGCCTAGGTCTGGCAACCAGGAAGTAACTGAAGAAATGTAAAAAAATAAAAATAAAAAAGTTTAATATGATATACTTTCCTATCTAGTAGCATGAGGATTAAAAATAGTCAATGTAGTAGGGATGCACTTTTTTTTTTACGAGTACTTTTTTTGCACTACTCCACCAGAGGAACATTTAATAAAAAACACAACAAAAAAAGGTTGTTTACTTGACAGGCTGCTTTAAACTGGCTTCATCTGCAGATTGAAGCTCATCCCTTTGATTTGTAGATGAAGAAACAGAAAAATACAAAAAGAAACAATGTTTTTTTTTTATCTTAGTGTTTTAGCAGCTGAGCAATGTTGTTGATAAACATTGCTCGACTGTTTTTTTTTTTTTTTTTTTTGACAGCTCCAATTGCCAGGACTTCTTTATCACTTCAGCTATCAACAGGGGAACCCCACTGAATTGGTCATCAGTTGTTAAGGACGCGGTAGCCACACTCCTTAACAACCGATAATTGCCAGCGTTTTTTTTTTTTTTACATTTCAGCTGTTAGTGGGGGAATCCTATTGACAGCTGAAAGAACCGAGCCTGAAAGTATCAGTTTTAGGTATTGGTGCATTTGCACGAGTACTGAAACTTGTACAAATGCTTAGTATTGGCACGGATACCGTTATCGGTATTGGTGCAACCCTACAATGTAGATTGAGAGAGTGAAGTTCCACTTAAACAGATGCTTCCATGCACTGAGATGCTTTACTTTAGAGTATGACTAAACCCAGGAACAAAAGCATTTTTTACACATATTTACACATACAGTACATACTGTATATGTGTGTGTAATAAAATATATAAGAACATTTTCAGTGGATACAGAAAAAAACTTGTATACTTGCCAGAAATGCAGTGCCCTTTGTGTGAGCTGAAAGTGCTTTTCCTTCTGTAATCCCATAAAATGGAGATTAACAAATGCAGACATGTTTAAAGTTCAGCCTGGGTGGCAATCGTTGTTCCATCCATAGATACAGTGGAGGAGTGAGCGTAGCTTTTTTTGGAAAGGAAGTGCGCTATTCATAAGATTACAGGTTAAAATAGGAAACAAAGAAATAAAAATAAAACAGCTACCTTCGTCAGGAACTAGCACGCTGCAATATGTTTAGATACTGTATGCTTCCAGGCAGCCCATACATTTTAAATTAACTGTCAATACACTTGAGAGAGTGAAAAAAAAAAAAAACACCTGCGCAAATTTTTATTAATAAAGCTAACTACGGTGCCTTAAATATAAAAGGAAATGTGCAGGAAGTGAAAAAAACAAACGCACATACACTCCTATATTCCTGCAGTATCAGTCCGATGCTGCAGCTGTCTCCTGCCGCCTCTAAGCTCGAGAACGGAGCGATCACACAACTACTTATCTCTCAGTTCTGCTATAAGCGAGAGCGGCAACTGTCAGTCATCGCTCTGTGCACTGCCTCTCCAGCACTCATTAGAGCGCCAGCCAGGAGAGGGGGTGGAAGTGGCTAGCTTAGGCTCTCAGAGGCTGAGCCAGCTGCTGGTCAGGCATCTGGGTGAATTTCAACATTGTTGTCGGGATCCTCTCAGAGTCTGGATCAGCTCTGTGACATCAGCCAGCAAAGGACTTTGTTAGGTCACAAGAACTGGGTCCCAAGAGTGCAAAAGCAAATGCCCCCCTGTGATCCATGTGAGAAGTATGACCAAAAAAGCTTTGGCCTTACTTCTCTTTTAACAACAGTGTGCTATAGTGTACTGTATGTGCATTGCGCCATGTGCTGTATATGTGGGATTACACTGCAGTGTAATCTAAATATGCCAGTGTATTAACTCCTGTTGTGATATTTTACCGCACGTTACCACATATAACAAATATATGTTTGAATAGTTTGAACAGATCCAAATCTTCTCAAATTTCAGAAATTCTTCAACAAAAATCAAGACCACCAGTGTGCCCACCAACAGAAACTAATAGTGTAGCTAAAATTATTTTTAAATAATAAAACAAATTGTACTCAGAAGATGATTAACTAAAAGAGCTTTTATTTTCTCTTTTTGTGAGTGGCATTTTTTTTTTTATTATTTGAAATTTAATTTATGGTGATTTATGGCGATGATAATGCTCCCACACACAAAGAATGGATTAACCATATGTGAGATACTCTCAGATTGAAAAAGATTATTTTTCAGCACAGGGGCTGTCAGGGTAAATTTGATAAACTATGGGGAGATTGGTTGGCAATTTCTGGCCTGTCTCCTATTGACCTTGTCATGGACAGAATTCCACGTTGACTCTTGGTGCTTCTCGCTCCACGGAATCTTTTTTTTTTTTTTGAAAGGTGTTTATTTAGAAATTTTCAATAACAATACAGAACAAAGACTCAAAGCAATGTCAATAAGCCCCCATTCACACTGGGGCGACGCTACTTCACACCGCGACCTCCTTCGTAACATTGAAGTCTATGGCGGTCGCCTCCTGGTCGCCCCAAAGAAGCTCCGGACCCTTTTTCTGAGTCGGAGCGACTTGTGTCGCTCCTATCAGAACGGGTCCGCAGCTTCCCTATGGGAGGCGACCTGCGGCGACCTGTGAGGCGACCAGGTCGCCTCACAGGTCGCCCCAGTGTGAACGGGGGCTAAAACATATCAGGTTATATACAGCGAATCAATAGAAAACATTGCAGCGTAATAAGTTCAACATCAGGCCAACGTGGCCAACGGGGGAAGGGAGGGACGAGGGGACCACAATGACAGGGTTTCGTAGGAGCCAGTAACGGCAGCCGCAGGACAAGCCTAGCAGGGCATCAAAAGTGGTCCCAACTTGAAAGTAAACAGGGAAGACAGCCAGTCGGGTACAGCTGACACTAACAAAGATGAACACACACTCATTCCCACACATACCTAAACACACACACCTTCCCCTACCCTCCATATTCCAGCTCTAGAGGGGGAACGGACACTACCATAATCAGAAAAGAGATATATAAAGAGATAAACCTATGCACTACCAATAGAAATAAGGGAAACGGAAATAAGGAGGAGGCTAAATGATATAATGGAGCACCAGGACTCTGCGGCTAATTCCGTAGTGTCACCACATACAAAGTATTCAAAGGAAAAATCAGCGCAAGATGTCTCTAATGTGAACCATAGATACATGAATAAAACTGATATAAATATATAAAATTCTTCTTACATCTTCTAAAATAGTATAAATATGTGTATAAAGTGCAACCATGATCAATTAAGTGCTCATTGTGTTGAATAAATATCAATGATAAAATTCCTATTTGGGTAATATAAAAAGTGCTCCTATGTTGAATAAATATTGACGCTAAGTGCCGGTTCACATATGTGCCACTGCGGAGATCGCATGTAATTCAGAGCGCACTGCTCCTTCATTACATGCGATCTCCTGTGCAGATGCGAATTCAGCCATACACTTTGTATGGCTGAATTCGCACTGTATCCGCACCAAACACGCACATGACCCTTTTTTTCAGCCGCATCAGGATCGGATCGCACAGTGGTTCACACTTGTGCGATCCGATCCTGTGCGAACTGTCAGATCGCACTGCGATATGCGATCAAACTGGGGGTGTCGTTAACATTTAATTGACACCCCCTGCGTATCGCATATGGCAGTGTGAACTGCCTCTTGTGCGGATGCGATGCGGGAACAGGCTGCGTATTCGCAGCCTTCCCGCATCGCACAAGTGTGAACCGGCCCTAAAAGGTGGAAGCTCTTATTTAAATAATAAAACAAGTGATGGGTAACAGGGAAAGGTGAAAAAAGAGGAGAAAAGCGAAAATTGAGTTGGTGCCCTATGAAGAGTGAACCCCTACAACCAATAGGTTGCACAGTGGGTATATAAGTTGAGGTAATAAAGAAATGTGCCAAAGAAAAAAACAAACAAATGACAATAAGTTGATCTCCAAAATACTCGGTGAATACAAAACACCGTGAACAACAAATGAATATCCAATGAGAAAGTCCCACAACAGAAAAAAGAAGTGGAGTGCAAATAGTGCACAGAAAAAATTGCTAAAAAAGTGACAAAAAATATTATTTTCTATTAAAAGTTCATAAAAGTGTAGTGACACAGGACACTTCCGGTGACAACCCAGTGCGGACTTTGGTGAGCTAGGAATCCACAATTAAGTGTAATGGCCGCTCACCTCCATTAACACTCAAATGAGCATTTCAGGTATATAAGGTCAATCTGCAGACCCTCTAGATCAGTTTCCAATCGGTCGTACTCCTCAAATGTATGGATGCACTGGATGGATAAGGTGGTTTTCTTCTATAATACCTCCGATATGTGGAAATAGCTGTATAATTCCTGGGATACTTTTCTCATCAGCAGTATATAGCAGTCTTGTGACTTGTATCAGTTGCTAGTAAAGCTTGTAGGAGGAGTTTTCATGCTCCCCTGACCCTCTGTCTGGACAGTGCTGATTGGCCCTGTGCTGATCACATGCAGTTTCTTTTGAGTCTCGATCTTCTAGTGTAAAAGGCAATACCATAGCTTAGCAGCTTCCTCTCCTCTTTATTACCTCATCTTATATACCCACTGTGCAACCTATTGGTTGTAGGGGTTCACTCTTCATAGGGCACCAACTCAATTTTCACTTTTCTCTCTTTTTTCACCTTTCCCTGTTACTCATCACTTGTTTTATTATTTAAATAAGAGCTTCCACCTTCAGCATCAATATTTATTCAACATGGGAGCACTTTTTATATTACCCAAATAGGAATTTTATCATTGATATTTATTCAACATAATGAGCACTTAATTGATCACGGTTGCACTTTATACACATATTTATACTATTTTAGAAGATTTAAGAAGAATTTTATATATTTATATCATTTTTATTCATGTGTCTATGGTTCACCAATTAGAGACTACCATAATCAGGCCCTATAGACCCTGACTCTCAGGGGATCACCACGGTCTCACTCAGCTGACAACTTGAAGGCAGAGGGGTGTCCGCCCAGAACAAATCTTCAATATCAAGCCAGGGCTGCCAAAGTTTAGTGAATTTGCCAGGACATCCTCTACTCTTATAGATCAATTTATACAGTGGTACATCCCCTCGTACAATAACATAGAACTGCTGTACCGTGGGCGGTTCACACTTTTCCAATGCAAAAAAATAACTTTTCTAGCATAAAACATTAATATGCGGATCAGGGCCCGGGCAGGAACACGGTGTACAAATCATTCAAGACACCCAGAAGACTGACTTCCCTCAACGGAATCTTTGCTACAACTGAACACTGTGTGCTGGGTGGCTTCACCGAAATGACCCTAATTCCTCTATGTTTTGTTTGTTTAAGCTGATTTGTGTAGTTCAGAATGAATACTCAAAAGTGTATTTGATATTTCTCAGATCTTTGTATACTCTATGTTGGGAGGCGTGCTCTGGAACATACTTCTTTCTGTGCATACTATTTGTAAGTGCTAAGTTTTGTTTATGTTCAATAATTTTTTTCTGGATTAAAAATACAATTAAAAAATGCAGTAAATACCTTTTAGCGGTCTACACTGTTAGGGTCTCTTTTGTGCTTTCACATGTGAATACCCCTTGGAGAGTGGAGGAAGCGTTTAAAATACCAGTAGGCTGTCTGACACCATTATGTAACAGAAGAGCTTGAAACCTCCTTTTTTATAGTGGGGTCCATAGGATCAGGTGAGAATAGACCCATAGGGGTTTCCGGTAGTGGGTAAGCGGGTGGTTTTGATTTTTGCTGAAGAGTTTCTGAAATATGAGAAGATTTTGATCTGAATCAAACTATAATAGAAGTGTATTAAACAATAGTGCAGCACAATCCTTTATATATCACAAATAAGGCATTGGAAACAAAATTGTCATAAAATCACAATGTAAATATAAATAGAAGTAAAATAGTTCCAAATGCAGAGTCATATAATTGTTGAGGAGAGAAAGTCCTTTGTTGTAGATTATGGAAAAAAAGAGCCCAAAACAGACTGGTGAACATTCAATACAGTGTTTTTCTAAAGGCCCGTACACACGTACCGATCGTCGGCATACAAACGTCGGCGGACGAAAGATCTGCCGATTGTACGCTTGTTAGTATGGTGCCTCCGACAGCCGTCAGCGCACATTCTGCCGACAAGAGTCTGTCTTGCAAGCATTAAAATTTTTGTATGCTGACACCAGAGCGGCCGATTGTTCGCCAGTCAGTACAGAATTCGGACGACAGACCGCAGATTTGCAAGACTGGGCATGCTCAGAAAAGAAAAAACACAGGGAAAGTTAACCATTACATGACATCACTTCTGCAGTCGGCTGTAGTCGGCGGACAAAATTCTTGTGCTGTCTTTGCACTTTTCAACAGACACCGACAGCCCAGGGACAAAAGACGGCCGATCGTTCGCTGACGATCGGTACGTGTGTACGGGCCTTATCAGTCATGTGGATGTGAGGAGGTCGGATGAAAGATTGTGAGGGGGGAGAAAATGGCAGCCGGGGGGAGCAGAGCTGAGCAGGTGTTCCTGAGATGGTATACAGAAAAGTTGTGACATCTTGCTTTGCCTTGCTTGCATACCGATTTCTCTGGAAAGCTGTGTACCCTGAGAGCTGATGAGTTAAGCTTTTTGACTCTGTAGGGTCTTTTCATTAACCACTTGCCGACCGCTCACATGGAGCGTACTGCGGCAAAGTGGCTCGATTCCATCCAGCGACGTAGACCTATGTCGCTGGACTCCTCCCCTTGTGGGCGGCGCGCGTGCACTGCCGGAGGCTCGTTACCGCTGTATTCAGACACAGCGGGAGTCGGGCCAGGGGAGGAGAGGCGGTGATCACCGTCGCTCTTCCCCGATCGTCAGGGATCGAGTGAGGAAATCTGCCCGCTTGTGTAAACAAAGCGGGCGGATCTCCTATGTGACAGGCAGGGACAGATTACAGGATTCAGCATAGCTGAACCTGCGATCTGTGCCTGTGTCATACAGTCCCCTCCCCCCACACACGTCAGTAAGCACCAGGCATATATTTAACACCTTGATCACCAATAAAGTTAACCCCTTCCCTGCCAGTGTCATTATTACAGTAACAGTGCATATTTATAGCACTGATTACTGTAGTAATGTCACTGGTCTCCCCAAAAGTGTCAAAAATGTCAGTCAATGGTCCGATCTGTCCGCCGCAATGTCGCTGTCTCACAAAAAAAATTGCAGATCGCCACCATTACTCGTTAAAAAAAAATAAATAAAAATGACATAAATTACGTAAATCTTTCCCGTAGTTAGTAGCTGCGATAACTTTTGCGCAAACCAATCAAAATACGCTTATTGCAATTTTTTTACCAAACATATGTAGCAGAAAACAAATTGGCCTAAAATGTTAAAAAAATTTTGATTTTTACATTTTTTTGGGGGGGCATTTCATATAAAAAAAATGTGAAAAATATTGTTATTTTTTCAAAATTGTCGCTCTTTTTTTGTTTATAGCACAAAAAGTAAAAAATCGCACAGGTGATCAAATACCACCAAAAGAAAGCTCTATTTGTGGGAGAAAAAGAGGACATAAATTTAATTTGAGTATAATGTCATATGACCGCGCAATTGTCCGTTAAAATAATGCAGTGCCGAATCGCAAAATATGGCCTGGTCAGGAATGGGGTAAAATCTTCCGGTCTTAAAGCGGTTAAAAATACGCTCATTGAGAATTTTTTTGTCAACGACATGTAGCTAAATACATTTTGGCCTAAATATATGACAAAAATTGAATACATTGGATATTTTTTAACTGTCAAAGTAGAAAAATATTGTTATTTTTTCAAAATTGTCGCTCTTTTTTTATTAATATTGCAAAAAATGAAAAGCGCAGAGGTGATAAAATACCACCAAAAGAAAGCTCTGTTTGTGGGAAAAAAAGGACGTAAATTTTGTTTGGGTACGGCATTGCACGACCGCGCAATTGTCAGTTAAAGTCGCACAGTGCCAAGTTGCAAAAAGTGGCCTGGATGTAAAGCAGGAAAATCCTCCGGTCCTAAACTGGAAAGGTGAGAGGCAGAGAATGCCTGGTGGTGGGATCTTTGAGCACTAAGAAGGCACACTGTATTGAATGTTCACCAGTCTGTTTTGGGCTCTTTTTTCCATAATCTACAACAAAGGACTTTCTCTCCTCCACAATTACGTATATGACTCTGCATTTGGGACTATTTTACTTCTATTTATATTTACATTGTGATTTTATGACAATTTTGTTTCCAATACCTTATTGGTGATATATATAGGATTGCGCTGCACTATTGTTTAATATATTTGTCAAAGGTGTTTTGGATTGCCCTTGAGTGCTAGCTGCTGGTCCGTTATTTGCACATCTATCTGTTCAGCGCTGAATTTTTTCTTTTAAACATTATAATAGAAGTGTATATGGTTCCTAATTACTGGACTGAAGACTTATGTTCATACTGATGCACCTTCCACGATTTCTTATTTAGATTGGTCTCACAGTGAAATCAGAATGTGTATAGGACTCTATCAAAAGATGTGATATATATATATGGTATTCTTTGATGCACATATCAGTGCTCAGAATAAATGAGTACATCCATATTGAAAAGTAAAGTTTTAAGCAATATAAACACAAGAACAATTTCCAACATTTTGACAAAACTTCGTTTTATAGAACATTTGTTTAGCTCATTACATGAAAGTAAAGTTATTAATATAACTTAGAATACAAAATCTTCAGTTTTACTCAAATTAGTTAATGCAAAAATGAATACACTCCACAACAAAAACTACATCTAGTATTTTGTATAACCTCTATGATTTATAAGGACAGCACCAAGTCTAATAGGCATGATCAATAGGTCAACTTGTGTACAACCCAGCCTGCCCATACATGGATCAAAGTTCATCTGATCCCTGCTGAATTGGTTGAATTTCGATCCATATATGGCTACCCTATCCAGTGGTCCTCAACCCTGGCCTACAGGGCCCACTTACAGGCCAGATTTGCAAGATAACTGAACTACATCCCAGGTGATATAATTTGCTGCTCAGTGATTGCAGTACTCTAGTCTGCATCTCCCCAAGGTAATACCTAAAATCTGGCCTGCTAGGCCTGCTAGTGGGCCCTGTAGGCCAGGGTTGAGGACCACTGCCCTATGCCACTCAGAATGCTTCTCTGACTTCCTCAATAAAATTTGGTCAGGAAGGGGAAGGAATGTGTGTTCACTGTCTGACTACCACCAATACAATTCCACCTTCATCTATCTGTACACAGTAAATAAGTGTTTGTACTTGGATATTAGTTATTAGTTGTGCTGGAAGCATCTGTTAGTCTCACTTTCCTGTTCCCAACTGTAATGTGTGTGCACTGGGCAGCCGAGAGCTGTGCATAAGTGTGGTTATCTATGAGCAGTCCAACCACCTTCAGATGTTGATGGGCATCTATACAGGGTATACTTTTCGTGACCTCTTATTTGGTCTGTCAATATGTTTTTCTTATCTCTAACAACAAAAGTAATCAGTAAGGACTTGACATTTGCACCTTCTTTTATATTTTAATGGAAGGTGACACACCTCTATGTAATCGGTAAATGTTTTACAGATGTAAATTACAGCACTGATTCACACATATTTTTCCAAGTCCTCTTTACTCAATCCACAAATACGCCCAAAAAGTAAAGATCTCATCAGAACTCTTCACACTTTCCAGGAACAAAAATAAATACACTGATAATGTGGTTGTAGTAAGGTGTATATGTATTGAAATACATCACGATAAAGCACAGCTGTAATGAGATATCAAGCTCCATATATATATATACTAGAATAGATTCACTAAAGAAATACGACCCCAATTTCAAAAATTGTGACGCTGTGTAAAATCTACATAAAACAGAATGCAATGATTTGCAAGTCTCATATACCCAAAGAGCCGGGAGGCGCCGGCGTTAAGAGGTTAACTGAACAAGCTGGAGTTAGAAGCTTATTGGCTACCATACACAGTTGCACCAGGTTTCGCACTCCCTAGTTTTAAAACCAGTTCACACTGGGGCGACTTGTCAGGCGACTTGATCGCCTGACAAGTCGCCGTGGGTCGCCTGCCATAGATTAGCACAGGACCCGTTCTAATAGGAGCGACACAAGTCGCTCCGACTTAGAAAAAGGGTCCTGTACTACTTTGGGGCGACCTGGAGCGACCTGCATTAACTTGAATGATATGAAGTCCGTGCATGTCGCTCCGAGGTCGCGGTGCGCGCTGTGCTCCGCGACTTCACAGGTCGCCCCGGCAAGTTGGGTCGCCTGTATGTGAAACGGCTCTTAGTAAATCAACTCCATTATGTATTCACAATAAAAATAGAAAATATATCAAATGTTTAAACTGAAAAAATGTTATATTTTAATAAAAAAAAATAGCAACACATCTCCAAAAAGTTGGAACAGTGCAACAATTTCAGAATAATGTTACTCAATGTAAAATTGCAACATTTTAGCTTTGCAGAGTGTCTAGTGGATGGGATAAAGCTATATTGTTTATAACATACCCAGTCATGCGCATGAAAATCGAAGTGAATAAAAATGAGCTACTTCAATGACGGGCACTTTCACCCCCTTCCTGCCCAGGCCAATTTTCAGCTTTCAGCACTGTCACACTTTAAATGACAATTGCACAGTCATGCAACACTGTACATATATATTTTTTCAGATATACCTTTTTTTTGGTGGTATTTAATCACTACTGGATTTAATTTTTTGCTTAATAAATGAAAAAGCCAACAATTTAAAAAAAAAAAAAAAAAAGTTTTTTCTTAACCACTTCCATACAGAGCAGTTAGACACCCTTCCTGCCCAGACCAATTTTCAGCTTTCAGCACTCTCACACTTTGAATGACAATTGCTCAGTCATGCTACACTGTAACCAAACAAAATTTTTATCATTTTTTTCACACAAATAGAGCTTTCTTTTGGTGGTATTTGATCACAACTGGGGTTTTTTTTTCGTGATATATGCAAAAAAAGAGCAAAAATTTTGAAAAAAAAACACTTTTTTTAGTTTCAATTATAAAATTTTGCAAAAAATTATTTTTTCTTCATACATTTGGGCCAAAATGTATACTGCTACATGTCTCTGGTAAAATTAACCCAAATTAGTGTATATTATTTAGTCTGTGTGAAAGTTATTGAGTCTAGAAGCTATGGTACAAATTACTGAAAATTGATCACACCAGATGTATTGACGGCCTATCTCCTTTCTTGAGGCCCTGAAATGTCAGGACAGTACAAATACCGCCCAAATGACCCCTTTTTGTAAAGTAGACAGTCCAAGGTATTTAGTAAGAGGCATGGTGGGTTTTTTGAAGTTGTAATTTTTTCCCACAATTCTTGGGAAAATGAAGAAAAAATTTTTTTTTCTTTTTTTTCCCACAAAGTTGTCAATTTATAAGCTATTTCTAACACATAGCATGTACACAGCAAAAATTACACCCAAAAATACATTCTGCTACTCCTTCCGAGTATGGCGATACCACATGTGTGAGACTTTTACACAGCCTGGCCACAAAAAGAGACTCCACATCCAAGAAGCACCTTCAGGCGTTCTAGGAGCATAAATACACATAAAACTTTTTTACTACCTATCACACTTTTCAAGGCCCTAGAGCACCAATACAATGGAAAAGTCCAGAAAATGACCCCATTTCAGAAAGCAAACACCCCAACGTATATTCTATGAGGCATTATGGGTCGTTTGAACATATCATTTTTTTCCACAGGTTTTTGGAAAATGTGGGAAAAAAATGAAAACTTTTTTTTTTTTACACAAAGTTGTCAATTCATAGGATATTCCTAACACATAGCATGTACACAGCAAAAATGACACCCCAAAATACATTCTGCCACTCCTCCTGAGTATGGCAATACCACATGTGTGAGACTTTTTCACAGCCTAGCCATATAGAAGGGCCCAACATCCAAGGTGCACCATCATGCATCCTAGCCACTTGCCTAGGCCTATTTTTGACATTTGGTGTTTACAAGCTAAAATCAGTTGTTTTGCTAGAAAACTGCTTAGAACCCCCAAACATTATATATTTTTTTTAGCAGAGACCCTAGAGAATAAAATGGAGATTATTGCAATATTTTTTATCACACCGTATTTGCGCAGCGGTCTTCCAATCGCAATTTTTTTTGGAAAAAATTCACTTTTTTTAATTAAAAAATAAGAAACTAGTAAAGTTAGCCCAATTTTTTTCCATAATGTGAAAGATAATGTTACGCCGAGTAAATAGATACCCAACATGTCATGTTTCAAAATTGCGCACGCTCACGGAATGGCGACAAACTTTGGTACTTAAAAATCCCCATAGGCGACAATTTAAAAATTTCTACAGGTTGCCATCTTTGAGTTACAGAGGAGGTCTATGGCTCAAATTATTCCCCTTGCTCTAACGATCGCGGCGATACCTCACGTGTGGTTTGAACACCGTTTACATATGTGGGCGGGGTTTCTGTATGCGTTCGCTTCTGCGCGCGAGCTCACAGGGACAGGGCGCTTTAATTTTTTATTTCTTTTTTTACTACTTATTTTATTTATTATTTTTTATTTTTACACAGTTTAAAAAATTGATCATTTTTATTTCTATTAAAAGGAATGTAAACATTCCTCGTAATATAAATAGGCATGACAGGACCTCTTTTTTGTGAGATCTGGGGTCAAAAAGTCCTCAGATCTCACAAGTACACTAAAAGATAGAAAAAAAAAAAAAATTATTATATAAAATGAAAAAAAAAAAAAAGGACCTTTAAACCGGTTGCTAGGCAACGACATTTTCCGTAGCTCCGGTCCTCCAAGACCATAGAGTCAAGTGAGGGCAAGCTTGCCCTCACTCGACATCCTGTCTGTGAGGATCTGGGACCGGATCGTTTTCCCCGCTGTCGGCGGGTCCGGTAAGCGGGGAAAAGGACCGGAACGTGGCGGGAGGGGGGGGGCGCCTCTTCCGCCATCCCGGAAGGGTGATCCCACGGCGAATCTGCCACTGGGACCACCCTTATCGGAAAGCCAACCGTCCACCGTTTAAAAAAATACCAGGGTTATGGCAGCTATCTGCTGCCATAACACCGGTATTTAGGTTTAAATGGAGGACGTATATAAACCTTTTTGGACTTGGACATGGTGGCTGTATGAAGGGTGATAGGTACTCGGGTACTTTGTTGGGCAGGTGACAGGTACTCTGGTACTGATGAGCAAGTGGCAGGTACTCGAGTACTCCGATAGGCAGGTGACAGGTACTCGGATACTCTGATGGGCAGGTGACAGGCAGGTGATAAGTACTGATGAGTAGTACTGATACTGATAGGTGATACTGTACTGATGGGTACTGATGATCAGTACTGATACGTGATAGGTACTGATGAGTACTGATGAGTAGTGATGGGTACTGATGAGCAGGCGGCAAGTACTTGGGTACTTCAGGCGTCAGGTACTCTGATGAGCAGGTGGAAGGTACTCGGGTACTCTGATGGGTAGGTGACAGGTACTCAGGTACTCTGATGACGGGTACTCCGTTGACAGGTACTCAAAGTACCCGAGTACCTGTCATCAGAGTACCCGAGTACCTGTCATCAGAGTACCCGAGTACCCATCATCAGAGTACCCGAGTACCTGTCATCAGAGTGCCCGAGTACCCGTCATCAGAGTACCCGAGTACCTGTCATCAGAGTACCCGAGTACCCGTCATCAGAGTACCCGAGTACCCGTCATCAGAGTACCCGAGTACCCATCATCAGAGTACCCGAGTACCCGTCATCAGAGTACCTGCGTACCCGTCATCAGAGTACCCGAGTACCTGTCATCAGAGTACCCGAGTACCTGTCATCAGAGTACCCGAGTACCCGTCATCAGAGTACCCGAGTACCTGTCATCAGAGTACCCGAGTACCTGTCATCAGAGTACCCGAATACCTGTCACCAGCCCATCAGAGTACCCGAGTACCTGTCATCTGAGTACCTGATGGGCTGGTGACAGGTACTCGGGTACTTTGATGGGCTAGTGACAGGTGCTCTTTATTGGGGGGGGCAATCAGTGTGTTTGGGGTGCACTGTACTTGGTAACTAGCTGTTACCACAATCTCTTCCTCACACAGGATCAGTGTGTGAGGAGGAGAACACGGTGACAGCTAGTTACCGTGTTCTCTGTTGACATTTGTGACCGGCTGTGATTGGACACAGCCGGTCACGTGGTAAAGAGCCAATTTCATTGGCTCTTTACCTAGATCGGGGATCGACTCTGTCCGAGGGACGAGCCTCGTCCCCGATCGCTGCTCTGCGCGCCCCAGGGGGCGCGCATTGCAGAGAGAATGAGCGGCTTGTGCTGGAGCCGCTCATGTGATCGGCTGTGATTGACACAGCTGATCACGTGGTAAACAGCCAATTTCTATTGGCTGTTTACCTTGATCAGGGATGGGCTATGTCCGAGGGACGAGCCTCACCCCCGATCGCCGCGCTGCGCGCCCCCGGGGGCGCGCAGTAGAGGGGAGATCCGGGCGACGTCACGGCGGCCCGGATCCTCACAACCACTTTGCCGACGTCATTTTACATGACGCGGTATGGAAGTGGTTAACCTCCCTAGCGGTATTCCCGAGTGTGGCTCGGGGTTAATACAGTGTACCAATAGCAGTAACCCCGAGTCACACTCGGGATTACCCCAGAATCTTACTCACCTTCCCTGCGATCCCCCGCCATCCTCCAGCCATCCTCACACTCTCTCCCCGCTGTGTGCTCCGCAAATGCTGGTACCTGTCTTCTGGTTCCCTTCCCTGCGAGCGTTGCGATGCAGAGGGGTGGAACCGGCGGCAATTTCAAAAAGTAAATAAAATAAATGACTTGATACAAAGTTGTTATCCTAACGGATTACATTGTATCAAGTCATTTACCACAGAAATTCACCTACTGACTTTCCCAGTGCCCTGCCTGTGCTTTTCCAGTTTTTGTGCCTTTACAATTGAGAATGACCATGGAGTCCAAAAAGTGCTTTTAGACAAACTGGAAAACAGTGAAATGGAGTTAATTGAAGAATTGAGCGATAGCGATTCGTGGGCAAATTCGTCATCAGGTACGGAAAGTGACAACGACAGCAACAATTCTGCGACGGAGCTTAGAAATGTGTGGACTTGGTGCTCTATGACTACGGTACAGATCAGGCAGCACCCCCAAGATTCCCATTTAAAGGAACACCAGGTATAAAAGTTGATGTTGACTATGACAACCCCTTGGCATACCTCCAATTATTTTTGACCGATGAGGTTATTGAAAAAATTGTTACAGAGACCAACCGGTACAAAGAACAACAATGCGCTACGCATCAGAGGTTTGCAAGATGCAGAAAGTGGGAACCAGTGACCAAAGATGACCTTTGTAAATTTCTGGGCCTAATAATTCTTCAGGGAGTGGTGGGGAAACCCCTGCAGAAGTGGTATTGGACAACCAATACTTTACTTGCCACTCCATTCTTTGGCACAGTCATGTCAGAATACCAATTTTCCCTCATAATGAAATATCTGCACTTTGAAAATAATGAAGATTTTGATGAAACTACCAAAACTAAAAAAAACGTGGGAAGTATATCAAATGATTATTCAGAATTTCCAACGGAGCTATGTGCCAGAAAGAGACATCAGCATAGGTGAAAGTCTAATGGCCTACAAGAGAAGGCTCAGCTGGGTGCAATACATTGCATCAAAGAGGGCACAATTTGGCGTAAAATCCTACATGCTGTGCGAATCATCAACTGGCTACATTTGGAATTCAGTGATATACACTGGAAAATGAACAAAATTTTATGAAATATACAGTAATTATGGAATGGCAACATGTTCTGTTCTTTCACTGATTGAGCCATTGCTCAATCAGGGCTATTGTGTAACAAATGACAACTTTTATACGTCCCCTGGACTTTATGAGGCTCTACTGCACAACAAAACTGATGCCTATGGAACCATAAGGGCTAAACGGCGCGACATGCCGCCAATGTTTGGCAAAAAGAAACTGAAGACAGGAGAAATGGTTGCCTGGCAGAAAGGCAAAATGATGGCACTGCGATGGAAGGACAAGAAAGATGTGTGCCTGATGAGTACAGTGCCTAACACCTCCACTGTTATGGTACGCATGAAAGGGGGGAAAGAATTCATGAAGCCACAAGTAGTGATAGATAAACAACAACACCATGGGAGGTGTCGACAGAGCCAACCAAGCAATGACATTCTACCCAGCTATGAGGAAGCAGCAAAAAAAATACTATAAAAAGATCTTCAGACGTCTTCTTGAGCAATGCTTGTGGAATACATACATTCTGCTAAAAAAAAAGAGTGACAAGCCTTTGATTCATGTGGACTTTATTTGGAAAGTTGCCGAACAAATCTTTTGGAGTCACCAAACACCATCAATGGCTGTAAACAGATCTGGACGTCGTGCTGTTGGCGTTGTGAACCGGGAATGCCTGACTGGTCGTCACTTCATGGACTACATTCCACAAACTGAGAAAAAGTCGGCACCTACAAGAATGTGCGTGGTTTGTTGCTCGAAAAGAGATGACAGTGGAAGGAAAATAAGAAAAGAAATCAGATACTATTGTCCCGATTGTGACGTCGGACATTGTGCAGTCCCATGTTTCAAAATATTTCATACCCGAGATGTTTACTGAACCTTTATTACAGTGACTAGTAATATCGTACTCCTTGTTTGTACATATTTCAGTGTTTTTGGTTTGATTATATAATTGAATAAAATGTATTATTATATTATAATTTTATGATTTCATGTTTCAAACTTTA
Source organism: Pelophylax lessonae (assembly GCF_965119305.1). NCBI lineage: Eukaryota > Metazoa > Chordata > Amphibia > Anura > Ranidae > Pelophylax > Pelophylax lessonae. Next base: position 80,571,311 of record NC_138777.1, on the reverse strand, counting down.
TTATACCTGGAATGTCTACTAGACTCGTTTGGGCAGATTTAAGTGGGTTATTCCTAAGAATTACAGGCCTAAAATATAAAACAACAGATTTCCATTCAAAACAATGTACCGCTTTCAGCACATAAATTCTGACATAATCAGACCACCAGGGAGGTTAATTTCTGTTATATAATTTTGCAAATAAGTAATTTTTCTTCTTCACTGATAGGCACTTATTAGGCTGCACTGATCTGATAAGGCTTTACTGATGGGCACTGATGAGGCTGCACTGACGGGGACTGATGAGGCTGCATTGATGGGCACTGCTAATTTGCACTGATGAGGAGGCACTGATGGAGCTGCACTGATAGGCGGTACTGATGGAAATGAATAAGCTGCACTGATGGGGCACTGACGGGGTTGCACTGATTATCACACGCTTCACATGGTTTCAGGAGGTGCAGCAGCCATCTTGCTCCTCCAGACCCTCGGTTTCTGTGGCTGCGATCCACCACAGTGACAAGGAAGACCATTTCCAAAGGATTTAAGAAATTGATGACCCTGTTTACTCTGTAATACTGTAAGTGATTTTAACCGTTGTCTTTAAAAAAAAAAAAACAATTAGCGTACAACAAAACAATATATAAAAACACTGCGCTTGAGCAAAAGAAGAGCTGCCCGTACTGAGAGTCAAGATACACACTCCAAACAAACAATACAAAAAGAAGTGCAGCACTATTGTAACAGATAATTAGGGTAACACTATCCTATATTGATTATGAACAAAGACATGAGCTTAAAGAAGTTAAAAAAGTCAGCACCACTTCCCCAAGATATAGACATACAAAAATAGAAAAAGAGTTGGGACTTTACAAGTGCTGAAACCTCCTCTAAGAATAATTCTCTATACACAATCATAAATTTAAAAAGTAAATTTTATCGTACAATTTATTAAAAAATGTGTCAAATATTGGTAATAGGCACCCCTTAAAAGCATGAAAATTCATCACAACTCATTATAATACCAAAAAATCAATCAGAGATGGATCATGTGATGACGGGTGGGGCCTATGATGTTGACGTCATCACTGTTGCAGAGTGCGATCACTGGGTGCAGCGAAGTCTATTCAGATCAGACATTGTGGAGTAACAGGAACTGGCTTCTTTATTGGAAAATAGCCACAGACAGCAAAGATGTCACCTTCTCATGGTGAGAAAACACAGACAGGAAGCGATAACCAACAAGTACAGTACAGTGTACAGGAAATTACAACACATCATAGAAAATGCATAGCATATCACTGAGCATTATCGACATCTAGTGTCCTATTTGTGAACTGCAGCAGGTAAAAGGGTAAGAGCTTTAAAGTTGTTGTATCTCCAACAATCACATGATCCATCTCTGAATGGTTAATGTATACTTGTGCCTGGAGGAAAGCCCGGAGAAACGCCGCAAACTTTTTCTTCACATGTTCGGATTGATTCTGTGCTGATTTTAATACGGAATCTTGTAAGTGCAATCTTATATCTTATTCATTAAATGGTCTTTTCATCCTAAAGGAATTGTCAAAAACTGCCTACTCTCATTTTTTACACACTTTTTTTTGGCTGAATGATTAGGGGTGCCATGTATGCCATACTCATTAATATGGGGGGCAGAATCTGGGTGCCCTCTTGTTAAAGGGGGCTTCTAGATTCTAATAAGCCCCCAGCCCGCAGACCCACACAACCACTGGCCAGGGTTGTGGGGAAGACGTCTTTGTCCCCATCAACATGGGAACAAGGTGCTTTGGTAGGGGGCAGAACCCCCGGCCCCAAATCACCCCCACATGTTGAAGACATATGTAGTCTGGTATGGTTTGGGGGGGGCACTCGCTCGTCCCCTCCCATTTCTGACATGCTGGGCTGCATGCTTGGATAAGGATCTGGTATGGATTTTGGGGGGGACCCTATGCCATTTAAAAAAAATTGGCATAGGGTTCCCCTCAAAATTCATATCAGACCCGAAGGGCCTGGTATGCATTGAGGGGGAACCCCGCGCCACTTTTGTCTCAATTTATTTTAATGGGTGCAATCTTTTTTTTTTTTTACATTTAGCTGTCAGTAGGGAACCCTGCTGAACCCCCCCCCCCCCTGCCTCATTTTGTTCTCAATTTTTTCTGGGCCTTACTACAGGTACAAACAACAAATAAAATACACATATGTAGTATTGCTGGGATCCCCAGGAGCAGAAGAATGTATTTTGGGTTACTTTTGCAGTAGGTTATAATAGTAAGAAATACTGGAAAACTTTATTTTAAAAATAATTTTTCATTCACTGTCATATGCCTGTCAGAACTTTGCCTAAACATTTATGGGCTTAGTCGAATTCACCACGCAATCGAAACTCAGCCACTATAACATTCAGTATTTACAACAGAGTAAATGTTAAAGCAAAACTGTCCATTGACATCTGATGCTTTCAGATGAAGATTCACTGATTTTACTGATGATTGATAATTATATTCTATAAAGGACCTGATGCCCCTGCTCACCTGCTGCACATTCTACACCTTGCATATGAAGACAGTCGTTTGTATTCACCCCCTGCATCTGACACGGTGCTAATATTGTGCTAATCCAGCTGCAAAAAAAAAAAGTAGTTCAAAACAATGTCTAAAAAAGAAAAAGTTAAAGTATATCAGCCACCTTTTGTAGCTCCATAGCACACACTTTATACTCAGCTCAGCACTCCTCCCCCCTATTACTTCCACTCACCCCAGTCCACAGCTCACACCTTCACCTCCCTCCTTCTCCAGCTGACCTCTGCACCTCCCTGCCAACCACAGCTCAACTTTGCAACAATCAAGGTCACATCGGCAACCCCTATCCACAAGTCATTTCTAAACCATTCATCCAGAACACACCTCACTCACCTCTGCATCCCCACATTCAGAGTTTACCTCTGCACCCTCACACCCCAGCTCACCTCTGCATCCCCTCATTCAGAGTTCACCTCTGCACCCCCACACCCCTGCTCACCTCTGCATCCCCTCATTCAGAGTTCACCTCTGCACCCCCACACCCCTGCTCACCTCTGCATTCCCCCATTCAGAGTTCACCTCTGCACCCCCACACCCCAGCTCACCTCTGCAACCCCCATTCAGAGTTCACCTCGGCACCCCCACACCCCAGCTCACCTCTGAATCCCCCCATTCGGAGTTTACCTCTGCACCCCCACACCCCAGCTCACCTCTGCATCCCCCATTCAGAGTTCACCTCTGCACCCCCACACCCCTGCATCCCCCATTCAGAGTTCACCTCTGCACCCCCACACCCCAGCTCACTTCTGCATCCCCCCATTTAGAGTTTACCTCTACACCCCTCACATTCAGTTTCCCTCTGCATCCTAAAACCCCAATTCTCCTCTGTATCCCCCCATTCAGAGTTCACCTCTGCACCCCCACACCCCAGCTCACCTCTGCATTCCCCCATTCGGAGTTTACCTCTGCATTCCCCCATTCAGAGTTCACCTCTGCACCCCCACACCCCAGCTCACCTCTGAATCCCCCCATTCAGAGTTCACCTCTGCACCCCCACACCCCAGCTCACCTCTGCATTCCCCCATTCAGAGTTCACCTCTGCACCCCCACACCCCAGCTCACCTCTGAATCCCCCCATTCGGAGTTTTCCTCTGCACCCCCACACCCCAGCTCACCTCTGCATCCCCCATTCAGAGTTCACCTCTGCACCCCCACACCCCAGCTCACCTCTGCATTCCCCCATTCAGAGTTCACCTCTGCACCCCCACACCCCAGCTCACCTCTGCATCCCCCATTCAGAGTTCACCTCTGCACCCCCACACCCCAGCTCACCTCTGCATTTCCCCATTCAGAGTTCACCTCTGCACCCCCACACCCCAGCTCACCTCTGAATCCCCCCATTCGGAGTTTACCTCTGCACCCCCACACCCCAGCTCACCTCTGCATCCCCCCATTCAGAGTTCACCTCTGCACCCCCACACCCCAGCTCACCTCTGAATCCCCCCATTCAGAGTTCACCTCTGCACCCCCACACCCCAGCTCACCTCTGCATTCCCCCATTCAGAGTTCACCTCTGCACCCCCACACCCCAGCTCACCTCTTAATCCCCCCATTCGGAGTTTTCCTCTGCACCCCCAAACCCCAGCTCACCTCTGCATCCCCCATTCAGAGTTCACATCTGCACCCCCACACCCCTGCATCCCCCATTCAGAGTTCACCTCTGCACCCCCACACCCCAGCTCACTTCTGCATCCCCCCATTTAGAGTTTACCTCTACACCCCTCTGCAACCCCCACATTCAGTTTCCCTCTGCACCCTAAAACCCCAATTCTCCTCTGCATCCCCCCATTCAGAGTTCCCCTCTGCACCCCCACACCCCAGCTCACCTCTGCATCCCCCATTCAGAGTTCACCTCTGCACCCCCACACCCAAGCTCACCTCTGCATTCCCCCATTCAGAGTTCACCTCTGCACCCCCACACCCCAGCTCACCTCTGCATCCCCCATTCAGAGTTCACCTCTGCACCCCCACACCCCAGCTCACCTCTGAATCCCCCCATTCAGAGTTTACCTCTGCATCCCCCATTCAGAGTTCACCTCTGCACCCCCACACCGCAGCTCACCTCTGCATCCCCCATTCAGAGTTCACCTCTGCACCCCCACACCCCAGCTCACTTCTGCATCCCCCATTTAGAGTTTACCTCTACACCCCTCTGCACCGCCCACATTCAGTTTCCCTCTGCACCCTAAAACCCCAATTCTCCTCTGCATCCCCCCATTCAGAGTTCCCCTCTGCACCCCCACACCCCAGCTCACCTCTATATCCCCCTATTCAGAGTTTACCACTGCACCCCCAAACCCCAGCTAACCTTTCACCCCCCCCATTCATCACCTCTTAACCCAGTATTCAGAGTTCCCCTTTGCACCCCCTATCCCCAGCTCACTTCTGCATCCCCTCATTCACAGTTTACCTCTGCATCCCCCAAATCACAGCACACCTCTCCACCCTTCCAAATCACTCGTGCATCTCCTCATCCAAAACTCTCCCGTTTTGCAAAGCTTATCTCTAGAGCAATGCTCCCCACTCCTCTACAGCGCTCCCCTGCATTCCTTGTCCCCTCCCTTCCTTCCCCTGTGCTCATTCTTCTGTATGTACAGCGCAGTGAGATGGAAAAAATGCATGTTGTATTCCACTGCTGTCCATTCCCGCCACTCTCCTACTACACCGCACCGTCCTTCTGTCCCGCCCTCCTCACCACAGAAAACTCTTCCCGCCACACTGAACAGAGAGCTCACCCCACAATATGTACGCTGCCCACCAATCAGATGCCAGCCTGCCATTGGAGCACCTCAGACAGCGGCAGGGGTGGGGCTCTAGTGAAGGAGGCTAATAGCGGGAAAGCAAGCAAGCTCGCCGGACATTCCAGGAGAAAGGACTCCTCAGGGGCTGGACTTAGGCTCTGTACTGTGCTGCTGGGGGCTCCCGGGGAGTAGAGGTGCTGTGACTGAGGGAGGGGAGGAGCCATCCCGGCCAGTCACCTGCAGCCCCATGTGCATGCAGACAATGTAGTAAAACTTCTCTGCCATGAAGGAGAATATCTTAGTGGCAAACATCAATAGAAAGAAGGTCATTGGATAAGAGGGACATCCACATGGACAGGACTACTAAGATGACTTGTGAAAGGTGTGTTGGTCACAGATAAACAATATGCACTGATGTGTGTTTGTATGCTGGGTTGCATTTTTACCACTTGAGCTCTGGAAGGTTTACCCCCTCCAGATCCAGAGCATTTTTTGCTATATGGCACTGCAATACTTTAACCACTTAAGCCCCGGATGATTTGGCTGCTAAAAGACCAGGGGGTATTTTGCGATTCGGCACTGCGTGACTTTAACAGACAATTGCGCAGTCGTGCGATGCTGTACCTGAACGAATTTGACGTCCTTTTTTTCCCACAAACAGAGCTTTCTTTTGGTGGTATTTGATCACCTGTGCGATTTTTTGATCATGCGCTATAAACAAGAAAAGAGCGTCAATTTTGCAAAAATAACAATATTTTTCACATTTTTTTATATGAAATTCCCCCCAAAAAAATGTAAAAATCAAAATGTTTTAACATTTTCGGCCAATTTGTTTTATGCTACATATGTTTGGTAAAAAAAATCGCAAAAAGCGTATTTTTATTGGTTTGCGTAAAAGTTATCGCGTTTACTAACAAAAGGAAAGATTTTTGTCATTTTTGTTGTTTTTTTTTAACGCATAATGGCGGCAATCTGTGATTTTTTTTGCGGTACTGCGACATTGCGGCGGACAGATCGGACCCTTGACTGACATTTTTGACACTTTTGGGGTTACCAGTGACATTTCTACAGTAATCAGTGCTATACATATGCACTGTTACTGTAAAATTACACTGGTAGTGAAGGGGTTAACTTTATTTGAGAGGGAGGGGCTGTGTGTGTCCCTAGGGGTGTGATTCTTACTGTGATTGGCTGTGGCTTTAATGTGTAGGAACAGTGATCAACGGTCCTACATTGTAGAACCGTGTGATCAGTGTTTCTACACCGGGGAGAATGACAGGCGGCTTGTTTACATTAGCCGCCTGACTTTCTCCCTCTCCCCCGACGATCGCCAAGTGACCGGCGGACATCGGGTCCGCCGGTCACACGCGCGGGGGGTCCGGGAGCGTGCCTGCGGCTGCACGCTCTCGCTCCCCAGAGCCTCACAGGCTAGCGACGTAGACCTACGTCGCTCTGCCTGTGAGGGGCTGACTGCCGCAGTAAATATACTGTGAGCAGTCGGCAAGCGGTTAAGTGACAATTGCAAGGTCGTGCGGCGGTGTACTCAAATAAAATGTTTTTTTGTGCTATAAACAAAAAAAGACCAACAATTCTGAAAAATAAATATATACTGTATGTATTTTCCTTTCTGCTATAAAACATATTCAATAAAAAAAATGGGAAAAACTAATTTCTTCATCAATTTACGTCAATATGTATTTTGCTACATATTTTAGGTAAAAAAACAAAACAAAACAAAGTGTATATATTGATTGGTTTGCACAAAAGTTATAGGATATTTTTATTTATTTATTTTTTACTTGTAATGGTGGCGATCAGCACACTGTAGTGGGAATGCAATGTTGCGGTGGACAAATCGGACACTGACAATTTTTGGGGACCAGTGACACTATTGGCGCTTTTCCACTGCATGGAACCGAACGGTTCGGCTCGCTTTTGTGCTCTTCCACTGCTGGTACCTCATGGTACGGTGTAGGAACGGTTCGGTGCGGTACGGTAAGGCGGCACTTTTCCACTGCATGGAACCGAACGGTATGGCTCTTAACCGCTTCCCCACTGCTCACTGTGCTGCTACTGCGGCACAGTGGCTACGTCACCAGACATTCCCATCTCTCGGCGGCGCGCACGCGCGCACCGCCGGAGGCTCGCTCCCGCTGTTTTCAGTCACAGCGGGAGTCAGGCCAGGGGAGGAGCGGCGGCGATCGCCGCTGCTCTTCCCTGATCGTCAGGGAATCTAGTTTGGAGATCCGCCTGCTTGTGTAAACACAAGCGGGCGGATCTCCTAAGTGACAGGCAGGGTCAGATTGCAGGGTTCAGCATAGCTGAACCCTTGATCTGTCCCTGTGTCACTCAGTCACATCCCCCCACACATGTTAGTAAGCACCAGGGATACATTAACCCCTCCCACTCCAATAAAATTAACCCCTTCCCTGCCAGTGCCATTTTTACAGTAACAGTGCATATGTATAGCACTGATTACTGCAGTAATGTCACTGGTACCCCCAAAAGTGTCAAAAATGTCAGTCAAGGGTCCGATCTGTCCGCCACAATGTCGCAGTCCCGCAAAAAAAATCGCAGATCACCGCCATTACGCGTTAAAAAAAACACCAAAAATGACAGAAATCTTTCCCTTTGTTAGTAAACGCAATAACTTTTGCGCAAACCAATCAAAATACGCTTATTCTGATTTTTTTTTTTACCAAACATAGGTAGCAGAAAACAAATTGGCCAAAAATTTTAAAAAAATTTGATTTTTAAATTTTTTTGGGGGGGAATTTCATATAAAAAATGTTAAAAATATTGTTATTTTTTCAAAATAAACGCTCTTTTTTTGTTTATAGCGCAAAAAGTAAAAATCGCACAGGTGATCAAATACCACCAAAATAAATCTCTGTTTGTGGGAAAAAAAGGACATAAATTTTGTTTGGGTACGGCGTCGGACGCCCGCGCAATTGTCAGTTAAATTCGCACAGCACCGAATCGCAAAAAGTGGCCCAGACGTAAGACAGCAAAATCCTCCAGTGGTAAAGTGGGTAAAAACAGTACCACCTCGATTGTGGTTCCAAGAGGTACCATACCGGTACCATATCCTACAATCCTTTGCATGAAGTGACTACTAGCCACTGATTGGTCAGAGAATCCCACCCACCCCGTTGTTATCCCACCCACTTAACTTTAGTACTACTTTAGTGGAAAAGCAAACCATACCGTACCGTACCGAACCGTTCCAACACCATACCATGCGGTACCAGCAGTGGAAAAGCAAATCGGGCCAAGCAGGGCCGAGTAGAGCCGAGCCGGTACTTGCAGTGGAAAAGTGCCATACAGAGATCAGTGCTAAAAATATGCACTGTCACTGTACTAATGACACTGGCAGGGAAGGGGTTAAACGTCAAGGGTTATTTGTGTGCCTAGCTGGTGTTTTACTTCTGTCGGGGAGGTGCTTAAACTGGGGGAAGGCATAACTCAGTGCCCCTGCTTTGCAGGAACACAGGATCCATGCTTTCTGTATTGACAGAACTGGGATCTGCCTGTGTACCAAAGCATCAGAGGGTGTCGGCAGACATCAAGTCTGCCATACCCGCCAATCAGCTTCCGCCATGTATAATCACAGTGGAAGCAGGCCACCAGTGGCACGCACATGCGCCCCAGACTTGGAAGCCTTGTCGCCGTATATGTAAGTTACAGTCAGGTCCATAAATATTGGGATATCGACACAATTCTAATCTTTTTGGCTCTATACACCACCAAAATGGATTTAAAATGAAACAAACAAGATGTGCTTTAACTGCAGACTTTCAGCTTTAATTTGAGGGTATTTACATCCAAATCAGGTGAAAGGTGTAGGAATTACAACAGTTTGTATATGTGCCTCCCATGTAAAGCACATCTTGTTTGTTTTATTTCAAATCTATTGTGGTGGTGTATAGAGCCAAAAGATTTGAATTGTGTCGATGTCCCAATATTTATGGACCTGACTGTATATGGTCGGCAAGCGGTTAACTGGCAATTGCGTGGTCATGCAGTACACAAATTAAATGTACATCATTTATTCACACAAATACAGATTTATTTAGGTCACCACTGGGTTTTTAATTTTTTTTTATATAAACAAAAAAAAGTCCAAAATGTAAAAAAAAAATCGATATTCACTAATTTCTGTTATAAAACATATCCAATAAAATCAAATTTCTTTATAAATTTAGGTCAAAATGTATTCTGCTACATGTCTTTGGTAAAATAAATAAATATAGTATCTCACAAAAGTGAGTACACCCCTCACATTTTGTAAATATTTTATTATATCTTTTCATGTGACAAAACTGAAGAAATTATACTTTGCTACAATGTAAAGTAGTGAGTGTACAGCAGGGATCCTCAAACTACGGCCCTCAAGCTGTTGAGGAACTACATATCCCATGAGGAATTGTAAAACTCAGACATGACTAGGCATGATGGTAATTGTAGTTCCTGAACAACTGGAGGGCCATAGTTTGAAGACCCGTGGTGTACAGCTTGTATAACAGTGCAAATGTGCTGTCCCCTCAAAATAACTCAACACACAGCCATTAAATCTAATATCTAAACCGCTGGCAACAAAAGTGAGTACACCCCTAAGTGAAAATATCCAAATTGGGCCCTAAGTGCCAATATTTTGTTTGACCCCCATTATTTTCCAGCACTGCCTTAACCCTCTTGGGCATGGAGTTCACCGGAGCTTCACAGGTTGCCAATGAAGTCCTCTTCTACTCCTCTATGACAGCATCATGGAGCTGGTGGATTAGAAACCTTGCGTTCCTCTACCTTCCATTTGAGCAGTGGTGTATTTAGGTTTTGTGCTGCCCTAGGCCGTTCTAAACTGGTGCACCCCCTAATTTAAATATGACGCAGCCCTTCCTGTAAAGGCCACACCTCTTCCTGTTTATGACCCGCCCTGTCATCTGTAAACTACAGTCTATCAGTGCCCATCAATGTAGCCTCATCAGTTCCCATAAGGTCAGCCTCAGCAGTGCCCATCATCATACCATCATATCATACCAGGAGGTAGCAGTATGACCGCTTTATGTGGGGTGCCAGACTGATTTGCCTCCTGGACCCTGCCCTCCAGCCCAATTCGCCCTATAAGACTGGCACTATACTAAAAGTGTGTAGCGCATGCCAGCAGGGACCCTTTTTAGTGGGCGAGCCGCAAGGAGGCTGTTTTTTTCCTCGTGCATAGTGCAGCTTTTATGCTGCCCCCCTGCAAAGTGCTGCCCTAGGCCTAGGCCTTGTTGGCCAAGGCCAAGATACAGCACTGCATTTGAGGATGCCCCACAGATGCTCAATAGGGTTTAGGTCTGGAGACATGCCTTTACCCTCAGCTTTTTTAGCAAGGTAGTGGTCGTCTTGGAAGTGTGCTTGGGGTCGTTATCATGTTGATATACTACCCTGCGGCTCAGTCTCCGAAGGGAGGGAATCATGCTCTGCTTCAGTATGTCACAGTACATGTTGGTATTCATAGTTTCCTCAATGAACTGTAGCTCTCCAGTGCCGGCAGCACTCATGCAGTCCCAGACCATGACACTCCCATCACCATGCTTAACTGTAGGCAAGACACACTTGTCTTTGTATTCCTCACCTGGTTGCCGCCAAACACGCTTGACACCATCTGAACCAAATACTTTTATTTTGGTCTCATCAGACCACAGGACATGGTTCAATTAATCAATTTCCTTAGTCTGCTTCTCTTCAGCAAACTGTTTGTGGGCTTTCTTGTGCATCATCTTTAGAAGAGGCTTCCTTCTGGGTCAACAGCCATGCAGACCAATTTGATGCAGTGTGTGGCATCTGGTCTAAGCACTGACAGGCTGACCCCCCGCCTCCCCTTCAACCTTTGCAGCAATGCTGGCAGCACTGATACTTCTTTTTCCCAAAGACATCCTCTGGATATGACGCTGAGCACGTGCACTCAACTTTTTTGGTTGACCATGGCGAGGCCTGTTCTGAGTGGAACCTGTCCTGGTAAACCACTGTATGGTCTTGGCCACTGTGCTGCAGCTCAGTTTCAGGGTCTTGACAATCTTCTTATATCCTAGGCCATCTTTATGTGGAGCAACAATTCTTATTTTCCACAGAGTTCTTTGTCATTAGGTGCCATGTTGAACTTCCAGTGACCAGTATGAGAGAGTGAGAGCGATAACACCAAATTTAACACACCTGCTCCCCATTCACACCTGAGACCTTGTAACACTAACGTGTCACATGACACCGGGGGGGGGGGGGGAAATGGCTAATTGGGCCCAGTTTGGACATTTTCACTTAGGGGTGTACTCACTTTTGTTGCCAGCAGTTTAGACATTAATGGTTGTGAGTTATTTTGAGGTGACAGCAAATTGACACTGTTATACAAGCTGTACACTCACTACTTTACATTGTAGCAAAGTGTCGATTCTTCAGTGTTGTCCATGAAAAGATATAATAAAATATTTACAAAAATGTGAGGGGTGTACTCACTATTGTGAGATACTGTATATCCTAATAAGTGTATATTATTTGGTTTGTACTGTATATACTGGAATTCATGCAGCTTTTACTTTAGGACTGCCTATCCCATTTCTTGAGGTGCTAAAATGCCAGGGGAGTACAAATGCCCCCCAAATTACCTTTTTTTTTTTTTTGGAAAGTAGACACCCCATAGGTATTTGCTGAGAGGCATGTGGAGAATTTTATTTTTTTACCACAAGTTTTTGGAAAATGCCAAAAAACACAAAGTTGTCACTTTAATTAGATATTTCTCACACATGCCATGGGTATATGTGAAATTACACCTCAAAACACATTCTGCTACTTCTCCCAAGTATAGGAATACCACATGTGAGACTTTTTGGGAGCCTAGCCATGTACAGGGCCAAAAAACCAATGACCACCATTAGACAGTTAAAGAGCGTAAATTCCTCACTTCACTTGCAGACTTTATATCACAGTTTTGGAGGCCCTAAATTGCAAGGACAGTTCCGATACCCCCCCCCCCCCCAAATTACCCTTTTTTTCTAAAATAGACACCCCAAGATTTTTTAGAAGATTTCATTTTTTGCCACAAGTTTTTGGGATAACTAACAAAAAGTTATTATTTTTGCTTTTTTGTTTTTTTACACACAATTGTCCCTTTTAATGAGAGATTTCCTGACAGACTCCATGGCAGCATACGTATCGGGTTTGGCCCCGCCCCCAAACCTACCCATAGGACATCACTCCCATAAATCTTTGCACCTGTTCAGCACACATGTTCCTTTTTTGTCCTCCAAAGGATTACCTGTATCCTACCTGAAGATGGATCCCGGGAGATGGATGTCTCTACCAGTCGGGTATAGAGTTCACCAATAAGCCCCAGCTGCTGTGGGGTATGGAGTAGGGGCGAAGATGCATGCAGCCTTTGGCCAAAAAGCCCAGCTGCTGCGGGTGGCGGGTACCCTAAAAATGACAAAAGTCCGGTGTGTGATCATCCATCCCTGGTGGCAACGGTTCGTGAGTATCGCTTTATGTGATTTCCTCCATGGCAGCTATTATGTATATTGATATTGCTGTGTCTTACCTTTGCATATTATATCTTGTTCCCTGGTGGCTAGCGGTCCGGGGCCGATCCGTGATTACTTCCTGTTCGGTCGCCGGTTAGAGGCGTAGGGCGCCTCGAGAAAGAGGCTTGGTTCTCGCGCCTGCGTGGTAGCGAAGTGGCGCATGCGCAGTGACATCGGCGATCGCTGATGATGTCATACGGCACCATATTTAAATCTCCTAAGCTGTCAGCAGTGTTGTGTGCCAAGGGGTTCCATGGTGTAATGGTTAGCACTCTGGACTTTTAATCCAGTGATCCGAGTTCAGATCTCAGTGGAACCTGCTGTGGAGAATCATGCTTCATTTCTTGAGAGCGAGTCTCCCTTGGTGGTTGTGCAAAGATCATCTGTTGAACTGCCACTCACTGAGGCCAGCCCCGTGGGTAGTGATCACTTCGGACGCCAGCAACCTGGGCTGGGCCGCCCACTGTCAGTCGGAAGTGGCTCAGGGCAGGTGGAGTTTTCCTACCCAAGGGATAGTGTCCAACGTCCTGGAACTTCGCTCGGAGGTCCCCATCGGGCTCCCATCACCATAAGAGAGCGTCCACATCAGCCAGCCACTCAAGAAGACCTGATAAAGCAGGTTGTTGGGGCTGTGGCGCTCGTGTCCCTGAAAAGAGGTCCCTGTGTGACAGGTGTTTTTCCCAGGCTGCGGGAGAAAGGGATACTTCTGACCAGCGTATTGAGGCCCTGGTCAAAAGAGTAGTAAAGGACTCTTTAGCCGAAATGGGTGTCAGTCAATCCCAAGGCTCTGCAACGGCTCCTCCAAGCCCTTTCCCTGCAATGCTTCATCCGCAGGAAGACCTGGAGTCTGCTCATACAAGCCATCAGCCGGCACTCCTGTCGGGAAGCGACTCTGAATCTGAGGACCCCTGTCCAGGGTTTGAATACGCCTTAGTTCCTTCCTTGGTAAAGGCAGTTAGGGAGACCTTGAATTGGGAGGAGTCAGCTGTTCCCCCTCCCAAGCAAAAGAAATATTTTAAACAGCTCAATAAGGAGCGTGTTAATTTTCCCTTCCTGGGAGAGCTGGGAGAAATTATCTCAGAGGAGTGGAGTAAGGTGGAACGGAAAAATTCCTTAGTCTCCAAGATGTCCAAGTTATACCCATTTAAAGAGGAAGATGTCAAAAATCTTGAATCACCTCCTCTAGTGGACGCAGCAGTAATGAGGCTGGTAAAGCACGTGACCCTTCCCCTGGAGGATACGGTCTCGTTCAAAGATCCGCTGGATCGAAGAATGGACTCTGTTCTGTCTTCTTACACGTTCATACAGTGTGTAGTCCAACATTCAGCATAAACCATTCCTGTCTCCCAAATAAAAGGCCTGTTGTATGTAGTTTAACAGGTTTATTATGTGATGGCAAACAGGGTTGTAGAAATATGGTAAAACTATAAGAATACAAAAGGACATGTATAAGTACAGAGTATAAGAACTGCATGCATCATACATTACATAACAGTGAAGCACATGGTACAATGACTGCCTATACATAGGACTGCATGGCTAGCTAACAGTCTAACATCTACACAGTTAACTTTCCTGAGTAGTAATATAAACAACTACACAGCTCTGCATACTAGATGCCCTAGTTACAGAGGTAAGTGACTCACCAGATATGCTGTTACACAGATGGTGGAGTTTAAGAAGAGAGACATGAAGATACAGCACTGATTCTGTGTCCAGGAGACTGAGGACAGCCCCTTCTTCTTCCCAGAGTGCCTTGCAAGAACCCACAAAGAGTAGAGCCGCCCACAAGGCAGAAATTTTACAATAAGAAAAACAAGATGTAGTACAACTTAACACCGCTAGATGGTGCTATAACTTAGCTAATGGACTCTATTATTGACAGACTATGGCAAATGGTTATGAAACCCTGGCTGGACAGAACACTCCCCGCCTGGCGTCAACTGACGCCACTACTAGGTAGATTAGGTGAAAACAACAAAACAAGTTCCGCCACTGGCCTAAGGAATAACTTGCATTCGCCAAGCTTCCACACTTTGACTTCGGCTTTGCGTACGTTCCCATCTTTGCTTGGGAATGTGTTGGTGATGAGGCCCTGTACTGAGCCTCTCAATTGGAAGACTGGCCATCTTCGGATTCTGGAACATGCCACAAAGTTTGCGACAGGTGACACAGTTAAAGATGAGCTTGCTCACACACCTCTTAGCGCCAACTATCCATAGTCCAGCAGCTCGTAGATTCCCTTCGGTAAACAATCGGCCTTGATGTTTCACTTGAATGTGATGGTGCCGTACAAGCAAGGTCGTGACGTGATGATGTCCGGGAATTATTACAGGATGTTTCTCCCCAAATTCCACTTTGGCTTCTTGAAGACGGCCTCCTATTCTGAGCAGCCCATTTTTGTCAATGATGGGATCAAACTTCTTCAAAGCGCTATCCTTGGAGACTGTTTGGCCTTTGTTGAGGCAGTCTCTCTCTTTAGCATAAAATTCACCTTGTATAGTGCGAATTATTAAGTCTTTGGACCTTTCCATATTTGGAACAGTAAATGCGTGCTTACAGTGATGCCAACCTTTGCATGGCTTCTGGTTCACCGGAAATGTTGACTTGTATGATTGAGCTATATGAACAAGACAGGCTATAGCACGAACAAGTGACATCCAGGTGGAGAACCTTTCAAAACGATGAGACTTGAGTTGGTGGTCTGAAGTCACCGTATGTAGAACCGATACTTCAGGTCAGATTTCTTCATCCACATCCGGGTCTACTAAGTCGAACAAGTCAGATTCGATGTTGCAAGACATAGAACGGTACAGGAATGCAGGGCCCGTAAACCACATCGTGTCTTTAAGATGGCTTGCTGCGACAGATCTAGTCGCATGGTCTGCAGGATTATGGTGTGTGGACACATAGTGCCACTGTTTAGGACAAGTGGATCTCCTGATCCTAAGTACCCGATTGCTGACATAGACATAGAAGCGTCTTATTTCGTTGCAAATGTATCCTAGGACTACCTTGCTGTCTGTGTAAAACTCGACTTTCTTAATTTCCAGATGTAGTCCTGTTGTTATAAGTTCAGCCAACTCCACTGCAAGCACCGCAGCACGAAGTTCCAATCTGGGTATCGTGTGCTCGCGGAGTGGTGCCAGTTTGGTCCTGCTCATAACGAAACCCACATGGCATTGTTCTTTGACATCTATAGTCTTTAGGTAGGCTACAGCTGCAATCGCCTTGACTGAAGCATCGCAGAAAATATACAGTCTTTGCATCTTGACTTCAGTTGATGACACGGAAGCATATGGTCGTGCTACCTGAAGGCTGGACAAACCTTCAAGAGACTTTCTCCATCCTGTCCACAGGTCTTTTTTCTCCATGGGAAGTGGATCATCCCAATCGGCCTTTTCTGTGGTGAAGTCTCTTAGCATCATTTTACCCTGGATGGTAACTGGCGCTACGAATCCCAGAGGATCATATAAGCTGTTTATAGTAGACAGGACTCCTCTGCGTGTGAAGGGTTTTTCGTCTGTGCTGATTTGAAAGGTGAATGTGTCTGCCTTTAAATCCCAAAGCAAACCAAGGCTTCGCTGCATAGGAAGGGAGTCTGTACTAAGATCCAAGTCCTTTAGACCACTTGAGTGGTCTTGGGGTGAGAAGGCCTCCATTAACTCACGGCTGTTGGAGGCGATTTTGTGCAACCTCAAATTAGATAAGGCGAGCATCTCTTGAGCTCTTTTCAGGAGACTGATTGCGGTCTCAATCGTGGATGTAGATTTCAAAAAGTCGTCCACATACTCTTCTGAATATTGTAGGGGGGGTGCCATCTCTGCGTGGTTGTTCTGAAATATTCTTTCCATGAAGGTGAAGAAATGTTCTTTCATCACTAGGTTCCTCTGGAGTTTGTGTCTGAGGGAGATAAATCGATTGTAAGTAAGTTCCTTATTGTTAGGTAGGCGCCGTCTTTGGGGTCTAAACGGTAAAGGTGCGACCCAGCTGTTTGATTTGTCTTTTACTATTCCTTGATCCATGATATCTAAGAACAGCCTGTCTTCTATGGACATTGCAACCCTGTTGTCTTCTCTTGTTCTGTGGAAGACTGTGCACCCTAGGTGATCTTGCTCACCATCACAGGCATGATCTTCACAGGAGGAATCCACATAAGGACAAGGCACAGGATCGCTTTGTGGAAATTCTTTTATCAGGAAACTACTCTGACATGGCTGGAATAGGGATGGACGTCTATTTTCGAGTGTGTTGGTGAGCATACTGTAGACCGAGGTCGGCTTGTTTACCCCTCCTAGACAGACGTCTCCTATGATGACCCATCCTAGGTCAAGTCTCTGGGCGTATGGAGCGTTTTGGGGTCCATTAATCTGTCCTCTAGCCTTGTGAACTTGTAGTATGTCTCTTCCAAGGAGTAGGACTATTGGAGCTTCTGGGTCCAGCTCCGGTATCAGGTGAGCTATACGCTTCAAGTGGGGGTGGTGTGCTGCCACCTCAGGGGTAGGTATCTCAGATCGGTTGTCAGGAATGTGATTACACTCCAGTATGGTTGGCAGAGACAAGCAGGTCTGACCATCTATGGACTCTACTTTGTAACCAGCTGCCTTCCTCCCCGCCGTCTCAACGGTACCTGCACATGTTCTTAAGGAATAGGGAGAACCAGGCCCTATGATGTTGAATGTGTTGAAGAAGGTGGATTTAGCTAGAGACCTGTTGCTTTGGTCATCCAAGATTGCGTATACCTTGATCGCCTTGTCTCGGTAACCGACCGGGTAAACTCTGACAAGGCAGATTTTTGAGCAGGACTTCCCTCCTGTAAGTCCTTTACATATCTCTGTACACTGAGAAGTGACTATTGCAGTGTCTGCGTCGGTGTCTATCTGCTTTCTGTCATGCTCCTCTGCTTGGGATGATACCTGAGAGGGTGGTCCAGGGTGCAAAGCCGTGTTGTGTTCCGTGCTCCCACATTCTGTGCATGTCACACTGACCTTACAGTTCCTGGCGAAGTGTGTTGTTGTAGTGCAGCACCTGAAGCAGATGTTGTTCTCTTTGAGGAATTCTTTGCGGTCCTCTAAAGACTTCTCCCTGAAGGCTCTGCATTTCAGTAGAGGATGTGGTTTCTTGTGCAATGGGCATTGCTTGCTAACGTCTTCCAGTTTGTTCCCTTCTTGATAAGGCTTGAACGACCTGAAAGGAGAACCTGTGGAAGCAACATTAGTTTTGTGGACTGCCACTGGTGTTTTGTGAAGTTTGACACCAGGGGCAGTGGGACATGACAGTGTAAAATCAAAACTGGGATCATTTCTGATCCTTGCCTGTTGAGCAACAAAGTCTACAAACACCCTGAAGGGAGGAAATGGTACATTATGAGACTGTTTATAATGAGAACCATGTGTGATCCAC
Organism: Pelophylax lessonae; assembly: GCF_965119305.1. NCBI lineage: Eukaryota > Metazoa > Chordata > Amphibia > Anura > Ranidae > Pelophylax > Pelophylax lessonae. The sequence continues at coordinate 80,553,053 of NC_138777.1, read as the reverse complement.
TTCTCCTGTAAATTATAAGGAAGTTTTTGGACAATCGGATTAACACCTCTGGCAGTGTCCAGGAATGCTAGCCCTGGTAGATCTCCTTCTGCCTGAGCAACCTGTAACTCTATTAGCAAGTCACTGAGTTCCCTGAGCTTTTGGTAACTCCTTCCAGCTACTCTGGGAAAAGTTTCAATTCTTTTATATAAAGCATTTTCTATAGCTTCTATTGACCCGTAACATTCATCTAGTCTTTCCCACACCATCTTTAGACCTTTGCCCGGGTAGTTTATGTTAATGTCTCTGATTCTTTTGGCATGTTCAGCAGATTCATTTCCAAGCCATTTTACCAAGAGATCTAACTCTTCACTACAGGAAAGATCTAAGTCCCGTATGGCGTTCTGGAAGGAGGCTCGCCATGACCTGTAGTTCACAGGTCGATCAGTGAACTTTATAAGTCCCTTGGTAACCAGTTCCCATTTAGCAAAGAACTTAGCAAAGTCCATGACCGCATGGTTGGCGCCAACATTACCCGGTGTGCTATTATGCTGCGTGTGTGGTGTATCACCATACCTTTTGGAAGTTTCTGGCTTAGGAAAGTCTGTATAATACCGCTCGTACGGGAAGGGTGTCCCTTTAAGTTGAAACAAAGGTCGTAGCTTTTGTTCTGTAGAGCGGTGGTTGTGGTCGGGATCACTTTGCCGCATACCGTCTTGCTCGAGGTACTGTGATTCAAGGTAGGGTCTTTGACTCACTGTATACGCTGGCTGATATACCGGATCATAGGTGTCATCTGTCTTGGGATGCTGGTAGACATATTCTGAGACGCGCTGTGCTGGATCTTGTTGATCTAAGTCTGGTCCGAGTACTTGGCTGTGTTTCTCAGATTTAGAACAGTCTATGGCTTCTAAGCACTCTGCTTTGGCTATTGCGGCTGCTACGTCTGGCCCGAGTACTTGGCTGTGTTTCTCAGATTCAGAATAGTCTATGGCTTCTAAGCACTCTGCTTTGGCTATTGCGGCTGCTGCTTCTTTCTCTGCTGCAAGTTTTTCCAGTGATAACTTTAGTTGCATCTCTTGTGCAGCAAAGGAAGCCCTTACTTTTGCAGCCTCAGCTTCTGCACGGGCGAGAGCAGCCATTACTTTTATGGAGGACTTGCTAGAGCGGCTCGCTTGTGACCTTGTCCTGCATGATGATGCCTGGCTGGTGGACATGGTGTTTCTGTTGCTGGCTGCTTAATGACTCTGTGCAGGCTCAGTCTAGGTAAGAACAGACTTCAGTGTGGTATGGCTTGAGCTGTGCTTGCTGGGGGTTATACTCTCACTTCTTGTGACTGTGTGGCAACCGCTGCAATCATGTGCGCGGGAGCGCGTGGCTGATGGCGGTTCCGTATAGTCAGATCCACTATCGCTGGTGACTAGCATCTGTTTTACTGTTCTGTCTTCTTACACGTTCATACAGTGTGTAGTCCAACATTCAGCATAAACCATTCCTGTCTCCCAAATAAAAGGCCTGTTGTATGTAGTTTAACAGGTTTATTATGTGATGGCAAACAGGGTTGTAGAAATATGGTAAAACTATAAGAATACAAAAGGACATGTATAAGTACAGAGTATAAGAACTGCATGCATCATACATTACATAACAGTGAAGCACATGGTACAATGACTGCCTATACATAGGACTGCATGGCTAGCTAACAGTCTAACATCTACACAGTTAACTTTCCTGAGTAGTAATATAAACAACTACACAGCTCTGCATACTAGATGCCCTAGTTACAGAGGTAAGTGACTCACCAGATATGCTGTTACACAGATGGTGGAGTTTTAGAAGAGAGACATGAAGATACAGCACTGATTCTGTGTCCAGGAGACTGAGGACAGCCCCTTCTTCTTCCCAGAGTGCCTTGCAAGAAACCAAAAAAAGTGTAGAGCCGCCCACAAGGCAGAAATTTTACAATAAGAAAAACAAGATGTAGTACAACTTAACACCGCTAGATGGTGCTATAACTTAGCTAATGGACTCTATTATTGACAGACTATGGCAAATGGTTATGAAACCCTGGCTGGACAGAACAGACTCAGACCTAAAGAGAATTTATTTGACGGCAGGTATGGCCTGCAAACCGGCCCTAGCCTTGGCCGCTCTATCCAAGGCTATGGAGTCATGGGCTGATGTGCTGGATGAATCCGTCAGGACAGTCTCGGAAGAGGTTGCCAGAAGTTCCCCAATTCAGGAACTTAGACTGGCTTCGTCGTTTCTTGGGGAGGCTTCCATAGATCTGATCCGGCTGTTGGCCAGAGTTATGCTGTCCTCAGTAACAGCTAAGAGGTCCCAATGGCTTCGTCCATGGGTCGCTGATCCGGCATCAAAACAAGTCTGGTGCCGTATTCCCTTTGAGGGGTCCTCCCTTTTCGGGAACAAGCTTGATGAGGCCATAACCCGGGCCACGGGCTGGAAATCTGGGTTTCTTCCTCAGGATCGATGCCAGTTTAATGTAAAGAAGGGGCAGCCTAATAGGAAGTTTGTTCCAGATCGAGCCAGGGAGGCTCGCACATACAGGCCTGGACAAGAATTTAATAGAAATTGGAGGTCCAGACAATCCTCCAGGAAGGCTTCGAAGAACGTCTCCTCCGGGGACCGCGAGCCCACTAAGTCCTTTTGAAATTGGGCCCGCTCAGGCATGCCGAGTGGGAGCACGTCTACGCTACTCGGTGCCAGAAGAGACTCGACAAATAGGGTATACCAAAGAATCTGGTCAAGGTTTTCCGCACAGTTGGCTGCAAGACCTGATCCTCTTTCTTCCATCAAGATTCAAGATGTGCTGTCCTTCTTGCAATCAGGTCTGGATCTCCCTCTTTCTGTAAGTTCCCTCAGGGTCCAAGTGTCGGCTATCTCGGCCTTCACGGGTATCTCTTGGGCTAGTCATGCTCTGATACGACAATTCTTTAAGGGAGCAGTGAGAATTAGGCCTCAAAGAAAGCCTAGGTTTCCCAAGTGGGACCTTCCCTTGGTACTGGATTTCCTTTCTAATCGGATTCAGGACACGTCTGAGCCCCTCACCATCAAGGAGCTTACTTTGATCACAGTCTTTCTATTAGCTGTAACTTCGGCTAAGAGGGTATCAGAAATTGGGGCCCTTGGGGCACAAGAGCCCTTCTTGACATTCTTTCCCGATAGAGTGGTTCTTATTCCCATGTTGGATGCAAGACCGAAAGTGACCTCTGTTTTCCACGAAAACGTCGAAATTGTGTTACCAACTTTCAGACAAGAGGAAGACTCTCCGGTTCATTCTCTGGATGTCGGTAATTGCATCAGAAAATATCTGGAAGCAACATCTTCTTTCAGGAAATCAGAATATCTCTTTGTTGCCTCATATGGGAAAAACAAAGGCTCCAGGGCCTCTACGAGATCTATCTCCTCATGGATTATTCAAACCATCCAGTGGGCTTATAGGGCTAAGGGCTTGACCCCTCCAACAGCAGTTACGGCTCATTCAACGCGAAGCGTCGCGACTTCTTGAGCAGTCTCCAGACATGTAGCTCCTGACGTAATTTGTAAAGCAGCGGCATGGTCCTCTATTAATACTTTTCTGTCACACTACTGTGTTGAGCCAGCGGCTCTCTCTTCTGTAAATTTTGGTTTGCAAATCTTGTCTGTTAACAAAGTGAATTAAACTTTTTTCTGTTCAGCACTGGCCCGCCCTGTGTGTACGGCGAGTTTTTTCCAGATACGTATGCTGCCATGGAGTCTGTCAGGAAAATTTATATCAAATACTTACCGTAATTTTCCTTTCCTGATGGACTCCATGGCAGCAGGAGTTCCCTCCCGGATTTCTGTGGAGGATAGTTACAGAACACGTGTGCTGAACAGGTGCAAAGATTTATGGGAGTGATGTCCTATGGGTAGGTTTGGGGGCGGGCCAAACCCGATACGTATGCTGCCATGGAGTCCATCAGGAAAGGAAAACACCCCTCATTTGAGGGGTGTTTTGTAGTAGTTCAGGGCCTTTGAAACTGTGATAGTCTGGAAGTGAAATGTGGAAATTACGCCCTTTGAAAGCCTGAAGGCAGTCATTGGATTTTGAGCTCCTGTACATGGCTAGGTTGCCAAAAAGTCTCACACATGTGGTATCTCCATACTCAGGAGAAGCAACAGAATATGTTTTTGGGTGTAATTAGACATACACCCATTGCATATGTGAGAAATATCTAATTTAAGTGACAACTTTGTGTAAAAAAATTTAAAAAAGTGTTTTTTTTTGTAATTTTCCAAAAACTTGTGGCAAAAAATAAAATCTTCCATGGACTCAACTTGCCTCTCAACAAATATATTTTGTGTGTATTGGGGTGTATTGGCTTTTGAAATTTACAAATACACCCAAATTGGATGAAAGGTTTAGCTCCGTGAAACATGTTTTAATAGAAAAAGTAGTGCATTTTATATACAACTATATAAACCAAAATGAGGGGCAAATGAGGAGGAAAGAGGGACAGAGGGACTTTGTTCCAAATCAGGGACAGTCCCTCGAAAATTAGGGACAGTTGAAAGCTATGCTAAGTCATGTGCTTTGCAAACGGTTTCATTGTTCTGTTGTTGCTGAGCCTGCTTGATAGTCCTACATTTAATTCAGTAAGATGGTTATGTCTAATCTGTTGTCTTTAGAGAAGTTACCTGGATCTCACAATTTCAACATCCTTTGCCCAAATTGACCAGAATGCTAAACTTTGAATATCCTGCAAAAGCTGCAGGAGACTCTGAGCAGTTTATGGTAGAATTTCTTCTAATTATTGGGATCACAAGAAGCAGTGGATTTGCACAGAGCAGCCCAGATCCTCCTCTTCTCGGGTCCCTCTTCTGTGCTCCTGGCCTCTCCCTCCTGTTGAGTGCACCCACAGCAAGCAGCTTGCTATGGGGGCACCCGAGCCGAGTCACAGCTCCCTGTGTCCATTCAGACACGGAGCCCCGACCCGGGCCTGTACCCTCTATCCTCTGATTGGCTGGCTTTGATTGACAGTAGCGGGAGCAAATGGCGCCACTGCTGTGTCTCATCCATTCAGGAGGGAGAATCTCAGACGGCTGAGACACTCGTGGACATCGCTGGACAGAGAGGAACCTCAGGTAAGTGTTAGGGGGGCTGAGGGGGGGGCTCTCTGCACACAGAAGGCTATTAATCTTAACCACTTTAAGACCGGAAGGATTTGCCCCCTTAATGACCAGGCCCTATTTTGTGATTCGGCCCTGCATTATTTTAACGGACCATTGCACAGTCTTGCGACACTGTACCCAAACAAAATTTGTCCTTTTTTCCCCCAAAAATAGAGCTTTCTTTTGGTGGTATTTGATCACCTGTGTGATTTTTATTTTTTGCGCTATAAACAAAAAAAGAGCGACAATTTAAAAAAAAAAATAAAATATTTTTCACATTCTTCTATATGACAATCTCAAAAAAAAAATGTAAAAATCTAAATTTTTTAACATTTTAGGCCAATTTGTTTTCTGCTACATATTTTTGGTAAAAAAAAAAATTAGCAATAAGCGTATTTTGATTGGTTTGGGCAAAAGTTATCGCGTCTACTAACTACCAGAAAGATTTATGTCATTTTTATTGTTTTTTTTTTTTTTACTAGTAATGGCGGCAATCTGCGATTTTTTTGCGGGACTGCGACATTGCGGCGGACAGATCAGACCCCTGACTGACATATTTGACATTTTTGGGGGGACCAATGAGATTACTACAGTAATCAGTGCTAAAAATATGCACTGTTACTGTAATAATGACAATGGCAGGGAATGGTGTTAACATTCTGGGTGATCAAGGGGTTAAATGTGAGCCTAGGGGAGTGATTCTAACTGTGGGGGAGGCGTGGCTTGTGAAATGACCATAGAGACATGTGATCCTATATAGAAGGATCACATGATCTCTATGATCATTTCAGGGAGAAGGATAGTCGGCTATGTTTACAACAGCCGACCATCCTTCTCTCTCAGTGGGGAGCGATCGAGGGTGTCAGGCGGCAATTGGAGCCACCTGACGCACGCATCGGCTTCCCCGCTGATGAGCAGGGGTGGGCGCGTGCCACCAGCGGCGTGCGCTCGCCCCCTAGCCTCCTGAGAGCGAGTGACGTAGACCTACGTCGTTTTGCCCAGGAGCGGCTGCCTGCCACAGTAAATCTGTGGTAGGCGGTCATTAAGTGGTTAATGCACACAATGCATTAAGATAAAAAACTTTCTGATTGTACAACCCCTTTAACCACTTCTGGACCGGAAGATTTTCCCCCTTAATGACCAGGCCCTATTTTGCGATTCGGCACTGCGTGACTTTAACGGACAATTGCGAGGTCATGCAACGCTCTACCCAAATAAAATTTTCGTCCTTTTTTTCTCACATGTAGAGCTTTCTTTTGGTGGTATTTGATCACCTGTGCGATTTTTATTTTTCGTGCTATAAACAAAAAAAGGGAGACAATTTTGAAAAAAAAAAAAAAAACAATATTTTTCACATTCTGCTATATGACATTCCCAAAAAAAATTTAAAAATCAAAATTTTTTAACATTTTTGGCCAATTTGTTTTCTGCTACACATTTTTGGTAAAAAAAAATCTCAATAAGCGTATTTTGATTGGTTTGTTATTGCATCTACTAACTACGGGAAAGATTTATGTCATTTTTATTTATTTATTTTTTTTTACTAGTAATGGTGGCGATTTGCGATTTTTTTGCGGGACTGCGACATTGCGGCGGACAGATCGGACCCCTAACTGACATTTTTGACACACTTGGGGGTACCAGTTACAATAGTACAGTAATCAGTGCTAAAAATATGCACTGTTACTGTAATAATGGCACTGGCAGGGAAGGGGTTAATACTGTTGGTGATCGAGGGGTTAAATGTAAGCCTTGGGGAGTGATTCTAACTGTGGAGGGGGGGTTGGGCTTTTGAAATGATTACAGAGATATGCGATCCTTTATAGCAGGATCACATAGTCTCTCTGTGATCATTGCAGGCAGAAGGACGGACGGCTGTGTTTACATCAGCCGTCCAACCTTCTCTCTCAGCGGGAAGAGATTGAGAATGTCAGGCGGCAATCGGAGCCACCTGACACACGTGCCAGATTCCCCACTGACAATCGGGGGTGGGAGCGTGCCCCGCCGAGCTCCTCCTAGGCAGATGATGTTTATAAACGTGACTCTGCCTGTAGGTGCCACTCTGCTGCCGTTTATATACAGTAAGCGGTCGGCAAGTGGTTAATTCACTATATAATAATTTTCCTGAATGTTGGTTTCAAAGCATGAAGTCACCGACATATTTTGTGCACAAGTGTAAAAATTATTTATTATAGGTATATTACGCAGCACTTTACATACAATATAGTCCCTGCCCTCAAGGAACTTTCAATCTAAGGTCCCAAATTCACATTCATGCACACCAGGGCTTTTTTTCTCAAAGAATAGGTACAGGAACTCCTCCCTTCAGTCACTTCTTATCTCCGTCCTCTACCCTCCTCCGAGCACCATCCCTTGTTTCTACCCCCTACCCACCTCCCAGTACCGCCCCTTTTAGAGAATACAGAACCAAATATAATTTTGTAGTGATAAGTAATTTGTATGGAATTTAATACCAAAAAGAAAAACAGTAAAGTTGATGCCTCGCAGCCAGCAGCAATAGCCCCCCCCCCCCAACAGCAACAATAGATTCACCCAGCAACAACAGATTTCTTAGCAGCCAGACCAAATTTAATAGACTCTCCAGCAACAATAGACCCCTCCCTCAACAGTAAATCCATTTGAGCAAAAACTGACCCCCCCCCCCCCAGTTAAATAAGCCCAACCAGCAACAATAGTTTCCCCACCAGCAATAATAGACCCCCCTCAGCAACAATAGACTATCACGTACAGTACAAATAGATGCCCTCCAGCAACAATAGATCCCCCAACAGCCAGAAACAATAGATTCCCCTAAACTGTAGATCTTCCATCTACAATTGATCCCCCAGCAACATAAGCCCCCCCCCAGCAACAATAGAACCCCCACCAGCAGCAATAATAGATTTTTCCAGCAACAATTGTCTGCCATACAAAAATAAATCCCCAGGGACTATAAATTCCCCAGCAGCCAGCATCAATATACCCTTCAGGGCACCCCTTGCCATTACATACATCCAGTGCTGGAGGTGCCGGAACTGCGTTCCCCCGCGTTCCCGCTGAAAAAAAGCCCTGATGCACACACTAGAGTCTATTTAGACAGTGGCCAAATGCATGTCTTGGCATGTGGGAGGAAACCAGAGTACATCCACACGGGCACAGGGAGAGCAGTTTGTGCCATAGTTGGGATTCAAACTGAAGACCCTAGTGCTAGTTCACGCCGGAATAAGTGTGAACACCGGCAAGAAACCTGTGTTCTGTGTTTGTTCACCATTCCGTGTTCAAAACGCACTGCAGTTGTAATCTGCAGCAGGTGTCAATATTAAGGTGGAAAATAAATAAAAACAGAGGGCTCACTGGCCTAGTGCATTATCCAACAACAATTTTATTGAAGATAAAATATAAAAAATAGCTACTCACAATCATAGGTAGTGAAAGCGCTCATGGTACCACACGCAGCATTCATACTCCAAACAACCTCCAAACAAGCTCAATGAATAACGCAACTACTTTTTATTGGCAAAACTTATGGCCGCGGCCTTTATCAATTGGTTTTAAAGGTATTACTTTCAAACATTAACTTATATGTATCACAACTCACTTTTAACTTTACTTCAATAACAATTCCAACTCAGCTATCTCAGCTCGAGTTGAATAACCACATTTTACTATTAAATAAACTGTCCCCCTTTTCTAACGAAAAGGTGACCCACCACATTAACCACTTAAGCCCCGGATGATTTTACCCCCTTCCTGACCAGGGGTTTTTTTGCGATTTTTTACTGCATGACTTTAACGGACAATTGTGCGGTCATGCGACGCTGTATCTAAACGAATTTCACGTCCTTTTTTTCCCACAAACAGAGCTTTCTTTTTGTGGTATTTGATCACCTGTGCGATTTTTTGATCATGCGCTATAAACAAAAAAAGAGCGTAATTTTTGCAAAAATAACTATATTTTTCACTTTTTTTTATATGAAATTCCCCCCCCCCCCCCAAAAAAAATGTAAAAATCTAAATTTTTTAACATTTTCGGCCAAATTGTTTTATGCTACATATGTTTGGTAAAAAAAAATCGCAAAAAGCATATTTTGATTGGTTTGCGCAAAAGTTATCGCGTTTACTAACAAATGGAAAGATTTTTGTCATTTTTGGTGTTTTTTTTTTAACGAGTAATGGCGGCGATCTGTGATTTTTTTTGCGGTACTGCGACATCGCGGCAGACAGATCGGACCCTTGACTGACATTTTTGACACTTTTGGGGGTACCAGTGACATTACTGCAGTAATCAGTGCTATACATATGCACTGTTACTGTAAAAATTACACTGGCAGGGAAGGGGTTAACTGTATTGGACAGGGAGGGGTTAAGTGTGTCCTAGGGGCGTGATTCTAACTGTAGTGGGACATGGCTACTAGTGTAAAAACAGAGATCAACGGTTCTACATAGTAGAACCGTCTGATCTCCATTTTTACACAGGGGAGAATGACAGGCGGCTTGTTTACATAAGCCGCTCTGCCTTTCTCCCGCTGTACCGACGATCGTAGTGTGACCGGCGGACATCGGGTCCGCCGGTCACACGCCCGCACTCCTCCCTGAACGAGCCGAGGTGGGCTGAGGCGCGCGCTCGCCCGCTATTGGCTCAAATCCCAGTGACAGGCGAGTGACGTAGATCTACGTCACTCTGCCTGGCCGGGGCTGACTGCCGCAGTAAATATACTGTGCGCAGTCGGCAACCGGTTAACAAGGCCGCGACAAGGGAGGGGGGGTTGGGTGAGCTCCGCTTTTCTTAATCTTCCCGTGAGGACTGGCACTAATTCCAGTCAGAAACCCTTATTTATTAGCTTTCTGCCCTGTTCTAGCAGCTTCTAGCATCTTTTCTATACCTGAACCTATCAGGTGTCAAGCCCCCCTAAGACCACGCCCTCACCTGCCGGGGGAACTTGAAACCACCTAACAGCTGCGGTGGTACCATGAGGTAAAGGGGGGCCTTAAAACCGCTAACCCCCTTTCCCCATATGGTACCACACGCAGCATTCATACTCCAAACAACCTTCAAACAAGCTCAATGAATAACGCAACTACTTTTTATTGGCAAAACTTATGGCCGCGGCCTATATTAATTGGTTTTAAAGGTATTACTTTCAAACATCAACTTATATGTATCACAACTCACTTTTAACTTTACTTCAATAACAATTCCAACTCAGCTATCACAGCTCGAGTTGAATAACCACATTTTACTATTAAATAAACTGTCCCCATACAGACAGGGGGCGTGCACTCAGCACCACCCCTGTCTACCCCCACACCGCGGCCTTTTCAATGCATGTTTGGAGGTTGTTATTAAAAATATCTAATCCGATATCCGATAAATGCACCCCATCACTTCTATAAATTCCTTCCACATTACCTTCCAGTTCCAGATGACGAAAACCAAAACCGGAACCTAAAAATTTTTCCATTACCCTGTTGATCCTTTTTCTGATTTTCTCATATGCTCTAAATCAGGGGTGGGGAACCTAAGGCCCGGGGGCCGTATGCGGCCCTCAAAGTCATTTGCTCCGGCCCCCCATGCAGCTGAGTCTCTCAGCTGATCTGTCAGAATGGAGCCGATGCTTCCTGTATAGTTCCGGCTCTGTTCTGACAGTCTGAGTGAGGCACAGTGGAGTGACATCAAATGAACTCCGCCTGTGACCAATACAGGAAACATTGCCTCTTCCTCCAGCGCGGCGCCGCTGCTAGCCAGCATTTCCCGCCAGCAGTACACACAGCAGTACCAGCCAGAGCCAGCAGTACCAGCCAGAACCAGCCAGAGCCAGCAATACCAGCCAGAGCCAGCAGTACCAGCCAGAGCCAGCAGTACTCACAGCAGTACCATCCAGAACCAGCCAGAGCCAGCAATACCAGCCAGAGCCAGCAGTACTCCCAGCAGTACCAGCCAGAGCCAGCAGTACCAGCCAGAGCCAGAAGTACCCACAACAGTACCAACCAGCAGTACCCACAGCAGTACCAGCCAGCAGTACCTACAGCACAGAACCAGCCTAAGCCAGCAGTACCTACAGCACAGTACCAGCCTGAGCCAGCAGTACCCACAGCAGTACCAGCCAGCAGTACCCATAGCACAGTACAAGCCAGCCGTACCAGCCTGAGCCAGCTGTACCCACCAGCAGTACCAGCCAGCTGTACCCACCAGCAGTTCTTATCAAAACTTACCACCACAAAGAGTCAAGTGCGCTCCAGACTGACCGACGCAAACATGGAAAACCAGTTGCGAGTAGCATCATCATCAATACCAGCTAACATCACACACCTCACCAAAGAGAAGCAGTTGCAGCCATCACATTAGGGGTGAATTAATTAAATGTTTTTATAAATACCTAAATGGCCCTTAGCAGAAAAAAGGTTCCTCACCCCTGCTCTAAATGATGCCGGACCTACCCATCTCAATCTAGGTACGATTTCTGAGAAAACAACCACAGAGCTGGGAAAAATTGGTTTAATTGTCCTAATTTGGTTTTTAAATTGAAACATTATATCCAATGTTTTTTGGTTTCCAATGGCATTACCCCCTGTGTGCAAAATAATTATATCAGGCTGGGGGTAAACTGATGCCATAACACCCAACTCTGCTAGCAGATCTCTCAAAACCATACCCCTCTTACCATGCCAACAAATTGTGAAAAGATTAACGTTCAAACCAAGGGTTTCGGAATAACTTCTGACTTTTGCTCTTCTTTGCGCCCAAAATATATAAGAATGGCCGATAATCCATACTATTCGATGTATACCTAGATGGGTTAGAAGACAGAATTAGGTCTCACATATATTTTAAAGGCATCCGATCTCCATCTACCTATTTGCTTGATCTTGTTACCAGATAGCCCTAATCTTGCCGCCTCCATTGCCGCCCCTATTCTAAAAGAATGGGACGATATGCCAACGTCCAAAAGCTTATTCAATTTGACAACCTTTTTCAAAACCGCCTGAAATTGGAAGATTGTCATAGGCAAACCATTCTGGTGGACAAATAGGAAATTACTTACATGTGGCCTGTGAATTAGATATTCATTCAGTAGTTCTACTGGACACACTAATTTATTAGGGCAAGTTGCTAGCGTTATCCAAGAGCCTTTACCTAATTGGTCCGTCTTTGTTTGCCTTAAGAAAATTTTTAAGACTTTTCCCGAGGTTCGGACATCACTAAACATCAAACCTGATTTACTATCCAATCTTTTAGGGGCCAATTCAGAAACTCTTAAAGCAGCGAAAAAACACACAGAAAAGGCTGCTCTGAATAAAATTGTTTCGTAACCTGAATAACAAACCTTTCGCAGACTATTACATAGTTCTCCCAACATCTGCATAGTGATAGGGCGTCTCTTATCCAGGACAAAGTTCCTGCTCTACCCAGGAATAGATAGTCATCCAGGTAATGCACTAGATTGTTAGACTTTGCCTCTTTAGCGACTACCCATTCCAAGAATGTCGCAAAACTCTCAAAATAGAAGCAGGAGATGGAGCATCCCATCGGCAGACATTTGTCGAAGAAGTATTTACCATCAAATTGGAAACCAAGCGAATTAAAACTCGCTGGATGGATTGGAAGCAGCCTAAAAGCCGATTTTATATCAGCTTTGGATAATAGCGCTGATCTTCCAATTCTTTGCAACTTGACAATAGCTTCTTCAAATGATGTATAAGATACCGAACATAACTCCTCGCTACACTGGTCATTCAGCGAGCTCTTAAGCGGGTAGGATAGGTGATGAATAAGGCGAAAACTGCCTTTTTCTTTCTTAGGGATAATACCTAATGAAGATAAACGAAAGTTTGAGAATGGGGGGGAATCAAAAGGACCCTCAATTCTACCTTCCTGCCATTCCTTAATTAACTTCTCTCTAACCACATCTGAAAAATCATTTACGGAATTTAAATTATGTACAAATTTACAACCTAGACCTTCAAAAATGGGCAGCACAAAACCCTCTGTGAAGTCTCTCCTAATTAGCTGCGCCATCACTTGGTCTGGGTATAGTCGCAGCCACGGCCCCATATTTTCCACTATCACTGGTGTATTGGCTTTTAAGAAAGTTATCTTTACTCACCTGTTGAGTAGTTCTCTTGAAGCACTTGCTTATAGGGTGAGGTCCAGAACAAAAAGCACACTCATGCCGAAAATGGCATGAATTGGGCCGTTTGCATTGAGCATCGTTGAACGAGAAGCAAATCCCTTTCCTATAAGTTCCTACCTGACTATTCACTACCGTACTATTTAAGCGCTGAGGAGGAGGCCTCTGAGGAACAAAAAGATTTAACCATAGTCCCACGTCCTTGCTTCCCCATTTATTGCTTGGGTTAATTGACATTTTTTGCCTGAAGGCTTCGTCATAAAAATACCACGATAGACCACCAAAATTTTTGTACGCCTCCAATATTATATCGATATGTTGAAATAATCCTGTGCTATTTTCAGGAAATTTCTCACAAAGAATGCTTGAGAAAATAACAAAGGCTTGTAGCCAATTGTTAAATGATCTGGCTACCGGTCTTTTCTTATCCTCTTCATTCCTATCTTTCTCATATTTATAATAAAATTACTTCTGATTGGGAAGCAAGGAGAGGATTTCAACAAATTCCATACGCCAAATTTTTTCCTTCACATTAACATTAACATGAAAGCCTAGTGGTGAAAGAATACAAGGCATACATTCCTTATTAATATCTAACATTGTACCTTTAACTACAACTTCTTTGTTTTAATATGCCCTGTAGAGTCAGCTGATATTCCAGCCTCTCTATTTTCCAGCTCTGCCCCAGCATCACCCTTCCACACTGATGCTACATCATCACTGCCTTGTCTGTTTAAATTTAATGTGGGAGCTGCAGGCAAGCTATTCACCAACTGTAGTAATGTTGCTGACAGGGAAGATAGCATACCCAGCTGACCATACTCACCAGCTCTATCATTATCTCTGTCATTCCTCATATTCATTCTCTCTGTCTCTTCTTCCCTCTGTCCTCTGCTATTGCTATGGCCTGGTGTCAAGCCCACAGCTTCTTCATGGACAAGGGGCATTCCTATCGTCCCCGCCTCCTGGCGGGACTTGGCTTCCCTTCTCTCAGCCCCTGACTTGCAGCTCTTCTTTCTTCCTCTGCTACCGGCTGTTGTAGCAGTACTCTTTGCCACCGCTTTGCCTGTCGGAGCTGGCGGGCTATAAGGCTTCTTTTCCACGCTCCTCCTTCTCCCTGACCTAATGACTTCAGCGGCTCTTCCACTAGCCGCCCTCCGGCGCTGTTCCGTTACCTCAGGCAGTTCCTCTTCCATAATGGAGCTTGCTCCACTACTCAGACCGTCTCCCTCTTCTTCCATTAAGTGCGGCTCCACATCAGCTTCTCTGCTTCCTCCCGCCACACTGTCTTGCGCTAACGGTAAGTCCAAACATTTTCTGAGCCAGGCTTCTCCACCTTCTGTCTCAGCTCTTTCTATTAGCTGTCGCAGCAGAGTCTTCATAATTCTTCCTTAGCGCTGTGCTGAGGTAACTTGCTTGCTGAGCTCCGCTTTTCTTAATCTTCCCGTGAGGACTGGCACTAATTCCAGTCAGAAACCCTTATTTATTAGCTTTCTGCCCTGTTCTAGCAGCTTCTAGCATCTTCTCTATACCTGAACCTATCAGGTGTCAAGCCCCTCTAAGACCACGCCCTCACCTGCCGGGGGAACTTGAAACCACCTAACAGCTGTGGTGGTACCATGAGGTAAAGGGGGGCCTTAAAACCGCTAACCCCCTTTCCCCATATCCAGCCACTACATGTGACTTCAATCTCCCAGCTTTGCTGACGCCTCTAGTTCAAGGAGGACCTCACACCAGGGTTCTTCTTCATCAGAACCAAACAAAAAATGATCATACAGGATATATAAAAGGCTGTATGAGCATTTGTTGTTTGGCTCTAATGAAGAAGGACATAATTTTGAAACACATCAGCCAGCAGAGACCCTGGTCAGGTCCTCCCTGAGCTAGAGGCTTCGGCAAAGTTGGGAGATCGTAGCCACAGTTAGTGGCTGGATGAGCGCTTTCACTACCTATGTTTGTGAGCAGCTATATTTTAAATTTTATCTTCAATAAAATTGTCATTGGTTAATGCACTAATTCAGTGCACCCTCTGTTTTTATCTTTTTTGCACAGCATTCTGAGGAAAACCCTAGTCCTAGAGGGCAGCAAGGTTCTAAAGTAATATCCACTTCTGACTACAGAGTTCTTATCTGACTTGTACTATCACGCCTATGCGCAAGAGAATGTTGTTACTGTTGTCAATATTAAGGTAATGACACCCCAAACACGTGTTGCAAACGCAGTGTGATTGCCCGCACTGGATCGCATAGTACAGTAGTACCATGCGTTGCAGTGAGTTTTCAAAAGTAGTACATGTGCTACTTTTTATGCGGTGCGATTTTAAAATTAATGGGCTGAAATAGCATCCCATTGAACGGCCTGTGAATGCACCCTGCTTTCCTGTGCAATTCTCGATGTGAACTGGCCTTCAACTAAGTCAAATGACAGTGCTGGTGTTCATAGAAAACAAGTCTGTTGGAGACAGACTACTCAGGAAGTCACCTAAAGTTGGCCATAGATGGGTAGAATTTTCGGATGAAAATTCTAAGGAAAAGAATATTCCAATAATGTTTGTAATTCTTTTCTAACTATCAGTGGGTCAAATTGATGTTTTTTTTCAACTGCTGTGACAAGAAAATTCGTAGGAGAAGGATGGAACATTTTTCTCAAATGTTTCTAACAGTGTATGTGGTTTTTGTTCTACAAATTCCAATCACTCCAAAATGTAATGTTAAAAGCAAACTAAATTTTTCAAACGACATAAGAATGTTATGAGAATTTTTGTACAAGGAAATTTTATTCAAAATTCTACCCATCTATGTGGCCAGCTTGACATATCGCACTCCCTAGTTTGCATTCTCTTTCCCTCTCATTATCCCTTTCCCAGTAGAGTATTTCTCCTTCTATCTCCAGAGGGTTGGTAAAAAGCTGTAGATTGGAGGAGGGTTGTTGCCCCCTAGTGTCACATGCAGTAATTGCTGTTCCAGTCTCTTAGTTGACAGTTCCTTTCCTGTTGTCAGTAATGCAATATTTAAGTTATCTGCTGTCAGGATACCCTGATCAGCTCCTGCAGCTGTTAGACTTCCAGTTTGGCTGTACAACAGAGGTTGATCTACCAATCTACTTCTGTCAAACAGGGAGGGCCACACACAGATCGAAATTCGCCTGGTCCCTGCTGAACCCGCTAAATATTTGATTCATGTATATCCACCTTAAGATGTCCTAACACTACGGGCCTGTTCACACCTGTGCATTTTCAGTGCACTACAACACACCTACTGCTTCAAAAATGCTTAAAAAAATAGTCCCCATTAAATTATATGAAACTGTTCACATTTGTACACTGTGTTACAAAGCTGTGTGCTGCACTTTTTAAAATTCCTGTTTGCCGCATCTTCTGTGCGTTTTGGTTGTCGTGGAATTTTTCCTCAGGTACAAAATACCTGTTACCTGTTGGTCAGTGATACCAAATCAGACAATATATAGCTATATATATAATGAGATCAGACAAGACTCAAGATGGCTGAATCATAGTGACCTGATTTATTACAGCGTTGCTGGAGTTTAAATATACTCAAAAATGGGTTTGTCATTACAATCTGACGTACAAGAAATGGGTTGTTATTAACATCTTTTGTTCAATCAAAGTTAACAACTAATTATAGTAAGCATTATGTCAATCTAGATCGTGATTCTCTGTCATAAGGGAAATTTCTTGGTGACGCTCAATAAAAGTTCCAAAGGGGCTTTTAGAAGATATTATTGGCTTTGTGGTCAGCTGTCCAGACAGAGTTGATATTCTGAGAGATAGGGAATTTCCACTGTTTCGGTCATCTGATATATTCTTAGCCTTTGCAAGCTTAGTGACACATGTAAAGAAATCAAAGTAAAATGAGATTAACTCAAAAGACATTTTGTTTAAGATAACCATTTTAAATGCCAGTCAAGGCATCCTGCATATCCAGCAAGGTATCCTGTAAAGGCCAATAAGGTCAAGGTATGCCACGTCATGGTAAAAATGCACATTACATTATAGTCAAAGGTAGCTTGCAAAAAAATGTGCAACATGCATTTTTATTAGTGCATTTTTTGATCCATTTTTTACAGGTGTCTGAGGGTAAAATGCATGCAAAATGCATATAAAGTACGCTACATGTAGCATTAATCTTTAGCGCAATGCATCAAAAGCACAATAAAAACCACGATACCCATTTCAGAAAAAAACATATATCACGTTTTCAAACACACAGATGTGAACCGCCTTCTGTTTTTATCACATCAAATCACATCAGTGTGGACCAGGGCTAAATGAAGGCAAACAGAAATATTGTGAAACTGAAAACATTGTAGCATGCTTTCATTCAGAGAACAATCTCCCTCTGGTGAAATGGTACATTTATTTTTACCTTACTGGCCAGTGCAGAGTTCCCCTCATTGTTATTTTGTAAATTGCTAAAAAACCCACTGCCTACTGGCAGGTGATAAAGAATGAATCTGTGTGCTCTACAGTGAATTGAATTTAAAGTGTTACTGAAGTCTATTTTTTAATAAAAATAAAAAAAAATGAAAATAATAAACATGTTATACTCACCTGCTCTGTGCAATAATATTGCACAGAGCGGCCCCAATTCTCCACTTCTCTGGTCCTCCACCAGTGATCTTGGCTGTTCTTCTTCATTTGTCCCCATAGCAAGTCATCCCGAGCTGTCATACTGAAATTTATCTGAACGGCTATGAGATTTTTATTAATTTTTTAGCCAGTGGTTTTTTGGTTCACTTCCATAAGGATAAGGCCTGCAAATAATGAGCAGGCTCTATCATAATGTACACTTTACATGTGAGCCTGTGTTGTCACAGGTTGACAATGGAAAAACAGGTATTGTATGTCCTGAAGAAGAGCCAGGCTAGGTTCACACATGTCCGGTGCAAATACCCCCCCCCCTCCCCTGTTTTCACTGCAAATTTCCTAAGCAGCTGTTTAGCTGCGATTTTAGATGTGGTTCAGAAGCAAATTTTTGGAGCCAGCAGATACCGGCATCGTTAACATTAGCTGGTTGTTAAGGAGCGGGCCAGGAAGCCAACCACCACGTCCTTAACAATGGATAACTCATCAGCATCTCATCAGCTGTCAGCTGACAGCTGAATGTAAAAAAAGCATTGCCGGCAATAAAAAATCATAAAATACCTTTCGGGTCTGGTACAGATATTAAGGGAAACCTCATGCCAAAATTTTGAGAAAAACAATGTAGGGTCCCCCCCCCCAAATCCATACTAGAGCCTCAGGTCTGGTATGGATTTTCAGGGAAACCCCAACACCAACATTTTTCAAGAAATGGCATGGGGTCCCCCCAATATCCATACCAGACCCTTATCCGAGCATGCAGCCTGGCAGGCCAGGAAAGGGGGGGGGGTGAATGAGCAACCCCGTCCTCCTAAACCATACCAGGCCACATGCCTTTGTGGCTGGGGGACCTCCAAAACAATCTTGTCACCATGGGCTAGGGTGGTGGGGATCTGCAGGCAGGAGGCTTATCAGAATCTTGAAGCCCCTTTTAAAGCATTTGCAAACCGCTGGATGTTTTTTGTTTTTTTTTACCCTGCAAAGTAAAGCCATAATGTGCTAATATGCATTGCATACTAGCACATTATGGGAAACGTACCATAAAAGGAAGCCCTCCTGCACCAAGATGTCAGAGCTGGAGGCTACTTCCATCTTCAACCGTCTTGCTTTTGGGTTCGCGGACTCCAGCTCTGTGACTGGCCAGATCAACGATGACATCACGCACACCGATGTGCATGGGAGCCGCCCTTTATAGCACAGGGCTCTGAAGGAACAGCACAGGTGGCCGTTTCTTCAGACAACATGTAATGTCACTGGCTGCATGTAGTGTAAATATCTCCTAAACAGTGCATGTTTAGGAGATATTTACACTACCTATAGGTAAGCCTTATATAGGCTTACCTATAGGTAACAGTCAGTGATGGAAGTTACTTCCACTTTAACAAGGGGGCCCCCAAATCCTGCCCCCCCCCCCATGTGAATTGAATTGTACAATTATACAATGTACATTGTACTCCTACTCATTCACCCAAAAATGTGTCAAAAAGAAATAAAAACACACAGTTTTTGACAATTTCTTTATTAAAAAAACAATATTGTACATCCATCATCAATCACAATGCCCACCGCCGCCCTGAAAAAAGAAAAATAAAGCTCTGCTACAGCCATCTGCCTGCTCCACCATCTGGCAGTTCTTAAATAGCTAAGGGTCTGGCCACCCAACAATGTTACCTGAAGGCACGACCCCCCTGTGACGTTTCCCCCCTGTGACGCCCCCCCATGTGATGTCATGGTCAGTGATGTCACAGAGGGCGGTGCCTGCCCCAAAGCACCCATGTGGACTGCCAGACTGCATGTTCGGAGAAGGGTCTGGTATGGATTTTGGGGGGGACCCTAAGCCCTTTTTTTATAAGACTTTTGGCTTGGTGGTTCCCCTCAAAATCTATACCAGACCCTTAGGTCTAGTATGGATTTGGGGTTGGACCCACGCTGTTTTTTTTTTTTTGATTGAATTTGTGTGATCCAATGTACGATTCAGATGCATTTCAATAAAAGGCAATGAGCCCAGAATTTGCATCTGAACCGCACTGGAGCACTCGGAAAACACACAGGACTGTTTTTAAATTTGCATTGAATTCACACATTGCCGCTGCACCACACATATGTGAACCATCTCTATAGAATGCAATCAGATGATCAGGGGGGGGCAATTGCTTGTCCAACCCACTTTCCTGGCCTGCCAGGCTGCATGCTCAGATAAAGGTCTGGTATGGATTTTGGGGGGGACCCTATGCCATTTTTAAAAACATTTGGGCGTGGGGGTTCCCCCCAAAAGCCATACCAGACCCTTGGGTCTGGTATAGATTGGGGGGAGGGGGGGGACATGCCATTTAAAAAAAAAATATGTTTTGGTGTGGGGTTTACCTTAAAATCCATACCAGACCCAAAAGCCCCTGGTATGGATTGGGGGGGGGGGCATACAGTTTTTTTTTTTTTTGATCAAATTTGTGTTATCTGATTTGCGATTCAGATGTGTTCCCATAGAAGGCAACGAGCCCAAAACTCGCACCTGAACTGCACCGCATTGCTCAGAAAACGCACAGGACAGTCTTTAAATGCACAGCGAATTTGCACTGGTGCTTCACCGCACATATGTGAACCTGCTCTATAGAATGCCAGCTTGATCCACATGTCACGTGAATCAGATGCGGTTCAAAAAGCATCAAATTCGAATATATGTGAACGGAGCAAGCCATAGACTAGTAGAAAAATGAACGTTCAGTAGAACATATGTTTTGTATACAATTGTGTCTTCATTGCTTCATAATTTTCCCTGCAAATACATTTTTTTTTCTTCATCTGCGGAAATTATGCGTTTTGACCTCTTGACTTGACTTGAGAATAAACTTGGTTTATTCCAGCCCCATATGTCTGTATTTCTTGTTGTGATTATAAGGCAATACACAAAATGTTGAATTTGCTTGTCCCCTACAGCCAGCTCTGGCTGCAGGAAATGTTTTATTTCCTATAGTAGACCAGAAGGCTCCAAACTTTCTCAACAAAGGGCCAGTTTATTGTCCTTCAGACTTTAGGGGGGCCGAACTGTGGCCAGCAGTAGAAATTTTCCTGGCATCCGTGGGTGTAAACATCACCACATTTGATATTAGAGGGACCCATCATTGGTAATATTGGGAGAAACAGTGCCCCATTGTTGGTGTCATTAGGAGAAATGGTGCCTCATTGTTGATGTCAGTTGGCAGAATAGTGTCTTGTATCAGTGGGAGGAATAGTGCCCCAACGGCCAGATAAAAGCAAGCAAAGGGCCGAATCCGTCCCCTGGGCCGCAGTTTGGAGATAAAGGTTTTCAACATGTTCGATCGGTCATTTTCGATGGCCGAATGAAAGTTATCTGTTGTTTTGGGCACACTAATTGTTAAAAAAATCGAACAATCGCTCTTTCAACATGAAATTTTGTTTGTTATTCAACTCATGTATGGCCTGCTTTAAGAACACCATCTGACCACCCTAGCACACATCTGCTTCCTTACCTAGCATTGTCTGTATCAAACAGGAAGCACTTCAAGATGAGGTTCACTCTGGAAAAAAAAAAAAAATAAAAGTCAGCAGCTACAAATCCTGTAGCTGTTGACTTTTAATAAAATTACACTTACCTGCCCAAGGATCCAGCACCATCCTCATCTGGGCTAGTTCTTCACTAGCCTTTGGATTCCCAGAGCTGGCACCCTAATGGTGGGCAGCCGGCTACGCTGCTTTTAGCTTCGCAGCCGGCTGCACACTGCCCATTTGCAAGATGCGTTGTTCTTTGTAAAATAGTCCCATGATTTTCTGTGACCTGTGACGTGTCCCAAAAGACTGCTGGAAAGGAAGGGGAGAGGAAAACTAGGAGATCCAAGCAGAAGTGGGAGAAGGTACCTGTCAAAACCAGGTACCCGTCCCCCCCTCCCCAAAAAGAAATGACATGCCAAATGTGGCAGGGGAGGAAGACTTAAAGCTGAAATTCCCCTTGTGGGGGCACTTTTTTTTCGGGGGGGGGGGGGGGCGATTTAACCGCCCAAGTCATTGTAAAATGACAGACAAGCAGGAACCCCATTGTTCTGTGAGGACGTCATTGGAATTGTATAGTACTGGGGGCCAGGAGAAAATAGTACAGGGTGGTCAGGAGAAAACAGTACAGGGGGGTCAGAAGGGAACAGTACAGGGGGGGCAGGAGAGAAAAGTACAGGGGGGGCAGGAGAGAAAAGTACAGGGGGGCCAGAAGAGAATAGTACAGGGATGCCAGAAGAGAACAGTACAAGGGGCCAGGAGGGAACTGTATAGTACAGGGGGGTCAGGAGAGAATAGTACAGGGAGGCCACGAGGGAACAGTACAGGGGGATAAGAGAGAATGGTATAGTTCAGGGGGGCCAGAAGAGAACAGTACAGGAGATCAGGAGAAAATAATACAAGGGGGTCGGGAGGGAACAGTACAGGGGGGGACAGGAGGGAACAGTACATAGGGGCCAGGAGAGAACAGTGCTGTGGGGCCAGAATAGAGCAGTACATGGGGTGGGGGCAGGGGACAATAGAACAGGGAGGCAAGGAGGGAACAGTACAGGGGGCCAATAGGGAACAGAATAGGGGGGCCTGGAGAGAACAGTATAGGGGGGCCAGGAGAGAACAGTGCAGGGGGGCCAGGAAAGAATAGTACAGGGAAGCAAGGGGGAAACAGTACAGCGGGTCCAGAACAAAACTGTCTAGTACAGGGGGGCCAGGAGTTAACTGTATAGTACAGGGGGGCCAGAAGAGAACATTACAGGAGGGTCAGGAGGGAACAGTACATGGGGGGCCATGAGAAACAAGTACGGGGGATGGGGCAGGAGGGAACAGTACAGGGGGGCAGGAGAGAACAGAACAGGGGGGCCAGGAGAGAATAGTACAGGGAGGCAATGAGGGAACAGTACTGGGGGGATGCTATGAGGGAACTGTATAGTACAGGGGGTAACTATGTAACAGGGAGGCCAGGAGGGAACAGTACAGGGGGGTCAGGAGGGAACAGTAAAGGGGGGTTAAGATAAAATTGTATAGTACAGGGGGGGCAGGAGATAACAGTACAGGGGACCAGGAGAGAAATGTACAGGGAGGCCAGGAGGAACTGGTATACTAGTAGAGGGAACTGTATAGTACAGGGGGGCCAGGAGAGAAAAGTACAGGGAGGCAAGGAGGGAACACTACGGGGGGTCAAGAGGGAACTGTACATGGGGGCCAGGAGGGAACAGTATGGGGGATCAGGAGAGAACAGTACAGGGGGGCTAAGAGAGAATAGTACAGGGTGGCCAGGCGGGAACAGTAAAGGGGGGTTAGGAGGGAACTGTATAATACAGGGGGGCCAGGAGAGAATAGTACAGGGAGGCCAGGAGGGAACAGCACAGGGGGGCAGAAGAGAACAGTGCAGGGGGGCCAGGAGAGAACAGTACAGGGGTGTCAGGAGAGAACAGTACAGGGGGTCCAAGAGGGAAAAGTACAGGGGGGCAGGAGAGAACAGTAAAGGAGGGCCAGGAGAAAATAGTACATGAGGCCAGAAGGGAACAGTACAGAGGGGCCAGGAGGGAACTGTATAGTACAGGGGGCCCAGGAGGGAACTGTATAGTACAAGGGGGAGGGGGCAGGAGGCAACTTTATAGTACAGGGGGGGCAGCAGAAAAAGGTACAGGGTGGCCTGGAGAGAACAGTACAAGGGGGCCAGGAGAGAAAAGTACAGAGAGGCCGGGAGGGAACAGTACAGTGGGCCAGGAGGGAACAGTACAGGGGGGCTAAGAGAGAACTGTATAGCACAGGGGGGCCAGGAGAGAACAGTACAGGGGCCAGGAGAGAAAAGTACAGGGAGGCCAGGAGGGACCAGTACAGGGGACCAGGAGAAAACTGTATAGTAGAGGGGGACCAGGAGAGAATAGTACAGGGAGGCTAGGCGGGAACAGTACAGGGGGGTAAGGATCGAACAGTACAGGGGGGCCAAGAGAGAATAGTACAGGGAGGCCAGGAGGGAACAGTACAGGGGGCCAGGAGGGAACTGTATAGTACTGGGGGGGGGGGGCAGATGGAAACTGTATATTACAGGGGGGGCAGGAGGTAACTGTATAGTAGAAGGGGGCCATGAGGGAACAGCAGGAGAGAGAACAGTACAGGAAGCCCGGGAGAGAAATTAATAGACCTTATACATTTCTCCCCTGGGCCAACTGTACAGTTTCCTCCTGGCTTCCCTGTACTATACCTTTCTCTCCTGGCTGCGCTATACTAATATCAGATATCTGTATCAGATAGGGGCTCGGGAGAGAAAGGTATAGTACAGGGAGCCCAGGAGAGAAAAGTATAGAGGGCCATGAGGGAACTATATGGTATAGGGGGCCAGGAGGAAGCTGGAGGGTACAATGCTGGGATCTGTAGTGGTTTACGTTTACCTCATGCAGAGTAGCTCAGGGAAGCTACTCGCCCGCCCTCCTCTTCGGCCCCTCCCGAGGGTTCTTACACACACAGGCTACTGGGATGGACGGGCTAGGTGCAGGACAGTGATGTCAGTTTTCCTCTGAGCTCTGCAGATCTTTGGGGATGTGATCTGGCATTCATATATATATATATATATATATATATATATATATATATATTTATATATATA
Organism: Pelophylax lessonae; assembly: GCF_965119305.1. NCBI lineage: Eukaryota > Metazoa > Chordata > Amphibia > Anura > Ranidae > Pelophylax > Pelophylax lessonae. The sequence goes on along the minus strand of NC_138777.1, from coordinate 80,528,581 downwards.
TATATCATAGAACTCAAATCCTAAAAATCCACACCAGGCTCCTATCTAAGCATGCAGCCTGTATGGCAAGAAAGCCAGGAGGGGGGGAAGAGTAGAGAACCACAAGTTCTCTTCGTCCTTTATGATCTGAGCCTTCCATCCTTGTACAACTTATATATATCAAACCAAAGTGTCATGGAAGGAAACATGATACACTAAAGCTCGTGGCACAAACATTTATAATAAAATCAATGCTAAAAACATAAAAACACACTCACATGTTAATGTTCTATGACCAAGCACTGGGATATGGTAGTAACAAGTTTTGAAAACCCAAGGTCCGTCCCGCTGTCTGGAGTATGCCGTCCAGTTCTGGGTACCGGTCTTCAGAAAGGATGTGCTGGAACTGGAGAGAGTCCAGAGAAGGGCAACGAAAAAAATTAGGGGAATGGAGGACATCAGCGATGAGGAAAGACTACAAGCACTGAACTTATTCTCTTTGGAGAAGAGACGCTTGAGAGGGGATATGATATCAATGTACAAATACTGTACTGGTGATGACCCTAGCATAAGGAACAAACTTTTCAGAGAAAAGCAATACAATAAGACACGTGGCCACTCACTAAAACTACAAGAAAAATGGTTTAACCTTAAACCAGGGCTTTTTCTATGAATCTAGGAGCCAGCTAAAAAAGTTAGGAGCCATTTTTTTTTGTAGCATGTTGTCAGTGCCCCAGGGAAGGGCAAGTAATTTGTGCCCCCTAACTCTTACAGCAAAGCGGCCAGTCAATGACTCCAATGTAATGGCTTACGTCAAGGTTATAGGCTGGTCAGAAAGAATGACATTAAAAACCTGTTATAGGGGAAACTCCTTTTTATGCAAATGCATCGTGACTGCGGCATGTAAAATACCCTCATCTGCTGCCTATTGTAGCTTAAGGGTGGCTGATGTCTCTACTGCACATCTAAATAAAGCCTTTGTGACGCTTTAACCACTTTAATACAGGGCACTTCCCTCCCTTCCTGCCCAGGCCAATTTTCCCCTTTTAGCGCTGTTGCAATTTGAATGACAATTGCGCGGTCATGTAACACTGTACCTACTCCAAATTTATGTCATTTTCCCCCCACAAATAGAGCTTTCTTTTGGTGGTAGAAAGATAGGGGTGACCAGCGCTATGGAGTAAAGACCTTAAACAATAATGAAGGTGTAAGCTGCCAACAACCGAACCCACAAGGGGTTAAAGTGTGAAATAATATAAAAGGAGGTTGTAACGGCGCTACCTTAAAGTGAATAAGTGCTTATTATCTGTGCCCACTTAGAAGTGCCAATAAAAATTGTGTCATAAAATCGTTAGTTTAAAATTAAAGTGCACTAGTGATTTGTGGTGTGACCAAGTTAGCTGATTATTAACCTGGGCCCATAAGGTGCGACTCTGTAAAGTGCAGGTGCTGTGCTGCATATACTCAATGAGTGTGAAACAATGGGTTCCCAATGTGCGTTTATTTGATGATGATGATCGTTAATAATTTCAGCAAATTAAGTTAGAATTCATAAAAAGACCAGTGATAAAATTAAATGAAAACAGTGAACATAAATATATCCGTGCTGTGTGTGGCGTTTTTATTGCCACTTTTGTGAAAAATACCAAGATATGTGACAGAAAGAAATAGATAAAAAATGGGGTTGCAATTCTTTTGTACATCCACTAGATGTCGCCCCTAAGCATACGACCTGTGTATAAGGAAAATGGTCGGTTTCTTCCGGGGTCCTCCAGCGAGCCAAACTTGGCTTTTAGTACCTCAAGATGGAAGAGAAAGACCCCATGATGCAAGGTATATCTGTAGCGTGGAAAAGAGAGCAGAAAGACTCACGTTTGAGGCTGCCTAGGATCAGTGGTGACGGCCGGGAAGCTTCCGCGTTCCACGGCCCTGGCTCCTAAACCGGAAGTGACGTAAGGATGGGCGGAGTCGTAACGTCATTACGTCACTTCCGGTTTAGGAGCCAGGGCCGTGGAACGCGGAAGCTTCCCGGCCGTCACCACTGATCCTAGGCACCCGGGGGGTGCCCAGAGCTGTGTTATCCTGCCGACGTCAAATGACGTTCGGTCAGGATAACACAACCACATTCCCGCCGTCATTTTGTTATAGGGCGGGCGGGAAGTGGTTAAATAAAATACAAAAAAGGATGAAAGAAGTATCCCAGTGCACTATTCAAACACCGGCTCAGCGTGTCACAGCATGCACACAGGAATACACAGCCCAGGCAGCCCCCGTGCTCCATCCTCCACCAGAAACCAGAAAAGGCCACACAGACTGCCGGGTCCCCCTCCTCCTCACGCTCCACCAAGGTCTGACCTCCCCCTGCCGTTGGCTCTGGGGAGAGGAAGGCCAGCTTGACGGCGACGCGACACGGGCAGCAGAAGAGAGCTCGCCCAGAGAGCAGCCATTCATCCTTGGACCTTGCTCGGGCAGAGGAGAGGAGGCCGGCCTCCTCCCCTCCCATGTCACTCACAGCCAGACATCAGATTACTGCACGCCTTCAGGGAAAACACGGAGACCAGGCGGAGGGGGGAGCGAAGGATCAGCTGCCTGGCACTCTGAGCTGAGTGTCCGGGCAGTCAGTCAGGAGTTGCAGAGAGTGGGCAGGCAGCAAGTCAGGCGCCAGGATGCGGTTTCTGGTCGCCATGGTGACCTGGCGCCTGGGGTTTCAAAAAACTATTAGATGAGCACCTTAAAGACCACAACATAAAAGGTTATACAATGTACGGTTAATAGCAAACACACACACACACATTATGGGTTGAACTTGATGGACTGATGTCTTTTTCTACCTCACTAACTATGTAACTATGTAGCTGTTGCAGGTTTATGTGAAGAATGGCCTCCGTGAGTGATGACATCACGAGGGTTAAACTGCTGGGTCATTAGTTAGAATGACTCCATCAGGATCAGTAGATTCCTTGTGACATCCCATGTAACATATTTGCCAGCATTAACCCTTAATTGTATTGCACAAATAATGCTATTCAGTGCTTTTAAAGAATATGTAACCCCAACATTTCATATTCCTGAAATGTGCCTGCTGTACCATGTACTGGTATGAAAAAGTTGCCTGTTCTCTTTGTATTGCTTCCCTTATGTGAAATCCCTGGTGTTCCTGCCAGTCCCTCTGTTTCCTATTAAAAACTGACCACACTAAGCAGGAGAGCACAGCACGGCCAGTCCTCTCACTGTCCTGGGAACTCAGCCTGCTCTCCTCCAATGATCATACCTATCAGCTGAAAACAGAAGCAATGTGATCACTTATAAAAAGGGGGAAAAAATGTTTTATAATGTTTTATCTATACACAAATGTTTTGCCTTTCATTTCTTTTTTAAACTGAATGGGCTGTTTTACAAGGAGAACATTTACAATCACTTTAAGTTAAACTCTGTGCTTAATTAAAATTGATACAATCAAAATCTTCAAAACTCAACAGTGGAGAGCCACACTTAAAATTATCTTAATACAGGATAGTAATTTAAAAGTAAATTTCTCTTACGTCCTCCGACAGTCGCCGCCACTTCATATTCATCACTAATGGGGTTATTGACCTTTGCTCTGCAGGAGTAGCTAGGCAACAAAATAGTTAATATCAAAGCTTTTAGCATATCCCACCCCTAGGGGGTGGTCCCCTCAGTCAATACCTCCCTGCTTCCTGCATTCCGAACTCAGTTTCTAATGCCTAGCTTAGGAGTAGGCTGGCTGTTCCTGTGCTGGGGCTCTCAGTCTCAGCTTCTTTTCTCTTTTTTGATTTTATTTGGAGTTTTTTTCTCTTTCCTTTACTTAGCTGTTTTTCAGCATTAGTTAGCTTCTTCTGATGAAGATGATCGTGCGGAGCTGGGTCTCGGACTGGCCACCCTGGATCCCAGGGCTCAGGGCCAGGGGCTTCCCAGCCTGCCATCGAGCGTTCAGCACAGGTTACCCTGGCACATTGAACGACCCATCCCTGTTCGCTGCAGGGATGCTATCGGTGAGGTGGCTACCTCACTGGACGCCATTGCGGTTTCGCACCGCAGTTCCACTGCGTCACGGCTGCGACACTCCCTGTCCTCAGTACAGCGGTTTGGTCACTGGAGCAGGCTCCCCACGGCATCCGGACTGGTAAGTGTATCTCTATGTGGGGACCTGTCTATTGGCATACCTGCCAACTGTCCCGTTTTTCCCGGGACAATCCCGGCAAATAGGAGCCTGTCCCGGGCATTTTACAGTGTCCCTGTTAATCAGGGACAATGTAAATCACAAAAAAAAAAATTATTATTTTTTTTTTAATTTTGTGCCACACAGTGTCGCTCTCACCCCAGCTAGAAGTTGTAGTTCTGGCAGCAGGTTGTCTCTCTCTCTGTGCCCGCTCACTCTTCCCGCCTGTCGCAAATTTAACGTGTCACCGAAGGCAGGGTGTCAGCATGGTGCACTTTCCAAAATCCGCCAGCAGGGGGAGACAGAGCACCTTCCGACAAGCTGGAGGCCTCATACTCCATTAATTACTACTATCAATAATGTTTTTTTTATAGATATAATTTATACACCTGTTAATTGATACATATATATAGTTTTCTAGCTCTAGATAAATGTGTGTACATATCTGTGTATGTGTATGCATATATATATATATATATATATAGCTCAAAAAAATGAAAACAGACCTCAATCCTCAATGGGAAAAATCTCATGCTGGATATCTATACTGGTATGGACTTGGTATGTGTTAGGATGGTATGGACTGGGTAATGTGTTAGGATCTATACTGGTATGGACTGGGGAATTTGTTAGGATCTATACTGGTATGGACTGGGTAATGTGTTAGGAAGGAAAGGATGCTACATTGTTTTATGTAAATGAAAATTATCACCCTACAGAGGGCTGAATTCAAAGACAGGTGAATAAAGTGTGAAATGTGCTCAGGTGTGACCATAGAAAAAATGGAATATGTAAATCTAAATAAAGTATTAGGTGTAAATAAGTACGATAAAACCTAATTATACCAGATAGTATAATCATACTTATTTACACCTTGCACTTTATTTATATTTCCATATTACATTTTTTCTATGGTCACACCTGAGCACATTTCACACTTTAGAATTGCAGGGAATTGTGATGAGAAGTAGTGCAGCTGAATGAGAGAATTATTCCAACTCTGCTACTTTGGCCTTAAGTTTTCAATTCCCTTTTCAATTTCCTGTAATTCTCTCTTTATGAAGTAGACCCTATAATCTGATAAGTAGGCGGAGATTAATTATGCAGAGTGGGCGGAGCTTCGGGGAAGTGGGTGTGGTAATTGATAGCTGTGCTGCAAAGTGTCCCTGGAAATTTTTTTCAAATGTTGGCAACTATGTATTGGGTGTCAGTCTGGGACTGTGTGACCCTGCATGTCTGTGTGGCTGCTGAGCTCCCTGTCAGTTCCTGTGTGGAATTACTGCCTGTGTGTGGGCTGCGAGGGGGGGCTCTCCTGCTCTGCTGAGTGCATACATGAAGCAGCCTGGGTTTGGACATGCTGTGCGGCGATCGCTGTGGCGACCCGCCATTTTTTTGCGGCAGAATTGTGGTGGCCGGTCCTGTGTGGTAAGGCGCTGCGTTTTTGGCGCCAAACGCCGCCATTTTGGCAGCGATCGATCAGGCCACATGTCGGCGCCATTTTCTATTTGCCTATGAACTCCTCAGCCGAGCGGCCATGTTTGTGTAGCCTTACATAGGCTTTACAGGGGCGGTCAGTCATGCATCACTTCCTTTTGCTCTGGGACAGCGATCGGTGGCAGCAGCCTGTGTGATCTCTCCAGGTTTTTACCTTTCCATTTTCCTGTATTCCTTGCCCAGTGTTCTTATCCCTGTGGGGGTCGGTGTATTCAATGGCTGCGGTGGGCTACGCTCGCCGCGATCTTAAAGGGGCAGTACTCCTTTTTTCCTAATACTACTGGGGCATGGATTCTCAGGATTGCAAGTTTCCTCCCGCCTTGGTGGGGGGCCAAGGGGCTGCTGCTTCCCCCGAGGGGGCTGATCTGGCTACTATTGTGGCAAATTTGGCTGCTCTGGTGCAGATGCTGGTGGCTGATCGATCCACAAAACGGCCCAGGGTGTCTATTTCCTCTGATTCAGAGGGCGATGGGGCTGCTATGGCTGGAGTGCCCTTCTCAGGGTCTCACTCATCTCTAGACCTTGTGGGGTCTGAGGGGGAGGCTGAGGTAGAAGGGGTTAATAATTCTCCCCCTGGCTCGTCTGAAGAGCTTGCACTCATGGATGAGTTGGTTGCTTCTATCAAGCAAACGCTGCATTTGCAGGATGAACCATGTCCTCCTGCTTTGATGTCCTCTTATGGGACGCAAAGGAAACGCAAAACATTGCAGGTTTTTCCTTGCTCTACGGAATTTCAGCGCGTGGTGGATGAGCAATGGCGCAATTTAAAAAAGCCTTTTGCTGTGCCGAGTAGGTTCAAGCTGCGTTATCCATTTACACCCGCCACTGATGAGCGTTGGTGTGTGCCACCTCAGGTGGATCATGCAGTGGCGATTTTGAATAAATCAACTGTGATCCCTGCTGAGGATACCCCGGTGTTCCGGGACCCGACGGACAGGAGATTGGAGTCTCTGGCCCGTCGTTCTTATACGGTTGCTGGCTCTATGCTGAAGCCTATTTTTGCTTCCATTATGGCAGCCCAGGCTATTGCGGATTGGACGCAGGTGCTCAGGCGCACCCTGACTCTGCCCCACCGACAACTTTGGCTATGGTGGATCAGATTCATCAGGGTGTCATGTATTTGTGTGATGTGGACTTAGATTTGGTCCCTTTGGCTGTGCGTCTTTCAAGTGTGGCGGTATTGAACCGTCGCCTGATATGGCTGAAATGTTGGTCGGTTGACCAATCTTCTCGCAAGACTTTAGCTAACTTGCCCTACGCGGGATCTCGCCTTTTTGGCAAATCTTTGGATACTCTGATAAAAGGTATTTCTCGGGGTAAGAGCACTCTCTTGCCCCATACTCACAAGAATAAGTTTGTTCGCGGTAAGAAGAATACCTCGTTTAGACCCTCTCAGGGGTCCTTTCGTGCCTTTCGGTCGCACTATAAGGGCAAGCCCTTCAAGGGCCAAGGCTCCCAGAAGAAGCCGTGGACGGGTAAGCAGAAGTCCGGCCAGTCCGGGTCCACTGCCCATAGCAATACGGCCTGAAGGGACGCCCTCACCCAGTTCTGGGGTGGGGGGACGTTTGCTCGGTTTTCTTCAACCCTGGCTGGACCGCATTCGGGACAGGTGGGTTCAGGAAATCGTTCGATCTGGTTACAAGATCGAGTTTCTCTCTCGGCCGGCGGGCAGATTTTTCCCCTCCAACCTTCAGCTGACTCCGGAGCGCTTGCGGGATCTGCACCTGGCGATGCGGGACCTGCGGGCCCAGGGAGTGGTGGTTCCGGTGCCTCATAGGGACAGATTTCGGGGGTTCTATTCCAATCTGTTCACTGTGCCCAGAAAGGAGGGCAAGGTACGTCCGATTCTGGACTTGAAAGCTTTGAACCACTTTGTGCGGGTTCGCAAATTTCGCATGGAATCCCTGCGCTCGGTGGTGGCTGCCCTGGTTTTGGGGGAATTCATGGCCTCCATCGATTTGAAGGATGCGTACCTTCACATTCCAATTTTCGAGGGTCACCAGAGGTACCTTCGATTCGCCATTGCGGAGGATCACTACCAATTTGTGGCGTTACCCTTCGGTCTCGCTTCGGCTCCGCGGGTTTTCACCAAGGTGCTTGCGCCGGTCCTGGCTTTATTGAGAGCCCAGGGCGTCTGTCTTGGGGTATCTGGACGATATCTTGATTCGGTCTGCGACCAGTCAGGGCCTGGTGAACGACCTGTCCATCACGATGCAGACTCTGCAGGAGTTCGGTTGGACGATAAATTTCCTTAAGTCAACGTTGTGTCCGTCCGTTCGGCTTCCCTACCTGGGAATGGTACTGGACTCTGTTCAAGCGAAGGTCTTCCTGCCGGAAGACAAGCTCCGGACACTTCAGAACGAAGTCAGGTCCCTCAGGGACAATCAGTGCTCGTCCCTCCGGACGTGTATGAGGTGTCTGGGATTGATGGTCTCGGCCTTCGAGGCGATTCCCTTCGCCCAGTTTCACACACGGGATCTTCAGGCGGAGGTCCTGGCCAAGTGGGACGGGCGTCCGCAATGTCTGGATCTGCGGATTTCGTTGAGCCGCCTCACCCGAAGGGGTCTTTTGTGGTGGCTCCAGTCCCCGGCGGTTTCGGGGGGCAAGTCTTTTCATCCATTGTCGTGGATGGTGATCACCACGGATGCCAGCCTGTCGGGCTGGGGTGGTGTCCTGGGCGTTCTGTCCGCCCAGGGAACTTGGTCGGGGGAGGAATCCTCCCTTCCGATCAACATTCTGGAATTGCGAGCATTTCATCTCTGCCTTCTGCGTTGGACGGACAGGCTTCAAGGCTGTCCGGTTCGGGTGCAGACGGACAATGCCACAGCGGTGGCCTACATCAACCACCAGGGGGGCACCAGGAGTGCCCACGCGGCTCGGGAAGTGGCCGACATTCTGTCTTGGGCCGAGACGCATGTCCCGGCGATAACGGCAGTTCACATACCGGGGGTGGAGAACTGGCAGGCGGACTATCTGAGTCGCCAGACCCTGGACCAGGGGGAATGGTCCCTTCACCCGGATGTCTTCCAGATGTTGTGCGCGAAGTGGGGGTCCCCAGATGTGGACCTGTTCGCGTCTCGTCTAAACAACAAGGTGAAAAGGTTTGTAGCAAGGACGCGCGATCCTCGGGCAGACGCCTCAGACGCGTTAGTGACGTCCTGGAGTCAGTATCGTCTGATGTATGCCTTTCCACCGATTGAGCTGCTGTCCAGGTTCCTTCGCAGGTTGGCCTCGGAACCGCGCACGGTGATTCTGGTGGCACCGGACTGGCCTCGCCGGTCTTGGTACACAGACCTCGTGAATCTGGCGGTCGACGCTCCGTGGCGTCTGCCTCTTCGAGAAGATCTCCTGTCTCAAGGACCGATCTTCCATCCTGCTTTACAGTCGCTGGCTTTAACGGCCTGGCTGTTGAGAGCCAGGTCCTGAAGGATAGGGGTCTCTCCCCTGAGGTCATTCCCACTTTGATCAAGGCTAGAAAAGCCTCTTCGGGGAAGATTTGCTACCGTACTTGGAAGGCGTATTTTGCCTGGTGTGAGTCCAGGGGGTATTCCCCTCGCTCATACTCGGTGTCGAGAGTGTTGGCTTTCCTCCAAACTGGAGTGGACCAGCGTTTGGCGTTGGCCACGATTAAGGGTCAGATCTCTGCGCTGGCCGTTCTTTTTCAACGCCCTGTGGCGTCTAATTCTTTGGTTAGCACCTTTGTTCAAGGGGTGCGCCATTTGGCTCCTCCTCGGAGGAATCCTTTACCTCCATGGGATTTGAACCTTGTTCTGTCCGTGTTGCAACATGCTCCCTTTGAGAAGATCAGGGAGATCTTATTGCCTCTCTTGTCTAAGAAGGTTGCCTTTTTGGTGGCGATCACTTCGGCTCGCAAGGTATCGGAGTTGGCGGCTTTGTCCTGCAGCTCTCCCTACTTGGTGATTCACCTGAATACGGTGGTTTTGCGACCTAACCCTTCTTTTCTTCCGAAGAGGATCTCGGAATTTCACCTCAATGAGGACATTGTCTTGCCTTCACTTTGCGCTAAGCCTAAGCATCCAAGGGAGGTGGCTTTGCATTCCTTGGATGTTGTTCGGGCGATCAGGGTTTACCTGTCATCGACAAAATCCTTTCGCAAGTCGGATTCTCTTTTTGTTCTTCCAGAGGGTCCTCGGAAGGGCATGGCAGCATCGGCTGCGACCATCGCCAAATGGATCAGACAGACCATTGTGCAAGCCTATGCTTTGAAGGGGAAGGTTCCCCCTTTCCCTGTGAAGGCGCGCTCTACCAGGTCTCTGAGTACGTCTTGGGACTATAGTCATCAGGCTTCTGTGTGTAAGGCGGTGACTTGGTCGTCAGTTCACACCTTCTCAAAATTCTACAAGGTGGATGTTCAGGCATCGGCGGATGCTTCCTTTGGCCGCAAAGTTCTTAGTGCGGCAGTGCCTTAGGGCCCCTTGTTTTGGGTCCTTGGCTGTTGGGATGTCTTTGTCCCTAGGTTTCTTGTTTTCCTGGGTTGTTGCTCCTGTTGAGCATGTTTTTTTCGTGTTGCCCAGTTGGTTCTCTTACTTTGGTAAGGTTCCTTTCTCTGATGTGGGTACTGCGTTGCTTTAGGCGCGGCTGCTTTTTTTCCCACCCCTCATGTCTACACTGCTATGGGACGTCCCCATTAGTGATGAATATGAAGTGGCGGCGACTGTCGGAGGACGTAAGAGAAAACTGAATTTTTGTAAGATCTTACCTGTAAAATTCCTTTCTCTGAGTCCTCCGACAGTCGCCGCCCCCGCCCCTCTTTTGGGGTTTGTTTATGTACTCTACTGCTATGCTACTGAAACTGAGTTGGGAATGCAGGAAGCAGGGAGGTATTGACTGAGGGGACCACCCCCTAGGGGTGGGATATGCTAAAAGCTTTGATATTAACTATTTTGTTGCCTAGCTACTCCTGCGGAGCAAAGGTCAATAACCCCAATAGTGATGAATATGAAGTGGTGGTGACTGTCGGAGGACTCAGAGAAAGGAATTTTACAGGTAAGATCTTACAAAAATTCCGTTATATTGCACTTTTTTTCAAGCAATACATCTCCCACACATTAAAAAAAAAAAAAAAATTCTATTCTAAAGATTATTTTATGCTCAGGAGGATTAATCACATTGGAGTCCAATTTCAAAGGTGGAGCCCTTCTGTATGTAGCACTACTCCCATGGGAGCTGCTGGTTACGGGTTCCCCTTGGTTACCATTAGCAACAGCATAACAATTAGGCATTTCCAAGTGATTATGGCTCAGTCAGGAAACAGTCCAGTAGCTTTGGTTTTTATGTTTTATTTAGAACTTGGATGGGAGAAGGGAATGAGTGGGATACTCCAACTTTATACACTATGCACAATAGGCTGGGATGACTTGGAAATGCTGAGTAAAGCTGAGTAACTGCTTCAGTCTGTCACAAGCTGTGACACAGGACAGAATGAACTTTCTGAGGTAAACTGTATCCTGAGGTAAACTGTACTGTAATGCAGAACAACTTCAGGGCCCTTCCTGGCACCCCCTTTATTCCTACTCTTCAGGGTCAACTACACGGCACCCCCTTTCACTGATACACTCCCTGTGTGAGCTAGCTCCCTGATCCCCTGACTTCTCTGGAGTGGTCCTTTCTCCTAGGCAGACCCTTAGGCAGATCTCCTGGTACTCATGATACTGTTTTTCCCAAGATCCTCTGCAGCTCAGCTCCACTCCCGGTTCAATAGGCCAACTGCCTGAACCACCTTCCTCATACCTGCAGGAGGAGAGACCAGCCATCTGCCTCCTCCTGGGACACTGCTTCATGCCAAAGATGCCCTGCCACATGCTCTCCCAGTATTTATGGGCAATCCCAGGATGCATTGCAACAATGCACTCCCACTGGGACTGCCATAAAACAGGATGTGTCACTGGCTAGGTTTCCTCCACTTTCCAATAAGCTCCCTCATTGGACACAGTGGGGATTCTCCCTCAGACCCAGTGAATCACACCTAGAAACACATGACAGGCACAACTAACAGGTCAGGCTCTCCTGATAAGCAAAAAGAGCCACTTAATGCATTTTCCTAGCACCTACCTAGAAGGGTGTTACATCCACCCCCCACCAAATATGAGCCACGTCCCATTGGCTCTGGGGCAGCCACCCCCTACAAAAAATCCTATCAAAAACTTAGGAGTATCCCACAAACTTGGAAAAGTTGGAAAAGGGAACAGAACAAATAATTTAAGTGCAAAAATATATATATGCATCTGCTGTACAAATATATAAGTTGAGTGCATTTTAAGAAAATGCACCCCCCGCCAAACAAACTCTGTTTGGTGAGTATTCAAAAGAGGAAAAAAAAAAAAATATATATATATATATATATATATATATACATCCTGACCGACTACCTCTTAACTGGTGTAACCTGCAAAAGAAGAACAAGGCGTTAGGTACTTTACACATTTACAAATATTCTGAATGAGAAGACCCTTCCCACAGGGGCAACCTTCTCATCCTTATCCCTGGCTGCTCTGCACATCCAGTCTTGACACAACACTCGCCTCAATTCCTGTAGGTGAGTTTGTGCCCTACCACTGGCTACGTAATGCAGATTCCATGGAGAAAGTGCACGCAGCTCCTTACTGCAGTCTATCAGCACACTTCTCCGTCTGGAACAGGATGGGCCACTGGAGCCTGAGAAACCCACAGACCTGCCAAATCAGGGATAGCTTCTTCGGGGGTCTCTGGCACCAGAGCACCCCCCACCAAACTTTCAGGATGCACCGCCCACTTTCTCTGACGGTCACCCGCAAAGTTTAGCTGAAACTTGTGACAAATTTTGTAATCCAAGATCCCGGCCCGATGGCCCAAAGGATCTGAAAAAAAGAAAGTCCCTTATATATATTATTTTTGTATCCAAGACCTTGGCCCGGTGGCCCAAGGGGTATGCAGAACAGCAATGGTGGGTTAGTCCCCTTTCCTGGAGAGGGACGACCCTTCAGTCCAAGTCGTCTTGGCATAACTTTGCAGCCCCCGCCCACTTCTGTAGGGATAGAAGGGGAACAGGGGTGATGAAAAGGGGTACACGCCCCAACAACAGCGACTTAAACTGGTTTTGGTGTAAGTTCTGGATAGGCTAGCCAGTCATTTCTTTCCCTTTTTTTTTTTCTTTTAAGTCTCATTTCAGATTTAATAATCTGGATGAGGGATTCTAACAAGGTTCCCTTGATGGTCCAGAATACGGACTGACCAAGCCTGGTCTGATCCATCTGGGCGGCGGACCTCCACTCGGTCCAAATAGATAGACCGCCCAAAATTCCACTGGGTTTTCACTGATTTGAATTTTTCCCAGAGGTCTGCTCTGGTGGAGTTCCGGTGAGGCTTAGGGATAAACAGAAAGTCCCAGATGGCTTCATCACACCAAGACTCTCTTCTTGCCTCTATTTCTAACATAATCTCCCATGGAGCATAGGGGTAATCGTACCCGTATTCCATAGCAACCTTCCTCTGCAGCCACCGCTGCATCCTTGAAAATGTGGGAAGGTGGGAAGGGTCTTCCTGTTCCCTCTCCCAGCTGGAGAAAATGGGGTCTCTTCACGCCTGATGAGAGAGCTGTAGGTCTCGTTTTGATCCCGAGCCCGGGCATAGTTCGTGGGTGGGGTTAGATCTGGGGCCCTACTAGCATAGGCCTCACAGAACCCCAGACTCTGGGCCAGCTCCCCTCTAACCACAGAGTCCCTTGTTTCCTCATCAGGTGCCTTCACTGTTTCAGGACATGGCGGACTGCTTCTAGCCTCAGATCCCCAGTCCCACTCAGTCTCATCCTCCGATTTCCAATTGTTAATCCCTTCCTCAATGGATCCAAATCGGTTTTCTGTGTGGAGTGGAAGGTGGAGAGGTTGTCTGTCCCTAAAGTCAGGAGAGAGGAGCAGGTGATGTGGGTAAGTGTGCTATATACAGCCACCCTACCTAGCATGGGCCTGATTCTTCTGATCAATAATCAATACTATGACGTCATTTCTCCTAGGAAAGTATTATGAAAACTATTGGAAGAGATTATAAGAGGAGCAGGAAATCGGAATTACAGAGGATAAGTAAGGTCAGTGATTATATTTATTTGGGAGTTTATGTAATCATCAGTGGGATTCATTGGGTGAAATGGGTGTTTATACTTATAGACGCACTCGTAAGCTGCTTTTGGTGGGCTCTGGTAAGCTGAGTTTGGTAGGCACTGGTAATCTGCATTTGGTGGGCTCTGGTAGGCTGCATTTGGTGGGGACTGGTAAGATGCATTTGGTGGGCACTGGTAAGCTGCATTTGGTGGACATTGGTAAGCTGCATTTGTTGGGCACTGGTAGGCTGCATTTGGTGGGCACTGGTAAGCTGCATTTGGTGGACACTGGTAAGCTGCATTTGGTGGGCTCTGGTAGGCTGCATTTGGTGGGGACTGGTAAGATGCATTTGGTGGGCACTGGTAAGCTGCATTTGGTGGACATTGGTAAGCTGCATTTGTTGGGCACTGGTAGGCTGCATTTGGTGGGCACTGGTAAGCTGCATTTGGTGGACACTGGTAAGCTGCATTTGGTGGGCACTGGTAGGCTTGCACTTGGTGGGCACTGGTAGGCTGCACTTGGTGGGCACTGGTAGGCTGCATTTGGTGGGCACTGGTAGGCTGCATTTGGTGGGCTCTGGTAAGCTGCATTGGTGGGCTCTGGTAGGCTGCATTTGGTTGGCACTGGTAAGCTGCATTTGGTGGGCACTAGTAGGCTGCATTTAGTGGGCACTAGTAGGCTGCATTTGGTGGGCACTGGTAAGCTGCATTTGGTGGGCACTGGTAGGCTGCATTTGGTGGGCACTGGTAATCTGCGTTTGGTGGGCTCTGGTAAGCTGCATTTGGTGGGCACTGGTAGGCTGCATTTGGTGGGCTCTGGTAAGCTGCATTTGGTGGGCACTGGTAGGCTGCATTTGGTGGGCACTGGTAGGCTGCATTTGGTGGGCAATGGTAGGCTGCATTTGGTTGGCACTGGTAAGCTGCATTTGGTGGGCTCTGGTAGGCTGCATTTGGTGGGCACTGATAAGGCTGCATTTGGTGGGCACTGGTAATCTGCATTTGGTGGGCACTGGTAATCTGCATTTGGTGGGCTCTGGTAGACTGCATTTGGTGGGCACTGATGAGGCTGCATTTGATGGGCACTGATGAGGCTGCATTTGGTGGGCACTGATGAGGCTGCATTAATTCATTGATCTCTTGTATCATATCCGCAGTCTCTGACCATCTCTTGTATCAAGTCTGCAGTCTCTTACCATCTCCTGTCTGGGGGCTCTGTCTAACAGACTCTCTAACAGATGCCCTCTCTGTGTCCATTAGAGAGACCCCCCTCCAGTTCCCATTAGAGTACTCTGCTTCTCTTACTGTAATTTTTTTTATTGTTAAGAGATCGTGGGAGGGTCCCGGGGTAAGGAAGACTTCTTAGGGGAGCATCTCTGTGTTTGAGCCATTGCCATAGAAACATGTGTAAAGGGGAGGAGTAAGTAAGATAACCACGCCCATGTGGGGGCGCCAGAAAAATTTCTGCACCCAGGCGCCTGTGACCCTAGGATCGGCCCTGCCCCCTATAGGATACAGAGTGCACTCTGATACATATATATATATATATATATATATATATATATATATATATATATATACTGTATATATATATATATACTGTATATATAATCTAGCTTCAGTTTATTAGAGTCACTGAGATAAGTTAGAAATAATTTGAGGTTACATTTCTTCACTGTAAAGCAAGGAATTGTGGTCACTCTCGCATTGTATCCGAAAAGTACTGTATTGACAGATTATCAATACATTAATTTCCGAGTATAAAATAATATATATATATATATATATATATATATATATGTTGGGATTGTTCTTTTAGATCCTGAGTGCTGAATCTCATCCAGTCCTAGGTTGAGGATTCAGGATCTCTTTTATCATTGATCTCCTTGTATTGAATGTTTTATTGAAACTGTCTGTGCATTTTGCTAAACTCAAGGTAAAGATAAGTAAATCTGCTTCTTTACCACAATCTGGTAGTGTCCATTATTCAGAATGTCAGAACCGTTAGTGTCATGTGAGTTGGACAGCATTCAGGGCAACAGAAGTGAGGAGGAATGGATTTGTGTATACTTAGCCACTCCCCAGGGGGCAGGGCTACATATAAAATATATGAGTTTAACTTTTTGAATTGAATTACTGAAAAAGCCACTGGTGCTGATATATAGGAAGAAAGAGGTCTTCTTCCTTTATTCGCACCAGCTTCTCTCCAAGATTCTTCACCTTTGAGCTGGAGAATCTGGGAAGGAGATATTTCAGTATAATGACCAGTGAGATCTTCAAATCTTACTTTCATAAACTGGCCGTTTGTGACAGACCGGTCATGTACTGTGATGATAAGCGGAGAACATGTTCTCTGCATTTCATCTCAGCTACAAAAACCGGTATACACCAGAGATCACGACTTTTCTTTGTTACATAAAGGACACCTTTAGCGTTGAGAAGAATGGTCATTGTCTTCTTAAAATCCCCTCAAACTCTATACAAGGCTGGGTTCACATATATGCAAATTGGATGCATTTTTAACTGCTTCCAATTCGCATAAGATGTGAATATGAACGGCTTTCAATGCAGCCAGTTCACACATGTGCAGGGCAGCTGCGGTGCATTTTCAAAAACGGTCTTGTGTGTTTTTGGGTCTGGTTCAGGTGCAATTTCAGGTAACAATTTGCATCTGAATCACACCTGAACTTGTGAAAAGGAACTGAAACCGCACTGAAACCGCAGTCGCATATGTGTGAACTCAGCCTAATTGATAATAAATTTGTAATAAATGCTAATTCATATTTATTATTACCAATACCAGCTCCATTCTGGCTTATTTTAAACTCCTATCAATGTTTGCTACCTTTGCCCAAACTGTTTCTAAAAGATACCTCCGTTAACCTTTTTTTTAGAAACCATTGTTTAAGAACGTCTGTTTGTGAGTAAAAATCAGCTATATGGTCAAAGTTCCTCCTAATTCTCTAACCATTTGTCTTTAGGAAAATTAATTATCCATTTCTCATGATGGCAGCTAGACACTGGTATAAATCTATTTATTTCAGTCTCTTTTAAATAAATCCATGCTGCAAGTTTGCCCAGAACCTTTATATACCATTACATCTAAATAAATAAAACATTTTTTATTACATGTACCAGAGAAACCAATCTAATACACACACAAAAAAAGTCTTTTAAAGTCCCCAGGGGACCCAGTACACACACAACACTTGTACCTATTTAGATTTGAACCCTCCAACCTCAAATGCAGTCTGAAAAACTCTACACGCAGAATTTTTCTTGCAGATCCAAGTGTTCACCTCCCAGGTGTAGTGTATAAAAACACACTTGCTTGGAAATGCCCAATTGCTTAAGGCCTCTTTCACAAATGCGGACCGTTCAGATCCGCCTGTCAGTTTTTCAGGCGGATCTGAACGGATGCCCCATGCATCTCTATGGGGCAGCGGATGTCCGCTGACATCCGATCCTGTCCGTCAAATCTGGACGGATGGAAACCCTATTTTACATCCGTCTGGCGGATCGGATCGGATGGGATCAGATGAGAATGGACAGGCGGTCAGTTCTCATCCGATTCCCCCATAGAGGACAGCGGGGACCTGACAGCTCTCTCTCCGCACACAGAGCGGAGACAGAGCTGCCATCCGCCTGCTCAGCGGGGGATCAGCAGATCGATCCCCAGCTATGAAAAACGGAGTCCGCCGATGGAGCAGACAGTGTGAAAGGCACCTAATGCACACTGCTAATGCAGACTCAGCCTGGACCCCACCACCTGCTTTATAGGGCAGAGACTGCAGAAACTGTCAGCTTGTGTTGAGAATTATTTCTGATGAAGAAGAGTGCTGTCATTCACAAAAACACAAGTCGACAGCAACGACAGTCAGGTACTATACCTAAAATAAACCAGAAATACAGCCTGGTAAAAAAAATAGCACCGCATCCCAAATAGAAAGGCAAATACACAACACAGAGAAACAAAGAGTGACTGTTGAGGTGCCATGCACAACTTTAGAACATGTACACACAACCTCTTTTTAAGTTAAAATTCCAAATATTTTATTTTACACAAATTGTTTAGAATCAATCAATCCATAAAAACAATATCAGGAGATATCATGTCTCCCATTGGAAGACATGGTTGCATGGAAGCATAACAAAAATCCACAATGTGTAAAGTTTTTTGCCCTTGAACAAATACACACTGACATGGGGGGGTTGAATGAGACTGTGTAATACTACAAAAGGAGGCTAGATGGATCCATACGTTGAACACCACACAATCACCAGGCCTCAATAATGCTATTAGTAACAAGCATTTGTTGTAATTTATCTTTTCTGTTTCATTAACATGTATATATATATTTTTTTTTCCTTTCTTCTCTTGATGAGCATTCCAATATAGTATCCAATTATATATTTAGGATATGTAAACAACAAGCTGCTTTTGTACCCTTAAAAACAATAGTTAATAAAAATTCAATAGAGCCATCCTCAAATCACTAGTCTCTGCTAACAAAGCCATACATTCATATATGAATATACAGTTAAAGCTATTATATATTATTGATAAATACAGTAGACTTGTTATCTAGGACATAGGCAGTTGTAAGTAATACAGAGAAGTAGCCTCAGGTCCCGATGCATTTTGCAGCTTAAAGCTTCATCAGGAGACCCTAATACACTAGGGCTAGCTACACAAAGTTCGATTTGAACTGTTAATGGTGATGAGGAAAAGGGCAGACTTGGGTACATCCACTTGGGTACGAGAAGCCTGCCGGATTATTTTATGATTATGGCTAGAGGCTGCTAAATCCATTAGTGATAATCATTGTCTTCTCATAGTGGGAATGGCTTTTTGTGACTGTGTTTGTGGTTGCAGGAAAGAAATTTTCACCGTGTATGGCCTAGGTATAGACAAATATTAACCACTTGCCGACCAGTCACGTTGACTGTACTGCGGCAAAGTGGTTAGTTATCATCCAGCGACGTAGACCTACGTTGCTGGACTCCTCCCCTTGTGGGCGGCGTGCGCGCGCCGCCGGAGGCTCGCTCCCGCTTTATTCAGTCACAGCAGGAGTCGGGCCAGGGGAGGAGCTCTTCCCCGATCGTCGGGGAATCGAGTGTGGAGATCCGCCCGCTTGTGTAAACAAATCGGGCGGATCTCCTCTATGACAGACAGGGTCAGATTGCAGGGTTCAGCATAGCTGAACCTGCGATCTGTCCCTGTGTCGCTCAGTCAAATCCCCCCACACACGTTAGTAAGCACCAGGCATACATTAACCCCTTCCCTGCCAGTGTCATTTTTACAGTAACAGTGCATATGTATAGCACTGATTACTGTAGTAATGTCACTGGTACCCCCAAAAGTGTCAAAAATGTCAGTCCAATGTCCGATCTGTTCGCCGCAATGTCGCAGTCCCACAAAAAAAATCGCAGATTGCCGCCATTACTCATTAAAAAAAAAAACACCAAAAATGACAGAAACCTTTCCCTTAGTTAGTAAACGCAATAACTTTTGCGCAAACGAATCAAAATACGCTTTTTGCGATTTTTTTTACCAAAAATATGTAGCAGAAAACAAATTGGCCTAAAATGATAAAAAAATTTGATTTTTACATTTTTTGGGGGGGGAATTTCATATAAAAAAATGTGAAAAATATTGTTATTTTTTCAAAATTGTCGCTCTTTTTTTGTTTATAGCGCAAAAAGTAAAAATCGCACAGGTGATCAAATACCACCAAAAGAAAGCTCTGTTTGTGTGAAAAAAAGGACATAAATTTCGTTTGGGTACGGTGTAGCATGACCGCGCAATTGTCAGTTAAATTCGCACAGTGCCGAATCGCAAAAAGTGGCCTGGACGTAAGACAGCAAAATCCTCCGGTGGTAAAGTGGTTAATATACAATAACATAATAACACAAGCTGACTGCAGCAAAAGGCAGGTACTATACCTGTTTGAGACTGACTAGTGCAGTAGCCTACGTGTGCTGTCATTGGTTTGTGTTTTTGTGAATAGAGTGCTCTTCTACAGCCACAATCAATCACAACAACACAAGCTCATGGTTTTCACTCTCTTTGCCCTGTACATTGAGTGGTGAATCATAACTGAGTTTAGATTAGCAGTGTGCACTAAGCAATCAAGCATTTCTAAGCAAGAGTGTTTCCATGCACTACACTGGGAGATGAACACTTGGATGTGCAAGGACAAGGCTGTTTCAGGAGATTTTCAGAATGTACCTGAGGATGAAGGGAAGGACTCAGTGCTGGCTGTATCTCCCCCATAGGAACAGGGGAAGCTACAGTCAGCACTGAGGAACATAAAATAATTAAGTGTTCTTGCATGGCAAGACCACTTCATGTTATCTCACATATATATTCTTATTATTATAGCCAAATTTACCACCCTAACTCCTCCCACAGTTTTTACACCACATAGACAGTAATATACCAATGCGTGCGGATTGTTCCCGATTGGTGTGCTATTACTTTGTGGAACGTTTCGCCGAATGGTTCACAAAATATCGGCGTTTTTTGGCGAAATTGTCCCATAGGAATGAATGGTGGAATGTTCAAAACTAGAGTGGGAGCTGACAAAAGCTAGAGTGGGAGCTGAAAAAATCACTCCCATATTTTCATCCCACCTACACAAATCTTATATCAATACGTTCAGCTATCCCTGCTGGCACTAAAAATGTCCACGGCTAAGCCATAGTCCCGATAGTTTTCACAATTTTTTAACTGCTGCCACTCCCACACACACACACCACACACACACACACCCCACCACACCACACACACACACCACACCACACCACACACACACACACACACACACACCACACCACACCACACACACCACACCACACACACACACACACCACCACACCACACCACACACACACACACCCCACCACACCACACACCACACACACACACACACACCACCACACCACACCACACCACACACACACACACCACACCACACGCATGCACACATACACACCACACCACTCCCACCACACACCACACACACACACCACACCACACACACCACACCACACCACACACACACACACACCACACACACACCACACACACACACACACACACACCACACCACACACCACACACACACACACCACAACCCCACACACACACACCACAACCCCACACACACACACACCACATACACCACACCACCCTCCCCCCCAACACACACACACACACCACACCACACCACCACACCCCACACACTACACCCCACACACACACCCCACACCCCCACATACACACGGCAAGAACACTTCACACAATTTCACCAGAAATTGTACATTTTCTAGTTGTATTTATAATCCACAGCACACATTTTAACATGGACAACTGCTTTATTCACCAGGGTCCCTGAGGAATTTATTTTTTTATATCCTTCGCCGATACTTCTTTAGGAGTCTGCTTTTTGCTGGTGGATTTGTTTTTTAAGTAACAGTCATTTTAAGACATATAAGTACCCTATATTAAAGTAGGTCAGTATAGCAGATGCCTTGTTAAAAACTGCAAGTCAAAAGCATGGTAACAAACTGTTTTATTCATGGTATTAATTTGATTACTGTCCCTCTGTTGACATAATCTTAACAAACATCACTTCACTGGGAGGAACATGAAAACATTTCGATTGTTTCTCATTCAAAGTGATATCATCATCCTCCATCAAGGATGTATGTATATGTTTAGAATCTGGATTAGAGAAAAGAATAGGAAACAGAGATAAGAGAAGTTAATTCTGTAATCATGTACTTATTGTTGAAGCTTAGAGATTGCAGCAGGAAAAAAAAAACTGCTATATTAGTAACTCAAGCCACATTCAATCCACATTAGGGATGAGCTGAACACACCTGGGATTGGTTTACAGAGGTTCACAGAGGTTTCACTGACCATAATAGACCTTGTGACGCTGAATCCGAAACTCACTGAGGTCAATGAGAGCTGCACCTGTCAAATCAACTTTCCTAATGTTTAAGACCATAAGAGAAGGGATTGACAAAAAGTACAAATTCCAAAGAAAATAAATGTATATATATATATATATATATATATATATATAGTATCTCACAAAAGTGAGTACACCCCTCTCATTTCTGTAAGTATTTTATTCTATCTTTTCATGTGACAACACTGAAGAAATGACACTTTGCTACAATGTAAAGTAGTGAATGTACAGCTTGTATAACAGTGTAAATTTGCTGTCCCCTCAAAATAACTCAACCCACAGCCATTAATGTCTAAACCACTGGCAACAAGCTGTACACTCACTACTTTACATTTTAGCAAAGTGTCATTTCTTTAGTATTGTCACATGAAAATATATATTAAAATATTTACAAAAATGTGAGGGGTGTACTGACATATATATATATATATATATATATATATATATATATATATATATATACACACTGTATATACAGTATCTCACAAAAGTGAGTACACCCCTCACATTTTTGTAAATATTTTATATTATATTTATATCTTTTCATGTGAGAAAACTGAAGAAATGACACACAACCATTAATGTCTAAACCCGCTAGCAACAAAAGTGAGTACACCCCTAAGTGAAAATGTCCATATTGGCCCAATTAGCTATTTTCCATCCCCACTGTCATGTGACTCATTAGTGTTACAAGGTCTCAGGTGTGTCTGGGGAGCAGGTGTGTTAAATTTGGTGTTATCGCTCTTACTCTTTCATACTGGTCACTGGAAGTTCAATATGGCACCTCATGGCAAAGAACTCTGAGGATCTAAAAAAAAAAAAAGAATGGTTGCTCTACATATAAATGCCCTAGGCTATAGGAAGATTGCTAAGACCCTGAAACTGAGCTGCAGCACAGTGACCAAGACCATACAGCGGTGTAACTGTATATATATATATATATACAGTTAAAGTATATATATATATATATATATATATATATATATATATATATATATATGTGTGTGTTTTCTCAGGGAGTTGTGAATTTAATAATTCTTTAAAAATACACTGTTCTTTTAACCCTTTAACTGCCAACTCCATATGCCATACGGACCTACAGCTGGCCACGTCCATATGCTGTACTGTCCTGGCATTTCTCCTCCTGCTATAAGCTCATTATCACTTCAGTGACTATGAACTTATAGCAGAACTGTTAAGAAGGATGTAAATGTCCAAAAAGATCCCCCTTCCTGCTGCTCCAAAACAACAAATACGCTACAACCGTGTTCTATGCATGTGGCTGTGAGGCTTTTGTGGCGCTTCCCCATTGACTTAAATGCGTAGTGTTTGGTGGGTTTGCCACTCACCGATGACAGTCAGCCATTGTCATGTAGTAATAAGCATTAGTAAAATAGCAGCAGTAGTAATACAGGTATTATACATGATGTTCTGCTCCTGCCAAAAAGTTTGAGCATTCAAACCTTAAAAATTAATTCCAAGCATGGCATATGTTTACATTTACTTTATACCATAACTGTATATCATATACTGTATGACGCCATGGCCCTCCTCCCCATCTCGTCCAATCAGAGAATGGTTTGCATTCATTCAGAAAATGCAAAGCCTTCTCTGATTCCTGTGCTGAGTGGGCGACCTCCTGTGTTCACAATTCATTAGGCTTGGCCATTGAGCACAGGACCTGGAAGCAAGTGGAGATCACTAGAGGAGCAGTAACTACTTCAGTGATTTCCAGCTTAACAGGGGCATCAGTCAGGTATGGTATATACATAGTTACATTGGTCCAAGCTGGATCAAATATACCATGCCTGGAATTTTTCTTTAGCTCATCCCTGTTATCAGTGTTGGGGTAGTTACTCAAAAAATGTAACTAGTTACTAATTACTTCTGTAAATTGTAACGAGATTACTTTACTAGTTACTGCATTTGAAAAGTAACTTCACTATTACTTTACTTTCCTCTTTCTTAATTGACCGTGTAGAAGAAGATACATGACACTCTTTCTGCATAGAGTTTATTGTATAAACACAGGCTTTAGGAAACATGAGAACAAAACCTGAAAAAACAGAATAAAACATAAAGTGCAACAAAAAGTCATAAACTTCATCCCGCTCTATTCTTCGAAATGTTGATTGTTTCACACGGCTTGGGTAACGCAGGAAAGCACGTTCCAACAGCCTAGTAAAGTAGTGTAGTTACCTCCTATAGCCTAGTAAAGTAGTGTAGTTACCAATATTAGTATTGTAACTAGTTACGTTAATTCGTTACCAAAAAAAGTAATGTAGTTACTGTAATCCGTTACTTTGTAACTCGTTACCCCCAACACTGCCTGTTATGCATACTGTATAGCATAAATGATTACAGAATAAATACACACTTTCCCACACACACATCTAAGAAGTGATGATTTATCTCAATTAACCAGTTATAAATGGGGGGTTTCACATGGGGGTGGACTCTGTCAAGCTGATCTGTCTGTTCAACGGGGGATCTGTCCGCTGATCCCCGCTGAGCAGGTGGATGACATGTCCATGTCTGCTCCGCTAATGCAGAAGTGGACACGGCCACAGCTCGCTGTACTTTATGGGGCAGTCGGATGGAAACGTACTGCCTGTCCGTTTCTATCTGACTGTCATCTGATCCAATAGATGGCTAAGGAACAGATCCCCATCCATCTGTTTTTGCCGGACCGGATTGGATCTGATTCAGGTGGGTGTCGGACACGTCAGCTTACATTCAACTCCCCATAGAGAACAATGTATGGTATGATCGGGTCCGCCTAAAAAACAGGCAGGCAGACTCTATTGGTCCGCTTGTGTGAAAGAAGCCTTAGAGAGTGGAAAGCTTCCATCATTTTCCTGAAGTTGATAATCTTTCTCTTGCAATGGACCTGTGTTTCAGACAGAAAACAGAAAGAGGATTACAAAAATTTGGCTGGAGGAAAGAAGATTTTTTTTTTTTTAAGAGAAATTCAAGAATACAAAAAAATAAACAATCATATTCCAACTGCAGCTGTCCCACGCCACCTCAACACCAAGAACTAAGCGATTTAAAAACGATTTAAAGATCGCTAAGTTCTCAGTATTAAGTCTGCAGTGAGCCCATGACTGTCAGTTATTGGCTCTCTGCTCTGCCCCTCCAGTGCCCACAGGAGCGCCAAGCTGTGCAGGGTGCCGGAGCCGCTGGCTCAGTCTTCCAGCTGTGTGACATCAGCCGACAGCGGGATTCGCATCCTCTTTCAGCTGAAAACAGGTCACAAGAGTTCAGAACAAAGTGCACCCCTGTGATCCACAGGAGAGGTTAGGCCAAAATAGCTTTAGGCATACTTCCCCTTTAATGGCAAACTACGAGACTTTGTTCACACTAGAAACGCAGAACTTTTGAACCCCTACAATTCATTGGCTTTTTTATGCTATAAGAGATTTAAATTTGTAAGTGGACGATATACGTTCTGCTTTTTGTGCTTTCATCCTTGCACAGCCAACTTTTTATTGCTATCTGTGTCCCTCACTTGTGGTCTTAGGCTATTGCTACTATGGCAGTGACTAAGGGGAAATCTCGTTGACAGAGCCCAAGATAGCAGTAAAAGCAGTAAGGCCCCTTTCACACTATTGCAACGCAATTTTGCTGCGATTTCGCGGCGCGATTTTTGCCGCGATTTTGAAAGCATGGGCAAGGCTATATGCCTCAAAATGCATTAAAATCGTGGCAAAGTAGTGCAGGAACTACTTTGAAGTCGGTGCGACTTCAAAACGCACTGATATGAAAGAGGCTCATTGAAAATAATGGAAAACGACTTGTCATGCGATTTTGCGGTCCAAAATCGCGGGACAAGTCGCACTAGTGTGAATGGGGCCTAACAGGGGTTACTTTCCCACCCTATCCAAAACTAAAAAAGTTTTGCCTGGACAAGCATGTTACAGGAGTTTTTATATTTGCGTTTTTGCTTTATATATGATCATTTTTTTTTTACAAATAAACATTTACCACAGGGTACACCCATGACACTGATGTCACAGAGCACAGCAGTAGTTGATTTAATTCAGACTCCCTGTTTCTTACTGAACCCACCAACAAAGTTGTACACGGGCCTTATATGTCGGATTGAGCTCTGTATGCAATCAGACTTTTTCAAATACAGTGTCTGTAGAAACGTAAACTAGAAAAGAAAGCTCAACCATCTGGATGAAAATACAAAATATTCATATGCTTAACCATTTGCTAACTGCCGCACGACTATTTACGTCGGCAGTCAGCCCCTCACAGGCAGAGTGACGTAGACCTACGTCGCTAGCCTGTGAGGGTCTAGGGAGCGCGCGCGCGCCCCCGGAGGCGTGCTCCCACTCCTGCGCGGTCACAGACCCCCCCGCGCGTGTGACCGGCGGACCCAATGTCTGCCGGTCACTCAGCGATCGTCGGTGCCGAGGGAGAAAGTCAGGCGGCTGATGTAAACAAGCTGCCTGTCATTCTCCCCTGTGTAGAAACAGTGATCATACGGTTCTACTATGTAGGACCGTTGATCACTGTTCCTACACTTCAAGCCACAGCCAATCACAGTTAGAATCATGCCCCTAGGGACACACACCACCCCTCCCTCTCAAAAAAAGTTAACCCCTTCACTGCCAGTGTCATTTTACAGTAACAGTGCATATGTATAGCACTGATTACTGTAGAAATGTCACTGGTAACCCCAAAAGTGTCAAAAATGTCAGTCAAGGGTCCGACCTGTCCGTCCGCAGTACCGCAAAAAAAATCGCAGTTCGCCGCCATTACGCGTAAAAAAAAAAACAACAAAAATGACAAAAATCTTTCCCTTTGTTAGTAAACGCGATAACTTTTTTGCGCAAACCAATCTAAATACGTTTTTTGTGATTTTTTTTTTACCAAACATAGGTAGCATAATACAAATTGGCCAAAAATGTTAAACAATTTTGATTTTTACATATTTTTTTGGGGGAATTTCATATAAAAGAATGTGAAAATATTGCTATTTTTGCAAAATTGACGCTCTTTTTTGTTTATAGCACATGATCAAAAAATCGCACAGGTGATCAAATACCACCAAAAGAAAGCTCTGTTTGTGGGAAAAAAGGATGTCAAATTAGTTTAGGTACAGCTTCGCACGACCGCACAATTGTCCGTTAAAGTCACGCAGTGCCGAATCGCAAAGTAGGCCCTGGTCAGGAAGAGGGTAAAATCTTCCGGGGCTTAAGTGGTTAATGAATTTAATGAATTCAAAAATATGAAGTGGTGCTAAATCCTAATAGTGCAATCGTGAATAATCATATTGTAAATAACGTGGCATGAAAAAAAAAAAAAAACATGCAGTGAAAAAATTATGAGCAAATATATCTTTGACAAAAATCAATAATATGAAAGTGATATAATGAAATAAGTGCAAAATCCAGTGTTAGGTGGACATAAAAAGTCCTTGAAATGAAAAAGTCCTTTTCAATATAAACTACCTCAATACTGGGCACTTAAACCCCCTTCCTTCCCAGACCAATTTTCAACTTTTAGCGCTGTTGCATTTTGAATGACAATTGCGCGGTCATGCGACGCTGTACCTAAACCAAATTTGTGTCATTTTTTTCCCCACAAATAGAGCTTTCTTTTGGTGGTATTTGAACACCGCCAGGTTTTTTCTTTTTTGGTGCACAAATAAAAAAAGCCCGAAAAGTTTGAAAAAAAAAAAAGTTTTTTTGTTTAGGTTATAAAATTTTGTAAATGGATACGTTTTTTCCTGCACTGATGAGCACTGATGACGCCGCACTGACAGGCACTGATGAGGAGACACTGATGGGGTGGCACTGATGGGGTGGCACTGATATGCAGCACTGATGGGCACTGATAGGTAGCACTGATATGCAGCACTGATGGGCACTGATATGTGGCACTGATAGATAGCACTGATACGCAGCGCTGATGGGCACTGATAGGCAGCGCTGATGGGCACTGATAGGCAGCACTGATGGGGACTGATCAGCGGCACTGATGGGCACTGATAGGCGGCACTGATGGGCACTGATAGGTGGCACTGATGGGCGGGACTGATCGGCACTGATGAGGGGCACTGATGGGCACTGATAGGCAGCACTGGTGGGCAATAATGGGCACTGGTGGGCGGCACTGATAGATGGCAATAACGGGCACTGGTGGGCAGCACTGATAGATGGCATTGGTGGGCAGCACTGATAGGGGGGCACCACTGGCAGGCTCTCTGAGCCCTGTTTGCCATCCCTGGTGGCCATGGTGGGCATCCCTGGTGGTCATGGGTGGGCATCCCTGGTGGCTCTAGTGGCACCCCCTCCCCCCAGGGCTGCACTGGTAATCAATCATCTGATTACCAGCACAGACCCCCCCTGTGATCAGTGAGTAATCAGAAATACTCACTGATCACCCCGGCTGCAGAATCAATCCTCTGATCTTCTCCTCACTGACAGGATCTGTCAGGAGGAGAAGAGATCGAAGCCGTTACAACGGCTGTATTGACATTATATGACGGCTGTGATTGGACACAGCCGTCATGTGATCAGGAGGGCCAATCACAGGGCCCTCCTGCCGAGTCTTGTCGCTCTGTGTCCTAGGGACACAGGCACATCGAGATTGCGCCGCTGCGCGCGCCCGCGGCGGCGCGATCTCTCTCCTTCTGAAGGACGTTCCGGAACGTCCATTCAGAAGGACGAGACTCCCACCCGGCCGTATATCTACAATGGCCCGGTGGGAGGTGGTTAAACAAGAGTGTCTGTAAAGTGCAAAAAAGTGTATAAGTAACATTGATTAATGAAATCCACCACCGCTTCTTACCAGATAGCATAGATCATAAATTATAATGGTCATAAAAGCACAAAATAACCCGACATCTGAGATAGGTGGTGGCTGCTCAGCAGCAGCTCCATTTACAGCTGGTATCATAGTTGGTTAAGTAGCTGCTTACCTTTTCGTTCTTTTTGCTTGACCTAGCGTGAATTTTTTCCTGTTTTAAATAAAATAATATGCATACCAAAGAAAATCCCAAATTTTGGGCTGTCCAAATAATAGTAATAGAGGGGAAATCTTCCAATGGGGACAGTAGTTCTGGTAACCTGGGGGTTCTCAAGAAATGTCCTTATTTGCAGAGATTTTCTCTCACTTCCTGTTTGACTATTTGGCTATGGAATAGGAAGTGGGGAAAAACCTCCAAAATGGGACACAAATAGCGAAAGAAAATCTGACAGGGGTTATAACTCCCTGCTCTATCCAAAATGAAAATAAAAATGTTGTCCATACACAAATGCGCACTGTTTGCGGATGACCATTTACTTTTTGCTACCAATCCTTTAGTTTCCATCCCCAGCAAAGCTTCGGGCCTGGTGGTTAATATGACAATCCTGGGCGATGAACATCTCTATTGATCCAGCCCAACTCGCCATTTTACAATCCAACTTCTCCTTCAACTGGAACTCTGTCTCCATACCGTACCTAGGCACCAATTTAACACCCTCCATAGGCTCACTCTACTCTGCAAACTACCCCCCACTCATTAAAAAACTAAAAGCTGACCTCTCCAATTGGGGTTCCCACTCACTCTCTTGGTTGGGTAGAATCCATTCCATTAAAATTACGCTACTCCCCCGAATCCTTTATATGTTCCGCTTCCTTCCCATCCCTGTCAAGACTGCACATTTAGTAGAACTTCAGGCTGCCATCATCAAATTTATCTGGGGCCCCAAGAGACATAGATTTGCTAAAACAACGTTGTATCATTCACGGCACAACGGGGGTCTGGCTCTACCGAATCTCCGCTGGTACTATCAAGCCGCCCAACTAGCCCAATTTTCCACCATTTATAGACGGGGCTCTAAACCTGACTGGGTCCACATTGAAAGGCAAGCTACCCCCCACCACACATGATTATCTGGCCTGGTGCTCCCCCAAATCCAGACCTCCGATTCTTTCTCCTACCCTGTCGCATTCCTTTTCTCTCCATGATTCCCTGTCTAAAAATGCAAAGTTAGTATCTGCTTTGAAACCTTTAACACATCTTTTTCATAATCCAGCATTCCCTCCTGGACAGAATAGTAGAGCCTTTGGTTGGTGGCTAAGCCCTTGTCTTTCCCACATTGTGTTAGCTCCCTCAAAATGCCCTTGACAGCGAGGTATCGTCATTCACAAATTTCGCATTACCTACACTCCATCTGGCACAATAAACCTGAACCCCCTCAAATTATGCCCTATGAGCGATGGTGTTTGGAGGCCAGAGACCCCGGGGGTGGTATCTCTATTATATATGGCGCTCTCTCTGACAGTACTGACAAACCCAAGTATGCGTTGGATTGGGATAGGGACCTGGAGATGGAGTTGGATTTGGACAAATGGTGCTCCCACTTTCACCATTCCTTCAAAGGTATATTGAATGTCTCCTTGATTGAAGCAAATGTTAAACTGTTTACACAATGCTATCTAGTCCCCTCCCGTCTAGCCTGTATGTACCCGAACGCTTTCCCTCTGTGCTTCAGGAACTGCGAGCTGACTGGTGACCTTCTCCACATATGGTGGTCTTGCCCCAGGGTCCGTTCCTTCTGGACTAATATATTTTGCATTGCCCGGAAGGTCATCGACCATCCCATAACCCAATCTCCCCAGATTGCTCTGCTCAATGTCACGGTCCCTGGTATCTCTAAACACTCACAGAAACTTCTCCACTTTATCTTGTTAGGCGCTAAGCTCACTATAGCTAGGACTTGGAAGAAGCCAAAGGTCTCCGTTAGGGAAACCAAACTGAAAATTTCATGGATAATGTCCCAAGAAAAAATTTCCAGCATCCTTGCCGATACAGTAGCGCAGTTTGAGCTGATCTGGAAACCTTGGGCTAAGTATGTACAGATCACTATTTAAAAGCTTGAACCTGACTGACTTGAACGCTCCCCATTCTTGCTCTCATACTGTCCTATCTCCCTCATGGTCTTTACCCCAACCTAATAAATTGGGGTCATTATTCCCTGTTGACGCTTGCTTCATTTCCTTCCTAAACTCTATCCTTCCCCATTATTACTCCTCTCTCCCCCTATTCTCTGCTTTCACTGCAGGTACCTGTGGGGCTTCTCCTCTGGGAGCCTGGTCTAGGTCCGGATGTTTCGCCACCCTAAGGGGGCACGGTGTCTGGTCCTGGCTGCCATTAGGGTGAAGTCCTGGTCAGGCTAATCAGCTCTTATTCTTTCGCCCTCATTTTTCCTCTCTTGGAAGATGGAAGTTTATCACTCCAGGTTATCCTTCCCTATCCCCATTCTGCAGCGAGGGTTATGACATCACCTTTTTATGTGAATTTTCTAGCTATCAATTCATGGACTCGCTGATGCCATTTGGCATAATGTTTTCTTATTGCGCTTGTTATTTACCAACTATACCATTGCACTTAGAGGCCCCGTTCACACAGGGGCGATCCGACTTCGGGGGGCGACCTCCGAGGTCGCGGTGCGAGCAGCGCGCCGCGACCTCGGAGCGGCCGCTACGGACTTCATAACATTGAAGTCTATGGCGGTCGCCTCCGGGTCGCCCCAAAGAAGCTCCGGACCCTTTTTCTAAGTCGGAGCGACTTCTGTCGCTCCTATTAGAACGGGTCCACAGCTTCCCTATGGAAGGCGACCTACGGCGACCTGTGAGGCGACCAGGTCGCCTCACAGGTCGCCTTAGTGTGAACGGGGACTTACTGTTTTACTTTGTTTGTTTGTTATTGAAAAACTTTAATTAAAACCATTGAAAGTTAAAAATGTTGTCCATAGTTCTTTAACCACTTGCCGACCAGCCACCGCAAGTTGGCAGGTTCCCTCAAATCGCCGTACCTGTAGGGCGGTTTGCGGAAGCGATCCTGGGCACGTCCACTCACCAGCGGGGAAGCCGATCAATGGGGCCGGTGGCCGCAATTGCCGCCGGGCACCCGTGATCACTCCCTGTGAAGAGAGAACGGCGGTCTTCTGTTGTAAACACAGCAGGCCGTTGTTCTCTCAGCTATCAACACAGAGCTCCTGTGTTCCTTGTATTTAGGAACACAGGTCTCTGTGTTGATTTTACAAGCCCACCGCCCCCCCCCCCACAGTTGGATAACACCCCCTAGACTCATATGTAGCCCTTTGATCGCCCCTGGGTTAACCCCTTCCCTGCCAGTGTCATTAGTTGAGTAACAGTGCATATTTTTAGTACTGATTACTGGTCCCCCCCAAAAGTGTCAAAAATGTCTGTTAGGGGTGCGATCTGTCCGCCACATTGTTGCAGTCCCGCTAAAATTCACTGATCGCTGCCATTCTAGTAAAAAAAAAGAAATAAATAAAAAGACAAATCTTTCCCCTAATTTGTAGACGCGATAACTTTTGCGCAAACCAATCAAAATATGCTTATTGGGATTTTTTTACAAAAAATATGTCATAGAATACAAATTGGCCTAAAATTGATTTTATATAGCAGAAAGTGAATATTTTTTTTTTTTTCAGAATTGTCGCTATTTTTCTGTTTATAGCGCAAAAAATAAAAATCGCACAGGTGATCACATACCACCAAAAGAAAGCTCTATTTGTGGGAAAAAAAGGACATCGATTTTATTTGGGTACAGCGTCGCACGATCGCGCAATTGTGCATTAAAGTAACGCAGTGTCGAATGGCAAAAAATGGCCTGGTCATTAAGGGGGAAAATTTTCCGGTCCAGAAGTGGTTAAGATATCTGCTCTTTAATTAATTTTATTGTGAAAGGGTCATCCCCTACTTTTAGACTACATTTACACCCTTGCATATTTAATGCAGTGCAGTTTCAGGGCAGTGATGTGAATGTAACATAAGGAAAGGGACTGTCCTTTATCTTCTGCTGGTTGAAATATGGACTTAAACCAACCATAGATGGTTTGATTCCAGGCTGGTTCAGCAGGGACTAGGCATGATTTGAACCAGCCTGTTGGATCTTATATTCAATTTTTGCTTCCCTTGCCCCCCTGCCAGGACAACACAAGAGGGATTTCCTTATGAACACTGACTGTGTTGATGAGGAGATCGACTGATTTTCTTTCCTGCAACCACGGGTAAAACGCTCCATCTATGGCCAGCTTTACTTGGTAGCAAAAGCTACCACACACAAACCTCCAACTTGACGTGGTAACTAATCCATAAACTTGGCTCACAAGTCAGTAGTCCTCAAAGAAGCCTTGTCATCACATAAAAAGTTAAATAAGCAATGCTGAAGCCATGCAGTAGACAGACTTTTACAGTATCTATTCATGTCATTTTGCTGTAGAGATTTCTTAAGTGAGGATATCTTATCCAATTCTCTGCAGGATATCCCAGTTAAGTAAGAATAATCTTCCCCTTCCCTGGCTTTACACTAATTACTGCACAATTATCCGTTAGTTATAAACTCACTTGAGTACATTTTGCAGGGGACAGTGAATCACAAATTCAACACACGACCTTTATGTTTTAGTTAAATAGGCTGAAAAAAGAATTCCCATTCAGTTAAATCTTAAAGTGATTGTAAAGTTATATATATATATATATATATATATATATATATATATATATATTTTAAATAACAAACTTGTCATACTTACTTTGTGCAGTGATTTGGGGCTCCCGCTAGTGGTCCCTTCTCCTCCTTTCCCAGTGCCCCCATAGCAAGCTGCTTACTATGGGGTCACTCGTTTAGGCTTGATTCTGAGCTGGGCTGTGTGCATCTATTGACACACACAGCGCCACTCAGCCCCGCCCCTGGACCCTCATCACAGGATTTGATTGACAGCAGCAGGAGCCAATGGTTCCCTCTGCTGCCTCCATATCATGTGAGAAGAGATCAGCATTGGGATCGGGCTCAGGTAAGTACTGAGGATGGGGGGGGGGGGGAGGGTGCTGACTATTAAAGCTTCTTTACCATAATGCAGGGAATGCATTAGGGTAAAAAACCTTCAGCCTATACAACCACTTTAGGATTACCATGTCATAAGAAAAATAAAATGGAGCCACCCTTTCCAGCAGGTGGTATGTGAAATCTTCTCTCTCTTTAAATGTAAAAAAATGCAGCTGCTGACACTTGGAGGTGCATTGGATAGTATGATCACAGTGGTTCCTTCCACTAGCTATTAATTCTCATAACATCTCATGTTATAACATGTTCTGTTGTTACAAAGTGGCTGGCAAGAGGAAACATAGCGCTCCGCAGGGGTCTCACTATCCCACATACCGCAAGAGAGTGAAGATCAAAGTAACATTAAAGGTTCCTTTTTTTCCCTTTCAAATAACATATTGTACTTAGCTGTAGTGTTGAGCGAACACGGACTGTATTATTCGTGTTCGTACCGAATAATTGGATTTTTTGTACCCGAACACGGACACGGACACTTTACTGTATGTTCGGGTAAAAATCCGTGTTCGGTCGTTTTATTTCCGGGTTTTGCATGCTTTGGCGCTCTTTTCATGGCGGGCTTTCAACAGCCAATCAACAATCGTTTAACTGGTGTGCCTTAAGCCATCCCAGCCATGCCTGCAAATGTCTCAGTAGCTGTGATTGGCCGTCTGAAGCATGTGACCAAGTCTTTATAAGTTCGAGGCAGCCGCAGCGGCGTCATTATGCTGCTTAGATTCAGGGACAGAGCACACATCAACGTGCTGGCTGCTGATTAGGGAAAGATAGGCAGGAAAAAACCATTTGTGTCCGGATAGAATTGAGGGACAGGTCGGAGTGTTTAGGCAGGGCGAGTTGTAGGCATTTTAGGGATAGAGTCTGCTGAATTATATAGGGTCAGTGTCTTCTACAAACTACAATCGATATTGCTGTGTGGGGGGTGGGGTCTGCACTCAATCCTGATCTACGATCTCTTCTCAATCCTGTTAGGGACAGAGTCTGCTGAATTTTAGGGAAACTGTGTTCTACAAACTACAATCGATATTGCTGTGTGGTGTGGGATTGGAGATAGGCAGGTGTCAGTGATCCACATCCATTTTTCTGTGTGTGAGCTGCAGTGAACACAATCTTTTTGGGCTGCAGTGAACACAATCTTTTTGGGCTGCAGTGAACACAATCTTTTTGGGCTGCAGTGAACACAATCTTTTTGGGCTGCAGTGAACACAATCTTTTTGGGTTGCAGTGAACACAATCTTTTTGGGGTGCAGTGAACAAAATCTTTTTGGGGTGCAGTGAACAACATCCTTTTTGGGGTGCAGTGAACAACATCCTTTTTGGGGTGCAGTGAACACAATCTTTTTGGGGTGCAGTGAACAAAATCCTTTGTGGGGTGCAGTGAACACAATCTTTTTGGGGTGCAGTGAACACAATCTTTTTGGGGTGGAGTGAACAACATCCTTTTTGGGGTGCAGTGAACAAAATCCTTTTTGGGGTGCAGTGAACAAAATCATTTTTGGGGTGCAGTGAACACAATCTTTTTGGGGTGCAGTGAACACAATCTTTGTGGGGTGCAGTGAACACAATCTTTTTGGGGTGGAGTGAACAACATCCTTTTTGGGGTGCAGTGAACAACATCCTTTTTGGGGTGCAGTGAACACAATCTTTTTGGGGTGCAGTGAACACAATCTTTGTGGGGTACAGTGAACAGAATCTTTGTGGGGTGCAGTGAACACAATCTTTGGGGGGTACAGTGAACACAATCTTTGTGAGGTGCAGTGAACACAATCTTTTTGGGGTGCAGTGAACACAATCTTTGTGGGGTACAGTGAACAGAATCTTTGTGGGGTGCAGTGAACACAATCTTTGGGGGGTACAGTGAACACAATCTTTGTGAGGTGCAGTGAACACAATCTTTGTGGGGTGCAGTGAACACAATCATTGTGGGGTGCAGTGAACTCAATCTTTGTGGGGTACAGTGAACACAATCTCATACTGAAGGTTTGAGGGTGCTGCCTGTTCCATACTCCCCCTACTCCTAGCCTTTTAGGGGTACAAACAATAGTAATTGGGGCCTAGTGTGGTTGTGTACGTGTGATATACATACACTTTTTTGGGATCATATTTTCTATTCCGCTATTTAATCAAAAACCTTTGGGGATCAGTTAAATTGGGGGATAGTCTGTGTTGGTACGTGTGAGAGAAATCCACCTTTCCAAGTTGTTGGGGTTCATCTCATACTTCTGAAGGTTTGAGGGTGCTGCCTGTTCCATACTCCCCCTACTCCTAGCCTTTTAGGGGTACAAACAATAGTAATTGGGGCCTAGTGTGGTTGTGTACGTGTGATATACATACACTTTTTTGGGATCATATTTTCTATTCCGCTATTTAATCAAAAACCTTTGGGGATCAGTTAAATTGGGGGATAGTCTGTGTTGGTACGTGTGAGAGAGATCCACCTTTCCAAGTTGTTGGGGTTCATCTCATACTTCTGAAGGTTTGAGGGTGCTGCCTGTTCCATACTCCCCCTACTCCTAGCCTTTTAGGGGTACAAACAATAGTAATTGGGGCCTAGTGTGGTTGTGTACGTGTGATATACATACACTTTTTTGGGATCATATTTTCTATTCCGCTATTTAATCAAAAACCTTTGGGGATCAGTTAAATTGGGGGATAGTCTGTGTTGGTACGTGTGAGAGAGATCCACCTTTCCAAGTTGTTGGGGTTCATCTCATACTTCTGAAGGTTTGAGGGTGCTGCCTGTTCCATACTCCCCCTACTCCTAGCCTTTTAGGGGTACAAACAATAGTAATTGGGGCCTAGTGTGGTTGTGTACGTGTGATATACATACACTTTTTTGGGATCATATTTTCTATTCCGCTATTTAATCAAAAACCTTTGGGGATCAGTTAAATTGGGGGATAGTCTGTGTTGGTACGTGTGAGAGAGATCCACCTTTCCAAGTTGTTGGGGTTCATCTCATACTTCTGAAGGTTTGAGGGTGCTGCCTGTTCCATACTCCCCCTACTCCTAGCCTTTTAGGGGTACAAACAATAGTAATTGGGGCCTAGTGTGGTTGTGTACGTGTGATATACATACACTTTTTTGGGATCATATTTTCTATTCCGCTATTTAATCAAAAACCTTTGGGGATCAGTTAAATTGGGGGATAGTCTGTGTTGGTACGTGTGAGAGAGATCCACCTTTCCAAGTTGTTGAGGTTCATCTCATACTTCTGAAGGTTTGAGGGTGCTGCCTGTTCCATACTCCCCCTACTCCTAGCCTTTTAGGGGTACAAACAATAGTAATTGGGGCCTAGTGTGGTTGTGTACGTGTGATATACATACACTTTTTTGGGATCATATTTTCTATTCCGCTATTTAATCAAAAACCTTTGGGGATCAGTTAAATTGGGGGATAGTCTGTGTTGGTACGTGTGAGAGAGATCCACCTTTCCAAGTTGTTGGGGTTCATCTCATACTTCTGAAGGTTTGAGGGTGCTGCCTGTTCCATACTCCCCCTACTCCTAGCCTTTTAGGGGTACAAACAATAGTAATTGGGGCCTAGTGTGGTTGTGTACGTGTGATATACATACACTTTTTTGGGATCATATTTTCTATTCCGCTATTTAATCAAAAACCTTTGGGGATCAGTTAAATTGGGGGATAGTCTGTGTTGGTACGTGTGAGAGAGATCCACCTTTCCAAGTTGTTGAGGTTCATCTCATACTTCTGAAGGTTTGAGGGTGCTGCCTGTTCCATACTCCCCCTACTCCTAGCCTTTTAGGGGTACAAACAATAGTAATTGGGGCCTAGTGTGGTTGTGTACGTGTGATATACATACACTTTTTTGGGATCATATTTTCTATTCCGCTATTTAATCAAAAACCTTTGGGGATCAGTTAAATTGGGGGATAGTCTGTGTTGGTACGTGTGAGAGAGATCCACCTTTCCAAGTTGTTGGGGTTCATCTCATACTTCTGAAGGTTTGAGGGTGCTGCCTGTTCCATACTCCCCCTACTCCTAGCCTTTTAGGGGTACAAACAATAGTAATTGGGGCCTAGTGTGGTTGTGTACGTGTGATATACATACACTTTTTTGGGATCATATTTTCTATTCCGCTATTTAATCAAAAACCTTTGGGGATCAGTTAAATTGGGGGATAGTCTGTGTTGGTACGTGTGAGAGAGATCCACCTTTCCAAGTTGTTGGGGTTCATCTCATACTTCTGAAGGTTTGTGGGTGCTGCCTGTTCCATACTCCCCCTACTCCTAGCCTTTTAGGGGTACAAACAATAGTAATTGGGGCCTAGTGTGGTTGTGTACGTGTGATATACATACACTTTTTTGGGATCATATTTTCTATTCCGCTATTTAATCAAAAACCTTTGGGGATCAGTTAAATTGGGGGATAGTCTGTGTTGGTACGTGTGAGAGAGATCCACCTTTCCAAGTTGTTGGGGTTCATCTCATACTTCTGAAGGTTTGAGGGTGCTGCCTGTTCCATACTCCCCCTACTCCTAGCCTTTTAGGGGTACAAACAATAGTAATTGGGGCCTAGTGTGGTTGTGTACGTGTGATATACATACACTTTTTTGGGATCATATTTTCTATTCCGCTATTTAATCAAAAACCTTTGGGGATCAGTTAAATTGGGGGATAGTCTGTGTTGGTACGTGTGAGAGAGATCCACCTTTCCAAGTTGTTGGGGTTCATCTCATACTTCTGAAGGTTTGAGGGTGCTGCCTGTTCCATACTCCCCCTACTCCTAGCCTTTTAGGGGTACAAACAATAGTAATTGGGGCCTAGTGTGGTTGTGTACGTGTGATATACATACACTTTTTTGGGATCATATTTTCTATTCCGCTATTTAATCAAAAACCTTTGGGGATCAGTTAAATTGGGGGATAGTCTGTGTTGGTACGTGTGAGAGAGATCCACCTTTCCAAGTTGTTGGGGTTCATCTCATACTTCTGAAGGTTTGAGGGTGCTGCCTGTTCCATACTCCCCCTACTCCTAGCCTTTTAGGGGTACAAACAATAGTAATTGGGGCCTAGTGTGGTTGTGTACGTGTGATATACATACACTTTTTTGGGATCATATTTTCTATTCCGCTATTTAATCAAAAACCTTTGGGGATCAGTTAAATTGGGGGATAGTCTGTGTTGGTACGTGTGAGAGAGATCCACCTTTCCAAGTTGTTGGGGTTCATCTCATACTTCTGAAGGTTTGAGGGTGCTGCCTGTTCCATACTCCCCCTACTCCTAGCCTTTTAGGGGTACAAACAATAGTAATTGGGGCCTAGTGTGGTTGTGTACGTGTGATATACATACACTTTTTTGGGATCATATTTTCTATTCCGCTATTTAATCAAAAACCTTTGGGGATCAGTTAAATTGGGGGATAGTCTGTGTTGGTACGTGTGAGAGAGATCCACCTTTCCAAGTTGTTGGGGTTCATCTCATACTTCTGAAGGTTTGAGGGTGCTGCCTGTTCCATACTCCCCCTACTCCTAGCCTTTTAGGGGTACAAACAATAGTAATTGGGGCCTAGTGTGGTTGTGTACGTGTGATATACATACACTTTTTTGGGATCATATTTTCTATTCCGCTATTTAATCAAAAACCTTTGGGGATCAGTTAAATTGGGGGATAGTCTGTGTTGGTACGTGTGAGAGAGATCCACCTTTCCAAGTTGTTGGGGTTCATCTCATACTTCTGAAGGTTTGAGGGTGCTGCCTGTTCCATACTCCCCCTACTCCTAGCCTTTTAGGGGTACAAACAATAGTAATTGGGGCCTAGTGTGGTTGTGTACGTGTGATATACATACACTTTTTTGGGATCATATTTTCTATTCCGCTATTTAATCAAAAACCTTTGGGGATCAGTTAAATTGGGGGATAGTCTGTGTTGGTACGTGTGAGAGAGATCCACCTTTCCAAGTTGTTGGGGTTCATCTCATACTTCTGAAGGTTTGAGGGTGCTGCCTGTTCCATACTCCCCCTACTCCTAGCCTTTTAGGGGTACAAACAATAGTAATTGGGGCCTAGTGTGGTTGTGTACGTGTGATATACATACACTTTTTTGGGATCATATTTTCTATTCCGCTATTTAATCAAAAACCTTTGGGGATCAGTTAAATTGGGGGATAGTCTGTGTTGGTACGTGTGAGAGAGATCCACCTTTCCAAGTTGTTGGGGTTCATCTCATACTTCTGAAGGTTTGAGGGTGCTGCCTGTTCCATACTCCCCCTACTCCTAGCCTTTTAGGGGTACAAACAATAGTAATTGGGGCCTAGTGTGGTTGTGTACGTGTGATATACATACACTTTTTTGGGATCATATTTTCTATTCCGCTATTTAATCAAAAACCTTTGGGGATCAGTTAAATTGGGGGATAGTCTGTGTTGGTACGTGTGAGAGAGATCCACCTTTCCAAGTTGTTGAGGTTCATCTCATACTTCTGAAGGTTTGAGGGTGCTGCCTGTTCCATACTCCCCCTACTCCTAGCCTTTTAGGGGTACAAACAATAGTAATTGGGGCCTAGTGTGGTTGTGTACGTGTGATATACATACACTTTTTTGGGATCATATTTTCTATTCCGCTATTTAATCAAAAACCTTTGGGGATCAGTTAAATTGGGGGATAGTCTGTGTTGGTACGTGTGAGAGAGATCCACCTTTCCAAGTTGTTGGGGTTCATCTCATACTTCTGAAGGTTTGAGGGTGCTGCCTGTTCCATACTCCCCCTACTCCTAGCCTTTTAGGGGTACAAACAATAGTAATTGGGGCCTAGTGTGGTTGTGTACGTGTGATATACATACACTTTTTTGGGATCATATTTTCTATTCCGCTATTTAATCAAAAACCTTTGGGGATCAGTTAAATTGGGGGATAGTCTGTGTTGGTACGTGTGAGAGAGATCCACCTTTCCAAGTTGTTGGGGTTCATCTCATACTTCTGAAGGTTTGAGGGTGCTGCCTGTTCCATACTCCCCCTACTCCTAGCCTTTTAGGGGTACAAACAATAGTAATTGGGGCCTAGTGTGGTTGTGTACGTGTGATATACATACACTTTTTTGGGATCATATTTTCTATTCCGCTATTTAATCAAAAACCTTTGGGGATCAGTTAAATTGGGGGATAGTCTGTGTTGGTACGTGTGAGAGAGATCCACCTTTCCAAGTTGTTGGGGTTCATCTCATACTTCTGAAGGTTTGAGGGTGCTGCCTGTTCCATACTCCCCCTACTCCTAGCCTTTTAGGGGTACAAACAATAGTAATTGGGGCCTAGTGTGGTTGTGTACGTGTGATATACATACACTTTTTTGGGATCATATTTTCTATTCCGCTATTTAATCAAAAACCTTTGGGGATCAGTTAAATTGGGGGATAGTCTGTGTTGGTACGTGTGAGAGAGATCCACCTTTCCAAGTTGTTGGGGTTCATCTCATACTTCTGAAGGTTTGAGGGTGCTGCCTGTTCCATACTCCCCCTACTCCTAGCCTTTTAGGGGTACAAACAATAGTAATTGGGGCCTAGTGTGGTTGTGTACGTGTGATATACATACACTTTTTTGGGATCATATTTTCTATTCCGCTATTTAATCAAAAACCTTTGGGGATCAGTTAAATTGGGGGATAGTCTGTGTTGGTACGTGTGAGAGAGATCCACCTTTCCAAGTTGTTGAGGTTCATCTCATACTTCTGAAGGTTTGAGGGTGCTGCCTGTTCCATACTCCCCCTACTCCTAGCCTTTTAGGGGTACAAACAATAGTAATTGGGGCCTAGTGTGGTTGTGTACGTGTGATATACATACACTTTTTTGGGATCATATTTTCTATTCCGCTATTTAATCAAAAACCTTTGGGGATCAGTTAAATTGGGGGATAGTCTGTGTTGGTACGTGTGAGAGAGATCCACCTTTCCAAGTTGTTGGGGTTCATCTCATACTTCTGAAGGTTTGAGGGTGCTGCCTGTTCCATACTCCCCCTACTCCTAGCCTTTTAGGGGTACAAACAATAGTAATTGGGGCCTAGTGTGGTTGTGTACGTGTGATATACATACACTTTTTTGGGATCATATTTTCTATTCCGCTATTTAATCAAAAACCTTTGGGGATCAGTTAAATTGGGGGATAGTCTGTGTTGGTACGTGTGAGAGAGATCCACCTTTCCAAGTTGTTGGGGTTCATCTCATACTTCTGAAGGTTTGAGGGTGCTGCCTGTTCCATACTCCCCCTACTCCTAGCCTTTTAGGGGTACAAACAATAGTAATTGGGGCCTAGTGTGGTTGTGTACGTGTGATATACATACACTTTTTTGGGATCATATTTTCT
Source organism: Pelophylax lessonae (assembly GCF_965119305.1). Classification (NCBI taxonomy): domain Eukaryota; kingdom Metazoa; phylum Chordata; class Amphibia; order Anura; family Ranidae; genus Pelophylax; species Pelophylax lessonae. Next base: position 80,486,673 of record NC_138777.1, on the reverse strand, counting down.
ATTCCGCTATTTAATCAAAAACCTTTGGGGATCAGTTAAATTGGGGGATAGTCTGTGTTGGTACGTGTGAGAGAGATCCACCTTTCCAAGTTGTTGGGGTTCATCTCATACTTCTGAAGGTTTGAGGGTGCTGCCTGTTCCATACTCCCCCTACTCCTAGCCTTTTAGGGGTACAAACAATAGTAATTGGGGCCTAGTGTGGTTGTGTACGTGTGATATACATACACTTTTTTGGGATCATATTTTCTATTCCGCTATTTAATCAAAAACCTTTGGGGATCAGTTAAATTGGGGGATAGTCTGTGTTGGTACGTGTGAGAGAGATCCACCTTTCCAAGTTGTTGGGGTTCATCTCATACTTCTGAAGGTTTGAGGGTGCTGCCTGTTCCATACTCCCCCTACTCCTCATCTAGCCTTTTAGGGGTACAAACAATAGTAATTGGGGCCTAGTGTGGTTGTGTACGTGTGATATACATACACTTTTTTTGGATCATATTTTCTATTCCGCTATTCAATAAAAACCTTTCTAGGGCAAGATCTTAAATTACAGAAATATGAGGAGACCGTCAAATAAGGGCCGTGGCCTGGGTCGTGGTGCTGCTGGTAGAGCTCCTGTTGCAAGGAGAGGACATGGTCGATCTGTGCCAGCTACACGCACAAGTGAAACACCTTCCTCAAGTGTGAGTAGGCGACAGAACCTGCATCAGTATTTGGTAGGGCATCAAACGCCCCTAGAAGTGATGAGGCCAGAACAAGTTGAGGCGATAGTAGATTGGTTTGCTGCTGACAGTGCCTCCAGTTCCTTCACATTGTCTCCCACCCAGTCTACTGCAGAAAGGTCAGAGTTGGCACCTGCAGCCAATGTCCAACCGTCTTTCACCTCACCCCCTTGCAAATCAGGCCAGCAGTCTGAGCCCCAAGCCATACAGCAGTCTCTTATTCTTTTTGAGGACTCTGTCAGCAGGGTTTCCCAGGGCCATCCACCTAGCCCTGCCCCAGAAGTGGAAGAGATTGAGTGCAGCGATGCCCAACCACTTATTTCTCAAGATGAGTACATGCAAGGATCATCGCAGCACGTCTCCGATGATGACGAAACGCAGGTGCCAACTGCTGCGGCGTTCAGCATTGTGGAGACCGACAAGGAGGGCAGGGGTGAAGACTGGGTGGAAGATGATGTGGAGGACGATGAGGTCCTCGACCCCACATGGAATGAACGTCATGCAGGTGAACTGAGTAGTTTGGAGGAAGAGGCGGTGGTCGCACAGAGCCACCAGCACAGCAGAAGAGGGAGCAGGGTGCAGAAGCGGAGCGGCCGTGCCCTAGACACTACGCCCGCTACTGCCCAACGCAGCAAGGGAACGAGCGCACCAAAGTCAGCTCAAAGGAGTTCTCTAGCGTGGAAGTTCTTTAGAAAATGTGCTGATGACAGGACACGAGTGGTTTGCACCCTGTGCAATCAGAGCTTGAAGCGAGGCATGAACCTTCTCAACCTGAGCACAACCTGCATGATCAGGCATCTAAGTGCAAAGCACGAGCTGCAGTGGAGTACACACCTTCAAAACCAAGAAACGTCTCTGGCTCATCCTGCTTCCTCTTCTGCTGCAGTCTCGGCCGCTCCAGCCACATCTGTAGTGATACCGGCACCTGCCACCCCGCAAACAGACGATCTGTCAGCAACACCACCACCTGGGTCACCAACAACCATCTCCACAATGTCCCGTGGAAGCGTTCAGCTTTCCATCTCCCAAACACTTGAGAGGAAGAGGAAGTACCCCCCTACCCACCCGCGATCCCTGGCCCTGAATGCCAGCATTTCAAAATTATTGGCCTTTGAAATGCTGTCATTCCGTCTGGTGGAGACGCACAGTTTTAAAAACCTTATGTCGGTGGCTGTCCCACAGTACGTCGTGCCCAGCCGCCACTACTTTTCCAGGCAAGCCATCCCTTCCCTGCACAACCAAGTGGGGGAAAAAATCAGGTGTGCACTGCGCAACGCCATCTGTGCCAAGGTCCACCTAACTACGGATACGTGGACCAGTAAGCACGGTCAGGGGCGTTATATCTCCCTAACGGCACACTGGGTAAATGCAGTGGCGGATGGGCCTGAGGCGGATAGCAATTTGGCGCATGTCCTTCCACCACCGAGGATTGCAGGGCGCTTCAGTTTGCCTCCTGTTCCTAACTCCTCCTACTCCGCTTCCTCATCCTCTACCGCCTCCTCATCCGGACAGCGTAACACCTTCACCACCAACTTCAGCACGGCCAGGGGTAAACGACAGCAGGCAGTTTTACAACTTGCCTGTTTGGGGGACAAACCACACACCGCGCAGGAGTTGTGGAGGAGCATGGAACAGCAGACAAATGAGTGGTTGCTGCCAGCGAGCCTCAAGCCCGGCCTGGTGGTGTGCGATAACGGGCGAAATCTCATAGCAGCTCTGGGCCTAGCCGGTTTGACGCACATCCCTTGCCTGGCGCATGTGCTGAATTTGGTGGTGCAGAGGTTCCTTAAAAACTACCCCGATATGTCAGAGCTGCTGCAGAAAGTGCGGGCCGTTTGTGCGCACTTTCGGCGTTCTCACCCTGCTGCTGCTCGCCTGGCAGCGCTGCAGCGTAACTTCGGCCTTCCCGCTCACCGCCTCATATGTGACGTGCCCACAAGGTGGAACTCCACCTTGCACATGCTGGAAAGACTGTGCGAGCAGCAGCAGGCCATAGTGGAGTTTCAGCTGCAGCACGCACGCGTGAGTCGCTCTGCGGAACAGCACCACTTCACCACCAACAACTGGGCCTCCATGCGAGACCTGTGTGCCTTGTTGCGCTGTTTTGAGTACTCCACCAACATGGCCAGTGGCAATGACGCCGTTCTCAGCTTAACTATCCCACTTCTATGCCTCCTTGAAAAAACAATTCGGGCGATGATGGAAGAGGATGTGGCACAGGATGAGGAGGAGGAGGAGGATGAAGAGGTAACATTTCCAAGGCTTTCAGGGCAGTCATTCGCAAGGGGCTCCGAGGGTGGGTTCCTGCACACGCAAACGCCAGGGACGCAATTGTCCAGCAGGGGCACAGTTCTGGAGGATGAGGAGGAGGAGGAGCTGGAGGAGGAGATGGAACCATGTTCACAGCAGGGTGGCACCCAGGCCAGCTCATGGCCATCACTGGTGCGTGGCTGGGGGGATACAGAGGACACGGACCATACACCTCCCACAGAGGACAGCCTTTCGTTGCCTCTGGGCAGCCTGGCACACATGAGCGATTACATGCTGCAGTGTCTCCACAACGACCGCCGAGTTGCCCACATTCTAACTTGTGCTGATTACTGGGTGGCCACGCTGCTGGATCCCCGTTACAAGGACAACGTACCGTCCTTAATTCACTCACTGGAGCGCGATCGCAAGATGCGCGAGTACAAGCGCACGCTGGTAGACATGCTGCTGGCATTCCCATCTGACAGCGGGGCCACAGTGGAAGCACAAGGCAGAGGAGGAGGAGGAGGAGGTCGCCAACGCAACCAGGGCACCGCCAGCACCTCAGAAGGCAGGGTTAGCATGGCCGAAATGTGGAAAAGCTTTGTCAGCACGCCACAACAAACAGCAGCACCAGCAGCTCAGATGGAACGTCTTAGCAGGAGGCAGCATTTTACCAACATGGTGGAGCAGTATGTGTGCACACGCCTACATGTAGTGAATGACGGGTCTGCCCCCTTCAACTTCTGGGTCTCCAAATTGGGCACATGGCCTGAGCTTGCCCTTTACGCCTTGGAGGTGCTGGCGTGCCCTGCAGCCAGTGTATTATCTGAACGGGTATTTAGCACGGCTGGGGGCGTTATAACAGACAAGCGCAGCCGCCTGTCCAGAGACAATGTGGACAAGCTCACGTTCATTAAAATGAACCAGGCATGGATCCCACGGGACTTTTCCGTACCTTATGCAGAATAGCAATGGATACCGACCTTACCCACCCATTGTTCCATTTTTGCTCTTTCTCACTCTTTTGGGGTGTACCCTCATTTAAAATTTGTGAAAAGAAGCAGTGTTGGCTACCTCGTCCTCCTCCTCAGGGCCAGATTAATGTAGGGGCTATTGGAGCTGCAGCTCCAGGCCCCTACCTTTTATATAGGCCCCGGGTTGGCCATATTCACTGTTACCGCTCTTCTGTCACTTGTAAACACAGAAGTCTGGCTTCTATGCTCGCTTCCCCAGGCAGCACCCTCAGAACCTCCCCACACAGCGTGAAGGCCGGACAAGGAGGGACAGTTGGCGATGCATGGATGTGTTTATGGGCTTCAGAGACAGCATCCCATGTTGAATTAGGCATGCATGGCTGCACCCTTCCTCCTCTGGGTGCATGGCAAGGCACGGCCCTAAGGCCCTTCAAAATCCTCAGCACCAAGCCCATGATGCTGTTAATCCGGCCCTGGTCCTCCTCCACCGCCGCTTCCACCTACACCGCCCATAGGTGTGCGCAGCCTATTGCATTAAGGTGTGCACCCCAAAGTTGAAATACACATGCATGTGTTTGCCAGCAGGGAGAGTAATGTATCGGGGCCATGTACCTGTAGGCAAGGAGAAATAGAGCAGAGCAGGTCCCAGGGAGATCTTTCCCATCTCCTCACTGGCAATGCTATGTGCCCTAGGTGATTAGGGTGTGCCCAGGCACACCCAGCACACCCTGTGCGCACGCCTATGTCACCGCCACATCCACCACCACCTCAACCTCCCTCCTACTCCATATGGGCCTCGTCCTTCAGAGATGAAGAAGAACATTGTTTTATTTTTCTGTTTTTTTTTGTTGTTTTAAGTTATTTCCCTATCCACATTTGTTTGCAGAGCACTTGCCATGCTCTTAATTACGTTTTGCTGCCATTTGCAGCACTCTAGCCCTTTCCTTTGGTGTTTTAGAGCCATTTTAGTGCCTTAAAGTTCGGGTCCCCATTGACTTCAATGGGGTTCGGTGTCCGGGAAAAGTTCGGTAAAAGTCCGGGACACGGACCCGGACTTTTTTTTAAAGTTCGGCCGAACCCGTCGAACACGGACATCTAGGTGTCCGCTCAACCCTACTTAGCTGCTCTGTGCAATGGTTTTGCACAGAGCAGTCCCGATCCTCTTCTTCTAGGAATCTGCTCTTTATGGGGGGGGGGGGAACCGTGCGGGCTCACTTCTGAGCTGCCTTGTCTGCATCTTTTAACACAGACAGGGCAGCTTGACCCTGCCCCCACTCCTTCATCACAGAATTTGATTGACAGCAGCGGGAGCCAATGGCTGCCATTGCTATCAATCTGTGCAGTGAGGAGGGACAGAGCCAGGATCGCTGCTACTCTCATGCAGAGCGCTAGATTGGGATCGGGCTAAGGTAAGTATAAGGGGGTTCACATGCAGCACAGAAGGTTTTTTACCTTAATGCTTAGGCTTGACAACCGCTTTAAACACATGACCCACAGGAAAGATCAGTATAATGTTTCCTTTTACACATGGGCTCATTTAATGTATTTATTTGTTTTTCAACTGTAGGATAACTTTAAAAACTCCATTCTCACAAAGAATTGGATTCAGAGATAGGGAGAACCATGCGGTAGGCTGACCTACGGATCTAAGGTCTAGTTTCCACCTGAGGGATTCAACCTCTTGGCTCCGGCCATAAGCAAATATGCAGCCTCTCGACGCCTGGTCCTTAGCACCGAGGGGCCACATATTTGCATGAACTGCTGTGTATACACCTGTTCTGGGAGCATGCACCCTGCGTGCTCCCAGCACGGTTACTGTCCCCTAACCGAAAGCTCCTGATCGAGTTTTTGGATCACGTGACCGCTGCGACAGTCAATCATGGTGGTCACATGATCCTAAGCCGCGCTCCACCTCCCGGCATCATAATCCTATCAAAGCGACGGGAATAGCCAATGCTAAGAGGTTTAAGTGCATTTCCACCCCAGTGAAGATTCTCATTATATTCACTGGTGCTGTGCTGTGAGAGTCACTTGTGTCACTTGAAGCTTGTTGCTCAAAACTCAAAAAAGAACATGAGCTTCTTTAAGACAGAGCCACGCATTTTGGTCCCTATAAAGCTGAATGGGAGATCCTGAATATAGAATGAAGGCCTCTTGAACTACCCTTTAGGGAAAGAGAGCCTTAAATGCTGGACGCATGGCATCACTGTGGGCTTGAACCTAACACAGGGAGGTTTTATGGCTCCATTAGGATTGGCTACAAAGACCTGAGGTGACTGGATGAAACCTGAACATAAAAGGCTACACTGGGGGATGTCCGACTGAACTGAGAAGATTCAGCTGTCACAAGAGTTACCCACCTTTCTGCCCGTTCTGATGTTTTTTTCACAGCTTTATTGGTGACCTTGTCAGCAATTGATGTATTTTTTTTTTGGGCTATGACCTCAAGTTAAGTTATGGGGTCAGTCTAATGCCTGTCTGGCACTGATGGTAAGGACAGGCCTCTTAGACTATGTGAGTTTATGTTTTATGGGTGCTTACAGTATGACTGGCATTGTTGTTTGGTACACTCAGAAAGTTGTTACATTTGGAAAGTTCAATAAAGCCCTGACCTTGCCTTATTTAAAAGTTAGTCAGCTTCCGTGTTTTTTTTGGGGGGCAAGGTATTGGTTTATTAGTTGTTCATAAATAAGCCTTTGCTTCTCAGCAGTTGTGCACGTTTCCTCGTGAAATTTCTTGCCTCTCCTTATCCTAGTAACTAGCAAAAACAAGAGCACTCAGGCCTAAAAAACACGTGTAAAAAGGCACATAGAAAAAAAAAAAAATATCCAAAATGCTTAAAGAGTAACTCCACTTTTGTTGAGAAAAAAGCATTCCCCTCTGGGTGATCTATATACATTGCAGGGAGTTTAACAAACTTAGTTGTAGATTCCTACCTTTTGTTATTCTGAAGAAATAGCTGTTTGTTTGTCTGTGTCCATGTGCGATGTGAATCTCTCAGCTGCTGCACTTGAAGGGCTCTAATGAGGACACTTGTAGGGTCTGCATACCTTTAGATGGGATTTCCCTTTGAGAATATCTCACCAAAAATGACAAATTGTAACCACTTGCCGACCGCTCACATTGAGCGTACTGCGGCAAAGTGGCTCGTTATCGTCCAGCGACGTAGACCTACATCGCTGGACTCCTCCCCTTGTGGGCGGCACGCGCACGCCGCCAGAGGCTCGCTCCCGCTGTATTCATACACAGCGGGAGTCGGGCCAGGGGAGGAGAGGCGGTGATCACCGTCGCTCTTCCCCGATCGTCGGGGATCGAGTGAGGAAATCCGCCCGCTTTGTTTACACACTGTCCGCCACAATGTCGCAGTCCCGCAAAAAAAATCGCAGATCTTCGCCAGATCGCCACCATTACTAGTTAAAAAAAAACAATAAAAATTACATAAATTTCCCGTAGTTATTAGCTTCAATAACTTTTGCGCAAACCAATCAAAATATGCTTATTGTGATTTTTTTACCAAACATATGTAGCAGAAAACAAATTGGCCTAAAATGTTACAAAATGTTGATTTTTACATTTTTTGGGGGGAATTTCATATAAAAAAATTTGAAAAATATTGTTATTTTTTCAAAATTGTCGCTCTTTTTTTGTTTATAGCGCAAAAAGTAAAAATTGCACAGGTGATCAAATACCACCAAAAGAAAGCTCTATTTGTGGGGGAAAAAAGGACATACATTTAATTTGGGTACAGCGTCGCACGACTGCGCAATTGTCGTTAAATTAACGCAGTGCCGAATCGCAAAATATGGCCTGGTCAGGAATGGGGTAAAATCATCCGGTCTTAAAGCGGTTAAAAATACGCTCATTGAGAATTTTTTTTGTCAAAGACATGTAGCTAAATACATTTTGGCCTAAATATATGACAAAAATTTAATATATTGGATATTATTTAACTGTCAAAGTAGAAAAATATTGTTATTTTTTCAGAATTGTCACTCTTTTTTTATTAATATTGCAAAAAATGAAAAGCGCAGAGCTGATCAAATACCACCAAAAGAAAGCTCTGTTTGTGGGGAAAAAAGGACGTAAATTTAGTTTGGGTATGGCGTTGCATGACCGCGCAATTTTCAGTTAAAGTTGCACAGTGCCAAGTTGCAAAAAGTGGCCTGGACGTAAAGTAGGAAAATCCTCAGGTGGTAAAGTGGTTAATAACATAACATTCAATTACAATATAACTTGTGTAGCAATTATTTATTTGCTATTTTTTTCCCACTAAAGCGGAGTAACCCTTTATCCCAAGTGTGAACCTAGCAGTTCAGTACTGCATAATTTATTACTATTGTGATATAAAAAGATATAAACTAAAGTGCCTTTGACAGTGTAAGAGAGTATATTTTTTTGTCCTTTCCTGAGCACCTGTTTCTTGTGTCAGCTCTCATATCTCATTGCTCACCCTAAAAATTCCCCCCTCAAAAAAGTCATATCAAAGGACATCAAACACACAACTCTGTCTAAAAGCATAGACTTTTTGGATGGAGTCAATAGATTTAAATGGCACTGAAGGAAGTGTGTACTACCCCAATAAACAAAATTAAAAAAAAAAAAGTTTATATGCAATAATAGTAGTCCATGACTTTCGTATCAGAAAGTGGCAGCAGCCCCAAAGTGTAAAGCAAACACTGTCAATCTGGAAGGAAGACAAGGGGGTGCCAAGTAAGTGTAGTATTAAATCACAAGCTTATTAACCTCTTCTCGATGGCAGTACACATACTGTATATGCGTCCTCTCGGCAGGTGGGCCTTAATGCCGAAAGGCCCCATATTTGCATACCAAAATGCACCCTGCGCAATCCCGACACAGTTACCAGCTAATGGAAAGCTCCTGATCTTTACTTGCGATCATAAGCTTTCCAATCATGTGACCGCTGTGACAGCCAATCACTGCAGTCACGTGATCAGATACCCCACCCCCGCCTCCCAGCATCAGAAACCTCTTTGGGAGGAGGCGCTGGCGTTGAGGGGTTTAAAAGCCAATGGGCAACTCACATGTGCAAGAGAAAGGCAGGCATGTTTGAATGTATGGATGGGGAATCAGCTTATTTTTTATTTTATTGATTGAAAAACAAATGAATCATGTATGGCTTCCCTTAGGAAAGTCAAAAAATCCTTTCTAATTAATAACTGTGTAATGATGAATATACATAACAGATAGTAGAGCCCTACAAGCCTGATCTTTGCCTAAAAAAACATAAATTATCCAGCACATTGCTTCATAAAATAAGGCTGTATGTGACGCCCCCTTTATTAACTATTCATTTCTGCTGTAAAGATTCATAATTGTGAAGTTTCCTTGGGGTTCTCCCCACCCTGCTGCTCTTTCTGCTGCACTTTTCACTGGAAGATGTACTCAGTGTATTCAGTCCACTCTCTGCATCTCTCATCACAATAAGAACTGCAAATTGAAACCATAGGCCTATTGCACACTGTACTGATGCATAGCTCCCAACTGTCCATGAATTCAAGGGACTTTCCATGATCTGGAACAAAGTCCCTCTTTCCCTCCTTCCTCCTCATTTGCCCCTCATTTTGGTCTGATCTATAATAGTTTATATAAAATGCACTACTTACCTATCAAAAAGTGTTTCCCAGTGCCAGGGCTGGCCCAAGACATTGTGCTGCCTGGGTCCAAGAATAAAATGCTGCCTTTCCTACCCCAGGGTAGTATTAAATTGACAAGCTATGGCAGTATAGGGGCAGGCTAGGGTAGTATATAGACAGGCTAGGGTAGTATATAGACAGGCTAGGGTAGTATATGGACAGACTAGGGTAGTATATAGACAGACTAGGGTAGTATATAGACAGGCTAGGGTAGCATATGGACTGGACTGGAAAAATGTCACAGAACTAACTTATATTACCTCTCTGGTGCTCTCTCTCCCATTGCTCCCACAGTCTTCAGTGCCTAGCCTCACGCATGCACCAAAGCAGAAGAAGGCAGGCCGGGATCAAGGCTGGCTGCACCCCCTCCTCCAGTTCCACCCAATAAATATGCAACCCTCACAAGCTGCACCCGAACATCAGCTGCTTGCGGAGGCAGTGGGGAAGGGATCTTTCATTGCTCTCTGTTTCCTGTGGGTATTCCCCCCCCCCCCCCAGCAGAACACAGACCCAAGCTCTTTATGTGTGCTCGGGTGTTTAACAGCCAGTGTTAGGCTGTGTGCCAGCACCCTTGCCCCTGGATACTATGAGTATGCATGTTGATGGCAGCAGAGCGGCCTTTTTACAGGGCGGCGGAGCGGCCCTGGGGCAGTTGTTACCCTGCCCCCCAGCCCATTCCACCCCTGGATGACACACAAAACTGCTGCAAAAAAAGTCTTGGGAGTCAATTTGTCACCCCTTTCAAAGTATCACCTGGTTCCAATGGACCCATGGTGGGGCTGGGTCTGACCAGTGTAAAACCTTTCATTCTATTTCCAAATTGCTGCATTTGTAAAATCCAAAAGCCAATATAAAGGAATACTCGTTGTAAAAAAAGCACTTGTGGGTTTAAACAATCATTTTTTTTGTACAATTCTACTTAAAGGGGCATGGCAGGGGGTGTGTCCTATGCTTATATATTTTTATTAATAGGTGTCCCTCATCCCCATCTCAAACATTTGGGAGGTATGATTGATGATGTATGACCATCAGACATTCCTGGCAGACAAAATGCAAGAATGGGCTATAAATCCATTGCACATATTTGCCAGTATTTCAGAGTATGCACACACAAGCAGGAAGTGTAGCATTTGTGCGTATTTTAATATGCGTATGCGAAATAATTTAGAGATTTTGAAAAGCACCAGTCATGAGCAATGGTGTACTCTAAGCCAAATACAATATGTACAGAAGTTATTGTTGAGATAATCTAAATGGATGGGGAAAAAGACTGAATAAAATATATTCATCCTGTACAATATGTTCTTCTTTTGTATCGCTTGGGTTGTATGCATATGATGCACATATGGCAGCCATGTTTTTTTTTTTTTTTGTTATGTGCTTAAAGCTTATCTATGGTCAAAATGTAAAATCATCTATTCATTTCCACATAAAATGTCAAATAATTTAGTAAATTTACTCTGTGAAGAATCTCACACATTAACTTTCTTGAGTTCCATAGCACCTATTCACTATGTCCTGTGAGTGGGTACTGCTGTCACAGAATTTACAGAGCCTCCCTTCTGAACTACAGAGTTGCTGATAGGAGGAGCATCTGGAGGTGGAGTCAGTACAGGAATCACTGCTTGCAGGCAGCAAGGTACCATGGGATATGTAGTCTGTAGAAATAAAAAATAAACAGCAGAGGGAAATCTGCAAAGCTTGCATGGAATCTAGAAAGTAGTGGAAAGAGACAGCCAGTAGACAGGCAGAACTGATAAGGTGAAAGAAGATTCTTCAAGCAAGTGTATATTTAGATTGTGAAAAAGGTAAGGGTGGGCAAAGTCAACACTTGTCAAGTGCTTGTCACAGCTGCAATTGCTTACAATACCCCCCCCCCCCCCCCCACAGCACTGGAAGATCAGAGCTGCAGGAGTATATAGGGGTAGAGTAATTAAGATTTCAAGCTAACATAGCAACCACCACATAGCAAAAAAACATTTCTAAACTTCAGCTTTAAAACCAGCCCCACTCAGCTTTCTAGCCATTTGTTCTGCAAAGTAATTCCTTCTAAAATAGTGCAACAAAGTCATGTTCGCATGCTCGCAGAACAGCCACAAACTTTGGTACCCAAAGCTATCCATGGGCATGCTTTAAAAGCTCTTACAGGTCATCAGTTTAGAGTTAACCATAAATAATAACCCTAGAATAATTGTAGCAGAATCAATGTTTTTGTATATAGGCGCCCCTGATGTGGGTGTTTCCATATACATGTGGGTGTACATATGAATTCCAAATTTTTGGGGGATGTTGGAGCTTGCCTGTACCTTTAACCTATTACACTTTTTTTTACTTAACATTGTTGCTATCACATAGGGGGCCAATAGCTCCCTTTGTGATAGCATATTTATAATGATACATTCTCTTTAATGAGACATCAGGGGCCCATTAGACCCCTGTGTCTGCCCTGTACTTCCCTCCCTGAAGCTAATGGTGCACAGATCGTTGTCATTTAGCTTCTTCTCCAGCCACAGCAGCAGGGAAATTCACAGCCAAAACTGGAATTGACGTGATACATGTCACTTCTAAGTTTTTACAAGTTAAAGAAGATCAGCATACAATGCGATTAGAGGAGAAGCGTTTTAACCTCAGGCAACGTGGGGGGTTCTTTACTGTTAGGGCTACAAGATTGTGGAATTCTCTACCACAAGAGGTGGTTTCTGCGGGTAGTATGGTGGCTTTCAAAAGACTCTTAGACTTACATCTCAAGGATCAGAACATTCAGGGGTATGTGAGATGATTACAGCCACACACACCTACACAGGTTGAACTAGATGGACTATTGTCTTTATTCAACCTCACCTACTATGTAACTATGTAACTATGTAGCATTTGGGCATGGTTTGTAAGTTGCCTGGGGAGCCACACATGCTGCCAACAGCTGCCAATACATATAAATGGCTGTACATGACCATACTCAGCTGAATACTGATTGCTATTGCATTGGCATTTACCCACGCATGCTCATACAGTACTTCTCCCAAAACATGAAAGTGTCACATCCAGGGAAAAGCGCAATATCCACATGTGCGGGTAAATGCCAGTGCAGAAGTAATCTGCATTCAGCCAAACATGAGAGCATATAGCCCTTCACTTATATTGGCGAGTGTACGCTGTATTTGCAGCTCCTGGGCACCTGAAACCCCTAGAGATTTTATGCCTGAGCATACAGGATCCAGTAAGCATTCATATGCATGAGGCCTTAATAATCTTGCTTTTGCTCCTTCTGTTCTAATAAGGTGCACTAAAGAATACATTTCAATATTTCACCTTGGCATATCAAAACAATTGTAATTTGCCAAACACTATGAATGCTTATTGCTCAGTTCAAAATTAAACATACCATATGTGCAAAGGAAAGCAGCAGGTCAAAAAGACATGCATTTTGTGCTTTTAAAGAAAAAAACTGAATATGTAGAGGTATTTATCATTGAAAATCTTTTTGGAGCAAAAGAGTATCAAATTGTGTACGCGTGCTTGTCGTGCCCACAGCAAGCTCCATAATACCCTCATGGCAGAATACACTATGGCAAATTTTATTTATTATAGGGGATTCCCGTGCAACCTGCATTAACCTGCATGTAAGTTTGCATTTGGTGTATGATTCTTCTATGATAAATACCTGCTCTGACGTTACAGGTGAACTAATTTGTTCAGTCTGAAAAATCCTATAATGGATAAGAAGTAGGAAAAGAAAAGATACACCAAAGGATCAGTGTAATCCCAACTAATAGCTGTTCAGATCTATCATGAAATTGAAGACTTGAAGTCTAGTTTTTGTGTAATTAACTGGATCAAAATTAAGACTCTATTGGTATCTCCCACTGAGAGGGTCAACAGGGCTGTCCTATATAAACAGCAAGGGTAGACAAGAGGGAACCAGAACATTTGTGTCCCCTGTCACTGAGCATCATGGGGACTATGGGTCCAGTTATTTGGATCCTTTCTACTTTGGCTTTCACTCATTCCTTAGGTACACCACCACAAGGTAAGAATTTTCACAAGCTGTTCATCTTTTGGATCCAAAGGACCAAGTCTAGGATGAAACTTCTTGCTGTACATTATGACATACTTGTTGCAAAAATTTGAAATTCATTTTTTGAATATATGTATAGTGTTATTTTTTGTTATTTTTTTTCGGATGATCTCTTATAACTTTGAAGACAGCTGCCAGAGTTATTAAAGTGACACCATCACTTTTATCCATTCAGGGCTGTGACTGTCTCCCCTAGCTTCCTATTCCCCAGCTAGGAATACTCACTGATTGTTACTCCTTTACCGCCCCTCAATTCTGCCAGCCCCCCCCCCCCCCCCCCAACTATTGCTTGAACAGAGCAGGTTTTCCTGGTATGGGGAAACCTCTCCCTTGTGACAGTCAATGGGCCTGTTCAGCCAACACTGTCATTTCCACCATCCAAAACCAGGGCTCACCTAAGGTGTGCAGGGAGTGTAGACTGGTGATTTCATATATATATATATATATATATATATATATATATATACAACAGAAAAACAGAGAAATAATAAATCTCCAGGGGATTCCTCCATTCTAAAAGAAAAGAAAATGAATAACCCAAAAAAAATGACCGTAGGTATATTAATATGTAAACGGAGCGTCTGCTCTCAGCTTTGAACACGTTTCCCTGAGGCCACTGTTCCAGTCTATGTTTTTACTGAATGGGTTGTTGTATTGTGATTATTCTCAGGTTTTTTCATCTCCTTCCTTACTGTAACAGCCGTGGTTCCTCCCTCCCTCCTCCCCCCCCTCTCTCCCCCTCCCCCCCCCTTTTTTTTCTCTCTTCTTCCTCTCCTACTCGCTTTTTCCTCACTCTTTCTTGTTTCCAACTTGCCCTTATTTCTATCTTTCTCTTTTGCTTTCTCTCCATACTATGTTTATTGTGCCGCCAATATTTATGGTTCATTTGTATTGCCTCACTGACCGGGGACTATGCTTGCGCCCGTGTGGACTTGCGGCAGATATCGTCTCTTGTCTTTTGAGGTTATGTTCTATGACTCACGGCTTCTATCACAGTTTTCTTTATACTAATACTGGTCCCGTATTTGTTTGGTTTGGTTTACTTCAGTTTCTTTGCATATTTTGGACCTTGTTCTTGTTTTTGTCATACGTATATTGTTACTACCTTATTTTTCAATAAACATTTATTAAACAAAATATTAATATGTAAACAATCCTAAATTGTAATACCCTTCTTCGAGAGGTCCCGCTGCCACAGAAAAAGGAGGGTCCCCCTGATATTATCAGGGTTCACCTTCCACTGAAACACTACAATTTTGGATTTCTAGAGTATGGCAAAAGAAAAGAGTGGGGAGGGGCTAGTAGAGGATGGGTTATCAGTGGATCGTTCCTAGCAGCAGCATTCGACAGCCCTTGAGGGTAAGGAGCAGGCGGCCTCCTACTGGGGGTACAGTAAACTCCAACAAGGACTCTAAACTGGCAGTTTTCAGTTGGCAAGGTCGGCAATGTAACTGTAGAAGAAAGTGTAATCTGTCCAGTAGAACCAAGTTTTACAAAAACTTTTCCTCTTTGTGATTTGCAGAGGCAAGGGTGTCTTCAATTGTGTCAATTTCCCCAATTTTGTGTAGCCAAACCCTTAATGGGAGAGTGATAGGCTGCTGGTGATTATATTATGCTTGGGGATGTGGGGGGTATTGGGGATGTGGGGGGTACACTGTCACTTTGATATGAAAAGGCAAATGGACAATGTCTCTTTAAAGAGAAACTATACAATGCATATTCTAAGGTATTATTGTAATATACCAGAAGGGTTCCTTAACATGTCGTTACATCTTAAATTGCCTGACATGCCATGTTTTTAGAACATACGAATTTCAATCAGAAATGGCCCTGGCTAGGATTCAAACCTGATCACTAAGCCTCTGTACTGCCCAGAAAGATAACACTCCACCTTGCGGTCCTCTGTGTCCAAAGACATAAAAAGAGAATTTTGACATATCATTTAGGTATGCAGAGTCATTTAGGTAGTCAGAACTGCTATACCTAGTTCCTTTGACTCCAACAAGGTTAGAAGGTATACGCAAACAGTCACCTTGCAGCTCCTAAAGTTAGTACAAAGATCCTACTGTACGGCTGGACTGGAGCCACTGCGAGTAGGTGCTGTACATTTGACCAGAAACATCCCAACATTGTGGGCACGTTGCGCAGGGTTTCAAACGGATATTATAGAAAGTACAGCTAACCCGTCCTCTTATGGCACATCTCTTTAATTCTACTACTGGGCTCAGCAGTCCCCACTACAGCTGATTTTGGTGGAAGGGCTGTAGCTTCCTCACTGTCTTATAACATAGGATTTGCTTAATATGTCCAACCTGGTAGCAATTTTTGGCCTACCACATATATGCTGCCACGCTGGCACCAGGAAAGTGAAAAATTGTATGCACACTTTGTAATTTTTCTTTCCTGCTGCCAATCCATGGCAGCATACTGAACCCACCCAGTTCATTACAATCATTTTGCAGGGATTGAGCTGTTGTATGGGTGTCTAAACTTTATATCTTTGTACTAGTCCTGTGGGTAGCAGCAGGTGGTGCTACTACCACATGTATGCTGCCATAGATTGGCATCAGGAAGGGAAAATTACAGGTAAGTACTATTCAGTTTATGGGTTAAGGTGGACTAAAAATATTGTATCACATTGTAAATGCATGTCCTATTGTGCTTTAAAGTCCATAGGTAGCATTATAAATCTATTGTTTTTAGTTCAGACCTTAATCATGCACTTGTCATTAGAGAGAAGTGCTATGCAGTGCTACTAAGCAAGAAGCACAATCTGCTGATGTAATGATTAAATATAAAATGATTGATTCATAATAAGGACTCCTGCCCCCATGTAAATCTGCATGCTATCCTGAGAAACAATTTTATTTAAACCCCAATGGATGACTTTATTTGTCATTGCAACAGAAATCTATTTTTTGGGGAAACTAATGGCACATACACTAATCAATGCCTCTTCCTAATCATAAGTATTCAACATAAATATACTGTATACTCTTTTACATTAAAGAATACTTCTACATAGACATTACCAGTTGGCTTATTACAGTTAAACGCCATTCTAGCTTGCAATTAGACAAATCAAAGAGTAATAAGATTGTAAAAGTTGTGTATCACAATGGAAATGATAGTTGCCCTGTATTATTTAATTAGGTCTGAGCAGTGTACTTTTTAACTGGAGCTGGTCTTTTTTCTAATTCACTTTTGGAGAGATTTCTCTTTAGTTTCTTTTCTGTCTGACATCCCTTACCTGAATTGGGTAGAAATCTCATTGGGGACAAACTACATATATCTCTTCACTCCTATTCATACCAATTGATACTCTTTCTAACAGTGATGAATACGGCACACAACAACCTTGTCTGCAGCACCTGGGGAAGTTTTCACTATAAGACCTTCGATGGAGCTATCTATCAGTTTCCAGGAACATGCAACTATATATTTGCCTCAAACTGTAAAGACGCATATGAAGACTTCAACATCCAGATACGACATTCGTCAAGCTCAGATAGGACAGTGGTGTCCCAGGTGGTGATAAAGATTGCGGGCATTGTCATTGAGATGAAAAAAGGTGTGATCGAAGTGGGAAGGAAAAGGTAAGTCTGGTTGGGAATACGTAGGTTATTGTTAAATTCAATCCAGGCTTATACAAGTTACTATAAAACCACTTTTCTTGCAGGGTCACTCTTCCATACAGCCAGTTTGGAGTACAGATTGAGTACAACAGTGCATATGTGCAAGTTTCTTCCAAGCTGGGAGTAGTGCTTTTATGGAATGAAGCTGATTCTCTTACGGTAAAAGGCTTTACTCATCTCATCTACAATTATTCTCAAAAGTTTGTGTTAGTGACGCTGAATCCTTTACCAAAGTAGCTCTCTTGTATCTTAACGGACAAAGTTTTCATCATGTTATATTAAGCAGCCCGTTTAAAATAAATGAACTGTCACCTGAACAGCTGGAAAAATAGGTCCTGCACCATCTTTTATTAAGTGCAACGCGCAGAGCATATATATCTGGGTGTTCCTTAATGGTATGCAGATACCTTGCAGTGCACTGTAGGTGTCCCTTTGAATTAACTTTGCATTGCTATGTATATCTACCATGTGTTGCAGTAACACTCATTTTATTGTAGGCCATGATGCCAGCTCTGGTGTGAAGAACCCTACATTTCCTCTATCCACCATTACAATAGCTTAAGATTTGACTTGCAAGGTCCAGTATTATGCTTTTCTTTAGAAGTAACATTTAGGCCTTATGCACACATCTGTAAAGGAACCGTACAACAGGCCACATACTTATTTTTCCACACAAACAGCTGCTGCGTACAGCCAATCATGAGATGAATTACAAGATGTGGTTGTGTGCATTTACAGTATTCTCTAGGGGTTGTTTAAAGCACCTCATGCTCTTGGACCTATGCTCTGACCACACACTATCTGTATTCAGAGCAAACGTTAGTGTGTGGGTGCTTAATGCAACCCCGGTGCATAACCGCATACAGCCGAATCTTCTAATTCAACTCGATGGGTGGCTCTACACAGCAGCAGTGGGTCCCATGAAAGTGATTACACAACTCTGCACACTGTACAGCCCATGTACACAGTGTGCATGAAGCCTGCTACAACTCTGACTATCATTAAGAGAAACCCAATTCTGAAAGCTGTGTTCAAAATAAAACAGGCATAGGGCAAAGGCCTAGTCACCGGTATTGCCTGCAGTCTCCCTGCAGCTGATCTTTCTCTATTACAGACTTACATAATATTCTGAGACTAGCAGTGAGAGGCAGCAGATCCTTAACCTCACACTGGAGATATACAGATATGAGGTTGTAGGCACAGAAGTGCCTAGGCACAGTCACATACCAGAAAGTGCACTGCTATTTTTCTGGAGGAATTCCAAACAAAAGGTACATTGTTTAGGGCATTGCTAAGGCACAGTTAACATTTGCAGATGTTCAATATATCTGAGTACATTCACAGCTGTGAATGTGCCTTACACCGATTACATGCGAGAATGCCAGTGGGGGTTCCAGGTCATTATTGTGGGAGGCAGCCCCATTGAAAGCAATGAGAGGCTTCAATTAATTGTGCCCGCTCACACTGTGTCCAGAGATGATCACTTACCAGGGTTCTCGCATGCAATCTATGCTGGGTGTATTCACAGGTGTGAACATAGCAAATCTTCACTTTTTGAGTTTAGGCCCTCTTTAATGTAATAGCATGATTAGTATTTGACTTGACTAAATAACATGTTGCCATTGCTTCTTTCATGCTGCCATTGCTTCTTTCATGCTGCCATTGCTTCTTTTGACAATGTTTTTGCTTATGGCAGGCAGTGTCACAGAGACTTTTTATTCCATTTATCTTACACTTATGTTAACTTGATTTACAGGTGACTGTCCCATCAAAATACATGAACAGCACATGTGGATTGTGTGGAAACATGAATGGGCTGACTCAGGATGAGTTTGTGGATAAAAGTATGTTCTATTTTATACTTACCAATCCTATATTATAACATATTCTTTCTTAGGCTGGCCATACATTATACAATGTACTTGTTCAATTTCCTTTAGATTTACAGTTAACTATGTAGTGAAAGGGGCCTGCATGATTGCATACAAAATGAAGGTGTTTAGGATTGACCTCATATTGTATAGTTTGGGTAAGGGTCCGTCCACACGGGCTTTCCGCCTGGCGAACTCTGTTTTGCTCAGCGGGGATCGATCCGCCAATCCCCGCTGAGCAGGCGGATAACAGGTTTGTCTCAGCTTACATTGCAGAGACAGATCTGCCAGATCCCTGCTCTCCTCTATGGGAGATCGGATGAAAATGGACTGCCTGCTCATTCTCATTCGATCCTATCCGATCCTCCAGACGGATAGAAAATAGGGTTACCATCTGTCTGGATTTCACGGACAGGATCAGATTGGATAGCAGTGGGTGTCAGCTGTTCCATAGGAGTGCATGAAGCATCCGATCAGGTCTGCCTGAAAAACTGACAGCCCGTGTGAAAGGGGCCTAAATCTAAAAGGAAATTGTACATTAAAATTGTATAACTTATGGCCAGCCTTAGTACTTTTGTTATTTACAGAAACTCACTTTCTTTCACTGAATACACTTTTTCAACAAAGCTATTTTAATTTAAATTAATTTTATAATATAGCTATCAGCACATATTGTAGAACAGGTCGCATAAGTGTGGAAGTGAATAATTATCCAATCACTGTATACTAAAGTTATATTATACTGAAGATGCTTCTCTGGGCCACATTGAGTGTAGAGAAATTTTCTGCCCCCGATTCGACTTCCTTCCTCACCAGCAAAAAAAAAAAATTGTCAGGGGGCAGTGGGCCGCATTGCCTGCGTTTCCGGGCCGCAGGTTGGACATGCCTGCTGTAGAAGATACTACTACTCCTGTGATCTCCAATAGCTTTCAGGTCCTATTTCAAACGAAGGCCCTACTGCATTCTGAATACAAAACACAGGAGGTTTCCCGCTTGGCACCAGTGCCATTCAGACAATGTTTTGCAGTCCTTCAATGAATGCAAAGAATTTTCTGATTGGATAAGGCGGAAGGTCACATCGTCTTTTTATAAGATATGCTGTACACACTATGTTGGTGAAATTATGTGTGTTTATACAGATATCCAGCTGACACCTGTGCAGTTTGGAAACCTGCAAAAGATGGATGGACCTACGGAGCTATGTGAAGACGTTCTACCATCTGCCCCTAAAAATTGTGGCAATCTGGTAAGATTTTAGAAAAACCTTTAAAAAGACAAAGAGGGGAATTTACTAAAATTCAAGCAGACAGTATCAAGAGCAGCTGAGTAATTCCAACCAATCAGCTTCTAGCATTATTTTCGAAGCTTAACTGAACAAGCTGAAGAAGCTGATTTCTGATCCAGCTGGTCACTGTGCAAAGCTACTCAAGATTCTGTCTGCTCCAGTTTTTAATTCATTTTCCCCTCCTATGTGTTTTATTGCCTTTCATATAATAATGACTTGTAGATTCTGCTGGTATTTGTGTAAAAGGCTTACAGCTGATTCTTGCACTCAAAAGGAAGATGTTGCTCTGTGAATTTTGCCCAGAGATTAGTAAATGTGGTGAGATTTAATTCCCAAATAATTTTCAATCATCTGCAAGGAAAAAAAAAAAAAAGAAAAAGCATTTTTTGTGCATATGATTGGACAATGGAAGTCTATGGAGTTTCACCTAATTTACAAAGTTAGGGGAAAACTTCCCTTGCAAAGGTAAAATAATTTTTTAGTTATAGCGTACACTTTAATTTTATAATAATCAGCATTCTACTAGCAATATAAATATGAGTTAATGTGACAATCCAATATTGGCTTTCTTGAAAAAAAATCTCCTTTCATGTTGTAAGTGTTGCCTGTCCTGCTGGCCATCTTTTTCCACAGCTTCCTGGATTCCCTGCGTGCTTTGCAACTTCTCTTCTGCTATTTACTTTCCATTCTTAAGAACTTCATATCCCATGGTACCTTGCTGCCTGCAAGCTGTGATTCCTGTGCTGACTCCATCTCTTAAAACTCTTTTCTGTAGTTCAGAAGGCAGGCTCTGTGAAATATGTGATCAAATTTAAAACAGCGCTAGCATAAAAAAACATTCATAAAGTGAGATAAAATATTGTGAAAAATTCCACAAATAGCATATAAATATATAAATATCAAGTCCTTTTATAAAAGTGATCAAATTCCAAAAAGTGCTCCAGTGCTGATAAAAACTATATAAGGTGCTCCAGGTGACAGGTAACCCCTCTCGGCTCCCCACTCACCGCAACAGCAGAAAGATATAGCTTGAAAATTCAATTGAAATATTGCACCAAGCCTTCTTCTATGGAATGCCACAAGATGACTCTGTGAAATGTGTGACACAGCAGTACCTACTCACAGGCATAGTGAATACGTGTCACAGAATTAAAAATAAATAAATGTGCAGGGATCTTCAGGTAGGTTTACAATCTATAGGATTGTTCAGATTAGTGATCGACCGATTATCCGCAAAGCCGATATATCAAGGGCCGATATGGGCTTTCCCCGATATATCGGAATCCGCTTTTTATTTACCGATATTGCCGATATTTCAGGGAAAGTGCTTGTACCGGGTGATGCCTGCAGCTAGAGGCATCACCCCGGTCCCGGTGTCCATAGCCGACGGTCGACTGTCTTGTAATGACAACCGATGCGGCTGAAAAGCCGCTCGGCTGCCATTCCAAGGAGCGGGAGGGGACATCCCCCCCCTCACGACGCCTTCCGCGGCTTGCCCGGGTCTCCCATTCCACCGGGAGACCCGTGAATCCTACCTTCACCGCCGCAGTCTGACCCGGGTCTCCATTTCTTTGAATTTGGCACCACGCGTACCCGGAAGTAATATCATGACATAACATCACTTCCGGGTACTGGTGGCACCGAATTAAAAAAACTTACAGCATTCAAAACAGCCAAACTTGGCGTTTTGAATGCTTAAGTGCAGAGGAGGGTTTGGGGTCTTTTAGACCCCCAGATCCCTCCACCACAGTACCTGTAGACATTTAAAAAAAAAAAAAAATAATGTCCGAAAATATCGGCAGATATCGGCCGATACCGATACTCGATGACCAAAATATCGGTAATGGTATCGGCAGTAAAAAAACTATATCGATCGATCACTAGTTCAGATTATTAGGAGTAGGCTAGAAATAATTGAAATAGAATGTGGAAATGAATATAAGATTTTACATTTTAACCATAGATATACTTTAACAGCCTATTTGCTTTGGTAAATTAATCCCATTGTCCTTATCAAAAGTAAATCCCAGTTTGGACAATGCATTGGGATACGGGCCACACTATTTTCTTGTCATCAAAAGTATCCCCAAAGACATTCAATCAAAATAATGATAAATGAATACACTTACACATGTTTTGGTGAAAATTATTTGGCAAAAGCACTTTATTTTGGTTTGTAAATAAACAAGCATAAATGAAATGTAAACCTTAAGCCCCCGTTCACATAGGGGCGACGCTACTTCGCACCGCGACCTCCGAGGTCGCGGTGCGAGCCGCGCGCCGCGACCTCGGAGCGGCCGCCACGGACTTCATAACATTGAAGTCTATGGCGGTCGCCTCCTGGTCGCCCCAAAGAAGCTCCGGACCCTTTTTCTAAGTCGGAGCGACTTGTGTCGCTCCTATTAGAACGGGTCCGCAGCTTCCCTATGGGAGGCGACCTACGGCGACCTGTGAGGCGACCAGGTCGCCTCACAGGTCGCCTTAGTGTGAAGGGGGGCTAAAACTTCACTAAATAACAGTAAGTGCTTAGTCATTAAAAACTTAAGCACAATCACATTCTCTACAATAATAAAGCCCCCCCCCCCACCCCTCCAGATCTGAAAGTGACATACCACAGTGCTCACGACAGAAGGGTGGGGGGTAACCTCTTTTTCTGACTGACCGACAAGCACCTGTAAAATGGGCTCAGCCCTTTATATAATGAGCCCCACGCCTTTCAGAAATTTCCACCACACCTGATTGGACACCTTTTCCAGGTATGGTGAGAGTTTAAAGGGGCAGTACAGCAAATATTAGTGTATTATGTAACTAGTTAAATAAACACAAAAGTAGCTAGAATAATCAGACGGCCGTGTGCCCGTGCAAATGTGATGAGATACTGGTCCCACTTTAAGCAATCTACTCATAACTAGTCATAATATACACCAGTATTTCCTATTCTGCTCTTTATGACAACTGAAACTTTTTTCCCAGTTTGCAACAGGTAAAATCATTAGCATGGCTCCAATGAAATGTAATTTCAAATTGTGAAAACCATATACTGTGTAAGGATAGCCAATACTGTCACAAAAAAAAATGACAGTAATATCCAAAGGCTTAGAGACTGAACGGAGAAAAAGCATCTTTATTTCATGTTGGCAGTCACACATCATTAGTGATTACTATTAGCGTAACTACTTTTTGTCATGACCTTTTACAAAGCATACGGTGCACTACAATGTTAATGTTTATGATCTCCTCCATACAGAAAGAGACCTGTGTCCGGATGATTTCCAATGCAGCCTTCGATGACTGTGACCTGCGTGTGCCTCAGGATCTGTACATCGAGGCCTGTGTGTTGGACCTCTGTAGCTGTCAGAATTCATCTAAAGCCTCATGCTTCTGTGATACCCTGTCTGAGTATTCCCGGCAGTGCACCCATGCTGGTGGGAAGCCAGGAAATTGGAGAAACGGCACCATGTGTGGTAATTACGTTTTTTCTTGGTCTTTTTGATGCTCAATGTCCTTTTCTAAGGTAGTTTTCCACCACATTGTTGAAAAAGTATTATGCAGAGTGTGCTGCACCAGCTATCAGAAAATGGTTGGCCATTAAGGCCGACCTTTAGGAGACACTTTTTATTTCATTTTGGATAGAGCAGGGAAAGATTTTATTGCTGCTTATGTCTCTGTTTGAGAGATTTCCACTCACTTCCTGTTAGAACAGGAAATGACAAAAAAATTCTTCTGTGGGGACACAAAAACACTTGTTTTTAGCAGGGGGAGGAAGGGTTAGACAATATTTATATTACTGACTGTGCCTTCCTGTCCCGATATAACATCTCCCCTTATATTGTATAGACATTATAGGCACACAGGATGTGAGGGAAAAGCTCTGATTGGGGCAGGGAAAGAGATAAAAGCATTACATTTTTTAAATACTGTTTGTGGCTTAAATTAGACTTTAAGAAGCTGGAATCTATAGTATACCTGACACTGCCACAGTAAAATTAGTCTCTTCCCTTTTAGTGTATTTTCTATCTTTACGTTGGTAAAACACATTAACTAAAACTGGAGAGTGCGAAAACAGATGCAGCTCTAGATTGAAACGAATCAGCTTCCAGGTTTTATTGCCAAAGCTTAATCAAACAAGCTGAAGTTAGAAGCTGATGGATTTCCATGCACAGCTGTACTAGATTTTGCACTCTCCAGTTTTAGTAAATCAACCTCATTGTGATTTTTTTATGTGTGTGACAGGAGTGCACATACAAGGTAATAATAATGAAGCTGACCATACACTCTGCAATTCTTCAGGTGTTCTAATAGATTCCTTAATAAAAAAGAATGTGCCACGACCAATCCAAACATTTTACAAAATGCTTTGTAGTTTCTTTTGGCGATTGCACCTTGCAGATTCCAAAGAAAAAGAGAACCATTTTTTCACTGTAAAAAACATCAGAATAAGTCAGGAACCATAGAGGCTGGTGCCACCTATATGATGGCCACGGTGATGGTCAGACTTCATAATGGCATATAAGATGTGTCCATTTATGCCAACCTATGTAGCTTTAAATACATATCAGCAAGAAGAAAGTTCAGAAGTAACCATAGAAAAAAAAGTAGTTTGATCCAAAGAGTAGTTAATATTTGGAACAAACTTCCAGCAGAGGTAGTGGGTTAGTCAACAATAAGTAACTTTAAACATGCTAAGGACAAACAGATCTATATTCAAATAAAAAAAGGTTAAAAAAGGGGGGCAAACTCAGTAGACTTTTTTTTTTTTTTTTGGTCATTCTTTTGTGTTTTAATTTGCCAATTTTGTAAAGCCAAATTGGTTATTAGAGACTAACTGTTTCTAAAATATGTCACTTTGTACTGACTTTGAGTGTTTTATTGGCAGAGAGGACCTGTCCAATGAACATGAAATATAGTGAATGCGGTTCACCCTGTGCGGATACCTGTTCCAACTCTGAGCGGACGCTTGTTTGTGAAGATCATTGCATAGATGGCTGCTTCTGTCCACCAGGTAAAATCATTTTTATTTTTTTTAACAGCACGCATTCCTTGTGTGTTTTTTGTGATTATTCTGAGGTGGGCTATTTCTACAGATATACTGTATAACAGATTAAACTACTAATTCAACATGACCCTCCAAGGTTATCTGAAACTCAGTTGTTCTCAAAGGATGACACAATGGGGAAATTTACTTACAGAGGTTGAGACTCTTTACTCAATACATTGTATCTGTGTTCTCTTTGAATCTCCAATACAGGAATTTGCTTTTTACATGAATACATAATTGAAATAATTTCAGTTTATGGAGTGAAGATTCTCAACTCCTTTAGGGCTCTTTACACTTGTGGCATTGGGGGTGGTAAAACACATGGTTTAACCACATTTTTAGCACTCCACCCCTTTATTTGCAAAGGAAGCAGACAGGTGTGTACACATGCTGTGGCTGTGATGCTTTGCTTTGGCCATGGAGAAAATGATCCCCCTGCTGCATTCTGTGGGCAGCACCGCCACCAACTATCACCCATTCAAGCAAATGGGGGCCGCATGACATCCTCCTTTTAAATATGTGCAATGCCCCTGGTTGCAGTTCTGTGGTGTGATGTTTATGGGGTTAAAACAGGCAGTGGGCAGGGAACATATCGCTTACTCGCCGCTTGTCAAACGCCTCTAAAAAGCGATCCAACTGCTAGTGCAAGCATAGCCTAAGTAAACTGGCCTTAGTAAGTCATCACAGCATTTACTCTGGTTATTGGCGCCACAAGAATAAGAGTTTATTAGAAGCATCGTCTAATCTCAATCAATCTTCTTTCAGGAACGGTGCTGGATGATGTTGATAACCGAGGTTGCATCCCACACAGTAAATGTTCCTGTACCTACAACAATAAGAAATTTGCACCTGGAGAATTTTATACCAGCAGCTGCCACAACTGGTAAGGACTAAAAAATACTTGTGAAAGTGCTCAGTAATAGGGCGTTTTCTTACCTTAAGCTGGCCACACATGGAATAAATTTCAGCAATTTCCTGCATCCAACCTCGATCCAATAAGTTGCAGTCACTGTTTGGGTATTCTGACAGCTGGGAGGACTGGCTGTCAGGATATATTAGCTTACAGAAGAGATTTGTCTATTGCTGTTTAGCTTGCATGAAGGAATGGAAAGTCAAGTGTAGTGAGAGGGACCTCTATAACTTGTGACCTAAAGCAATTATCTCAGTAGGTTAACCCGTCGAGCCAGTTCTTCTTTATCATGATTTCTTTATTATTTTTATGCACTCCTTCTATTAGTGTAAACCTGAAATCTAGGCAGTGTCATTTTTTTTTTAAATACAAGAGCCATGGATATTTTTTGTTTATTTCTTAGCGATTTGTACAGTGATCCAACACAAAACAACTCCTCCACTTTGCCTCTGTAGAGACCAGTCACTACTGATCTCTCTCCTTGAGCAGTGTGCCTGGTCTTGTCCCCGCCTCTCTTCTGTAATTTTTTTTTTTTTTCAAGGGAGTCTAAAGCTGGAGTACCTACTGTATCCCACCTACACCTCTGCTCTCTGTACAGCACCACCTTTTTGTACAAAGTTATATCTGGGTTTGCAAAGGAATAAACATTATTTAATATTAATTTATCTGACTGTATTTACATTGTCTATTGTCTATTATAGCACTTGTCATGGTGGTCAATGGAGCTGTGAGGCTTTGCCTTGTGCTGGACGCTGCTCACTTGAGGGAGGCTCACACGTCTACACCTATGATGGTGGTCACTATAACTTTCATGGAGACTGTAGCTACATCTTTACCAAGGTAACATTGTTCATCAAGCCTTTGAATTTCACACTTGTCACAGTTGTCACTTTCACACGAATCAAAACTCGAAATGCACAGTAGTAGCCATATGGTGAGTTTTCATATGCATAGTATTTACCCATTGTAGTATTTCTATAATGTTTTCCTATTAATTTTCATAAATCCTGTAAGTCAGAGATTAAATTAAAACTGTCCATAGACTGACAGTCTTTTTTTTTCAGCTTGGAAGTTGAATCTCCAGCTGTGGCTATTGTATTCCAACTGATGGCACTGACAGCTGTCAAAATACCTGAACAGAGACTGCATCTTATTGGATGCAGTCACTGTTTGTTTGACAATTTTCTGCCTGGCTCCTCTGATTTTTGAATTAAAGTATATCAGGTGGGAGGGTGCAGACAGGACCATTCATGAAGCAAATTTCAGCCAGTTTATCAGAAAAAAAAATGTATGGCTAGCTTAAAGCATTCAGTTTTACATAAACTGTGTGATAATTTGCTGTAGAACAAGCCTGGTTTCCATAAGGTTAGCCAGTTGGTAAGAAGCTCTAGATCTCAAAATACACTGGGGCTAATATAGATAAAAGTCATCTGTATTCCGGCAGATGGATAGATGGGTCGTAATAAACATTTTTGTTGAAGAGATGAAAATGATATATTGTCACTAAAATTTTAATTTTTTTTCCTTATGCAAAACAAACACTGGTCAGTAATGTTTAGAATGACACTATTTCCATACTACAGTCCAAAAAGTTTGTTCTTCCTTGCAGGACTGTGTCACAAACATGTTCACTGTGCTGACCGAGCTGAGGAAATGTGGAGTGACCAACACCGAAACTTGTCTGAGAAGTATCACCCTGTCTTTGGTTAAAGGACAGACAGTAAGTAGTGCTCATTGCACGAGTACAATTTACCTCTCTTTCTAGGCACTGACTAAATATATTCTTGTAGTGTTTATATAGTGAATGTCACTTTATTTGTGTTGCTTGTTTTGTTTACTTGTGTTGCCCTAGCCATTAGTTTGACCACTTTCCTATATTGACGTCACCTCTGTAACCTGTAGGTTCTGACAGTGAAGTCGTCAGGAACTGTGCTTCTGAATGGGATCTACGCACGTGCACCATTAGTCACAGGTAAAGAATCATGTCTAAAATCTACTGCACATTGAAAGGTGGTCACACGCTGACTAATAAAATGACAATTTTTGAGCCTGGCAATGAGATTTTCCAATCTCTTTCTGATCCCGTATCTGTATGGGGAAGAGCCGATGTAAAAAAATTAAATGATCTGCCCCAAGTGCATATCTTATTTAGTCTGCAGGTAGCTTATTACTTCACCTTTTCTGCCCCATGCCCTCTTCTTGGATTGATCGAACATCCTGCGTCTAGGCTTATGCCAGTGCCATTACCTTCGGTGGCCATTGTTTACAATTAGGATTGGAATTACCTTTTTGCTTTCTGTCTGCCACCTGCTCTGATCTCCTGCTTGATCCTCAACCATGCCTCTTATTCTGACCTTTGGCCCATTCTGAACTTCATGTGTGTCTAAACCCAAAACCAAAAATGTAATACATTGCAACTTACTAGTCTTTGGTGTGGTGACTGTATTTGTTTTCCTAATTTATCAACCTTCTTTTGCTTATTGTCACCTGGTAAACCTGCAAATAACATATTTCCTGTTCCTGGGTGGCTAAGTTACTCCTCCACTCTATCTATGGAGGGAGCTATGGTTGTCACCCAGACTGCTTTCCTGATTTGGACTACAAACATGTTTGTAGCTCTTCACCTCCACATTACATTACATGGGTAGCAGGGCAATTGGTAGTTTACAGAAGATCGCTAGGAAGAAAAATATTCTTCTGTGCAGTTCACAGGAAATGACAAGGGCACTGCATTTATGGTAAGATCATCTGGTACATTTTTAATACTTGCCAAAAATGTTCTTAGTATGAAATAAAAAAAGAAAGCAAATTCATCCACCACATCTAAGGACTGATAAGCTGCAATATATTAAATTTTTGTTCTCGGGTTTTGTTATCCTTTCAGCTTCATCTAAGGCTCCTTTCACACGGGCGTTCAGTTTTTTATGCCCGATCAGTTTCTTTTTTTTTGAAACGGACACGGATGACACTTGTGTCATCCGGTCCGTATGTCCGTTTTTCATCCCATCCGCTTGCGGATGAAAAACGGACATAATGTATCTCTATGTAAATACGGATGTCAGCGGATGACACCACTGACATCCGTTTTCGCATCCGTTCCGTTTTTTGAACGGAAGAAAAAATAGGGTTCTCTTCCGTTCAAAAAAACGGAACTGACAAAAAACGGATGTCAGCGGATGATCATCCGCTGACATCCGTATTTACATAGAGATACATTATGTCCGTTTTTCATCCGCAAACGGATGGGATGAAAAACGGACATACGGAACGCCTGTGTGAAAGGACCCTAACAGTTTGGTACTCTGCTTTTGTCCCACTTGAACTATTAGATGTCTCCAGCCAAGCAATCCTGAGGGTAGCACTCTAATAGTTATTGGAAGGATACATTTCTTTTGAATAGCAGCTGGTAAAGTTCAGTCATGGTAAGGGCCCATCCCTCAGTTTGACCATTCTGCTGTCTGCTAGGAACACAGAAGATCCACCTCACATGTGATATAAAATGAATGCATGTGTGGTACTGATGTGGCCCTGGTGCAAGTATCTTCCTGTCTGCCATTTATAGGTAGTTATCTGCCCATTTATGCACAGTCTAATTTGCAACTATTGTCAGGAATGTACAGGGCCCATTTAAAGGGTGTGGGGAGAATATAACAATTCTAGAAGCAGACAAACACATACATTAGCAGGTGGATAAACTGGTTTTCAAATCCAGGAGTTAGAGGAGATAAAATAAAACATGTATACTGTAGAGTGCAGCATTATAATCAAATGCTGCTAATCTACTGTGCCCTAACTAACCATTTAAAGTGGTTTTAAACCTCAGTCATGAAATATGAACAAAGCATATCCCTCTATAGTGTGTACTTGTATCAGTGAGAGCACTAAGTGTCAGTCACTTTATCTGCTGCTTCGTTCCTCTGCTATCAGCATGAATCACTTCTGACAAGTTTTCCTGAAACCAAGAGGAGAAAAATGGTGACGGGAGGGACCTCCAGGTGATTGACGGCCTCAGCTCTATTCCTGTGTGCTTTGTGCAGCGGTGTGACCCTTCTCTCCAATCAGCTCTCCAAGCTCTCCTCACTGAGCTCTGTAGAGTTTAACTTTAGCTCTCTGCCCCCTTTTTTTTGAACTCTCAGACAAGCATTACATTTCAGAACTTTGATTGGGTGTAGAAAAGAAAGCCATGCAGATATACAGGTACAACTTATGTAGGAGGATTGGTTTCATCTCTGTGTATCACCTGAGGCCAGTCACTTCACAGGGTATATGTAAGGGTTTACAATCACTTTAATGAAAGACCACAATAGATCTAAGTAGACTTGGGTGTGCGCTGCAATGTTAAAGGAGAAGTATGGCCAAAGCTTTTTTGGCCATACTTCTCATTTGGATTACAGGAGTGCAGTTCGCTCTGCACTCATGTGATCTGTTTTCAGCTGACAGCGGGCTGAAGTCAGCTGTCGGTTGACATCACAGAGCCAGCCCAGGCTCTGAAAAAGTTCTGACCACATGGTTGGTATCCACCCAGAAGCCTGGATCCAATTAGCACGGAAGCAAAGAGCAGAGAGCCACTGACTGACAGTCACGGCTCTCTGCTCAGAGCAGAGTGGGGAGAACTGAGCGATCAGCAGTGATTTATCGCTCAATTCCCACTACAGAGGAAGCAGTGGACTAATGCAGCATCCGATTGATGCTGCATCCACCTAGGTGAGTATAAATGTTTGTTTTTTTTTTTTTTTTTAACCCTGAACTGCTCTTTTAATGCATATAACCTGGAATCATGGCATCTCTAAGCAGCAATGAAAAAAGGTCCAACAATGTGGGCTAAAAAAAATAGCAAAGGCAAAAATATCAACCTATGACAGTTCCAAAACCTGCAATCCTCTGGTCATGTAGTCAGCACAGGCCCACTTAGGGCACAATAGCTTAGTGGTTAGCACTTCTGCTTTGCAGCACACGAGTTCCTCGTCCAGATCTCTCTGCGCTTGTGTAGGGTACTCTGGTTTTCTTCCAAATTCCAAAGACATGCTGCTCAATTGA
Organism: Pelophylax lessonae; assembly: GCF_965119305.1. Taxonomy (NCBI): domain Eukaryota; kingdom Metazoa; phylum Chordata; class Amphibia; order Anura; family Ranidae; genus Pelophylax; species Pelophylax lessonae. The sequence continues at coordinate 80,455,225 of NC_138777.1, read as the reverse complement.
ATCTAGAGTTTAAAATGGCCCTAATGTGTATGTATGCACATGTGATAGGGACCTTAGACTGCAAGTTCCTTGAGGGTAGGGTCTGCTTTGCATGTATAATGTTTAAGTGCTATGTGAATTGTTGGTTCTATATAAATAAATGTACAGGGTTAATCAAGCATAAATACGTGTGATGAAAAAAATTGAAGTGTGTGGCAGAGTCACAGCTTCTGCCTAAGACCCCGTTCACACTGGGGCGACGCTACTTGCCGGGGCGACCTCACAGGTCGCGGTGCGCAGCTCGCACCGCGACTTCGGAGCGGCCGGCACAGACTTCATATCATTGAAGTCAATGCAGGTCGCTCCGGGTCGCCCCAAAGAAGCTCCGGACCCTTTTTCTAAGTCGGAGCGACTTGTGTCGCTCCTATTAGAACGGGTCCACAGCTTCTCTATGGCAGGCGACCTACGGCGACCTGTCAGGCGATCAGGTCGTCGGACAGGTCGCCCCAGTGTGAACGGGGTCTGAGAAGTGTAAGTTGAATATATACATACTATATTTCTTCTTGGATTTCCTTTGTTTGTTGATTACCAGTTTGTTCCATTCTTTACATTTGTGTTTTTCAGATCATTTTGCTGTGTTGCAGCCATCTTCTTTTTATCTGGTCATTCAGACCTTCAATGGGATCCAAATTCAGGTTCAGCTTGTTCCAATCATGCAGGTCTCAGTGAGCCTGGATGCTGAGTTCCAGGGAAATGCATGCGGTAAAAGTTTATCCATATTATTTTATTTGGGGCTTTAGTCTTTAATGATCTTGGAAGTATATTAAATGTGATGAGGGGTAAAGAAGGCTTGACTTACGGGTGACCCTTTGGGACACTTATTCATTTTAACTTAATGTTGTTATTTTCAATGTTTTTAGGTCTCTGTGGTGACTTCAATAAGGTCCGGACAGATGATTTTAAATCTCTGAGCGGAGCACTTGAGGGGACAGCAGCTGCCTTTGCCAACACCTGGAAGAGCCAGGCAGACTGCAATGATGTGAAGGACAGTTATGAAAACCCATGTGCTCTCAGTGTAGACAATGGTATGTGAGGAATCTTTTATTAAACATAATATGAGATTATCTTTTAGCAAATATTTTTTAATATGCTAATACTGTATATTTTAATATTTCGGGATGGTGGGGTATTACTGTAGGGTTAACAAAGAAAGAACTTCATTGTAGTGACCATAGTCCAGTGAGCAGGTTGAAGGTATAGAGAAAACATAGTAAATTGCAGAACTGCTCAATCTGAACAGTGGTGACATGCACTTTTGATTATATAACTGGTAATCGTCTTTATAGTGTGTCTAGGTATGTCTAGGTATGTGAGACATACAAGTAGGAGAAATCCTGCTCTTATAAGTTGTTGTACACATATGTTTATTAAGTATGGGTAATAGTTTGTCTGGAGTTCCTCTATAGCTGAACAGAGTTGTAATTGCTTATGAACGAATATTTAAATGTTTTATCCTTGGCTTTACAGTATATACTCACATTCCCTTTACTCCCTTCCTGCTCTGTCCAGCCACCACAAGTAAATAGATGAAGCCCTGTATAAGCTCAGAGCTTACACAGGGCTGAGGATTTTCCCCACATCCATATGACGTGCTGGGCTAATCACCAAGCACCAAATGTTGTCATGTGAGAACTTTTCCATATCCAGACATATTGGGGGAACTTAACTGAATTTGTGGCTTTGTTGTGCATAAACAAAGCACAGGAGCACTTTGATAAATAAAATGACATGATACAATTTTCTTACAATTTTCTGTACAATTTTCTTTCTTTTTTTTTTTTTTTTAGGTTCATTTGTCACATTTGTTTTTTTAGCCTTGACAAAGCAAATTGAGATTTTTCTGCGGAAGTAAATGGGATACATAATTCAGGAGAAATATGAACTAGAAAAATAAATATTTAAACTAAGATTAGGCAGTTGAAGGGAGATGTCAGTGAATTTAGAAGGGATTTAGAGGAATTGTAATTTTATCTGCCTTTCTTCAAAATACATTTTATGTTAGGTTTTGTATGTGTTATGACCTAGTTTGTTCCTTCTTCCTCATATCAGCACCTCCAGGATTCACATCTGGGTAAGCCATACAGCTTTAACAGTTACCAAAAGTAACTTTGATGTGAGATCACCACACAGGGACAGCAGAGCGGAAACCGCTTCACTGTCAATGGTCACAGGCCCAACTGTTCACTTCAACTAGTGTGTGGATTGCTTGAGATAGCAGTGATATGTTTCCAGAACTCCAATGTAGGAAGGGACAGTTTTGTCTGTGGCAATATATTGCCAACAGAAGGAATATTGATGAGGAAAAGGGGAGAAGCCATTTTATTTATCAAACATTTATTTATTATTATGAAACATGGATTTATGATTAAGCAGATATATTGGATTTATATGTTGTGAGAAGTCATATTGTATAGCAGCTGTTGTATTCAAAAGCCATTTACAGCTCCAGCTGTTAAGATTGCTATCTCGAACCTTGAAGACCTGTTTAGCTAACAAGCTTTGGAAGTGACACGTCTATGTTAAATTACCATCTGCATATCAAAGAATGTCACCAAAGACTCAAATGTGACTTTAAATAAACTAGATAGCTAGGTTCCACCCACTTTAGAATGTATAACTTGTATTAAGGGCCCAAGCCAATTATAGCAATGTTTATCAAATCAACAGAATGTACTGAATTGCTCTCCAAACATGTACCTACATGTTTGTCTAAATAAATATAATTTTCAATATGGCTTCAACAGTCAAAATGTTACTGAAACCCATAAGTTTTAGGGTTTCACTTACAACTTTAAAGTAAAATTTTGAACATCATGTAGATTTTCAACAAAACAAATCTGTGTAAACAGTTGCTTAGTTATTCAATGACATCTAACCCCTTATTTACTAATCTTTAGAGAGGTTTGCCAAGTATTGGTGCTCTCAGTTGTCGGACAGCAAGGGAACCTTTGCTCCATGCCATGCGGTTGTGCATCCAGCTGTGTATGAGAAGGTGAGTGACCTGTGTTAAAGAAAAAGTACATTTGTTAGATAGTCCACATGGCAGAGTAGACCACATACTGTAAGTCCATAGACAGTATCTATGCTGGTAAATAAGTTATTATGCCATTTTAGTTTACCTGCTTTAACAGAGCCTTATTTTTATAATTTCCTAAATGTAAATAATATATAACATTCAAATTCAATATAATAGCAAAATCAATATTTGTTATAAGATTTACCAATTATTGTGCTCAATCACACAGGAATAATAAGCTATTTGTAAATGTAAATGTTTTACATACACTTTCAGTAGACCCTCCTATTTTAGGCCTGCTTACTAAGACATGTTGTATATTTATGTTTTGTTCCAACAGAACTGTATGTATGACAGCTGTAACTATGAAAAGAGTGAAGATCGTGTTTGTGCAGCCTTATCTGCCTATGCACGGGCATGTGCTGCTGAGGGAGTGACTGTGGTTGGGTGGAGAGGCGACCTCTGCGGTATGTATGATGGTTTTTATATGGTGGATATTATCCAAGACATTCACATTATACTTTGAGAAAAAACATTTTGACAATAATTACCTTTAAATAAAAATGTAAAGTAAAGTTCTGTGTATTTGAGAAATTTGTCTTCTACTGTACACAGGGTTTGGTATCACAATTTTATTTTTTATATCAGCTCTATTGCATGATGTATAAATATTATACAAAGGTTTACAAAGATCTGCAAAATGTTTGAAATGTAGAAATAATGCAGCTAAGGTTTACTTATTACATCAGTGATCCCACCCCTTTGACAAATCATCATTAAAGTGTGAAAAAAGCAAACCTGTAGCCTGTAGGGAAAAAAATGTAAATCATATAGGTATCCCTGGCTTCTGCACATGGTACCTAGGTGAGAGTTATGACGAGATCCTGGGAACGATGTTTTGCGCTGTTTTGGTGCATCTTCTTGTGAGATTTGGAATTCTTATTGCTCTCAGGGTCTCACTGGAAGGGTCATTATGTCACCTTCTCCAGTGCAGAAACTAGGGGTAATGTAAGTTTATTTTCTAACTTTATACCCACTGTTTTTTTTCTCTTACTATTTATTGTAGCATTTTGAAATGGTAGTGGGGACCCTAATGAAATAAGTAAACTTTGCCTTTTAGTGTAAGGTTAGCGTAAAACATTTTTGTAAACATGTTGATTTCTTTAGTAAAATGGCTTTATGAAAGTCAAACTTTTAAATTAGATACTTACAGAGGTGCAAGCTTTCTTTTGATATTTAATTAAATATTATCTTTGTTTTACCCACAATGTGATAATCCTTATAACTGAAAAAACGTTTTCATGACTAACAGAATTTTCTTTATTTCCAATTTTAGAAAAATACACAAAGGACTGCCCCAAAAACAGCACTTACCAGTACTCTATTACTACTTGCCAGAAAAGCTGTCGCTCTCTTAGTGAGCCTGACCCCAGCTGTAGTTTCCATTTCACTCCTCTGGATGGCTGTGCTTGTCCAAATGGAACATTTCTTGATGACAATGGAGCCTGTGTGCAAGCTGGGAACTGCCCTTGTTACTACAGTGGTTCAATGGTGCCCCCTGGAGAAGTCATTTATGACAATGGTGCCATGTGGTAAGCTATAAAAAAAAAAGGGTGATCATGGGTTTCGATAAAAGCTAATATAGAGTTTAGGACATTACTGCAATTTAGTTTTATTGAGCTGTATAGTATTATTTACCTTTCCCATTACGTTTTTTTTAGCCAGGATATTCCAAAATCCATATCTGTTGTAGGTATAAATGGCCCACTTCTTCTACCACATTAAGGTTCTAGTGCAACAAAAGGTTTTCATGTCCCAGATTTCCTAATGTTAACCCTTGTATATCAATTCATGAGCCTGGGTAAATTTAAGCAGCTTACTGTGACTCTAATGAATACTTGAACTGCAGATTTTGAACATTTATAGGAATGCTGGCTCAACAATATTTTATACGGTGCTGAGACTGAACTTGGATTGGTGCAGATCCTAACTCTTGCTCTGGAAAATGTCAGTGTATCTACTGCCATGGCCTCTGCCTAATATCAACAGAAAAGGATCCTTTAAATGGTGTTTTTTGGTGGTCTTCTTACTCCTTCTTTGTTGCCTTTGGCAAGCATAGGACTTTATTTTGCACAAGGCTGCAACCATTTAGTCGTTAAAGCAAACCTATGCTTTGCCCATGAAGGGAAAGGTAACAGGTTCACTTAAATTGCACTCTTCCTAGCTACACTTATTTACCTTCCTTTTGCTATCCCATTGCCCTATTCGGACACTGAATACAAAGAGAGGAAGCCCTGTGAACACAGAGCTAAAGATCCTCCCCCTACCCACATATGACAAAGCCAGGTGCTTAAGCGGCTAATCACCAAGTTTCTTTGCAAAACAGAGAGTAAGTCACATGCTCCCCCATACCAGATGTATTTCTTCTTTCTCCCGGTGTCTAAATGGGGAGGGAAGGAAAGAAGAGTATGTGCAGCAGGGAAAGGTGACAGTTAAGCGAACCTTTTGCTTTGTACTTCATGGGAATTTGAGAATTGACACCCCTACTGTAAATGTGATGCAATATATAGAACAGCCACAAGATAGCACCATTCACAATTGTTAATGTCTCTCGGTAGACTCCTACAGTATCCATACTATATGTCTGTTCTTGGCTACAGGGCCTTTATTATTTTATTGAACATATAGTAAATGTCAAATAATCAACTTTGAAGACTAGAAAAGTCTTTATTTTTCTAAAAGTTATAAAATGTTAGAAGTGTTTCAAACTTTTAGTAGCAGTGTATAGTTTGAGCTTTAAGCTAAAAACAAAATATGCTGACAAGCACAGGTTAACATAAATTTATTTTTTTCTTCATTCCAGCACGTGTAAGAGTGGGAGCCTACGCTGTGTTGGGAAGACACTCAGTATTGCAAGTAAGGAAATATTTAAAATGAGACATGATAATATACAATCACTGTTAATTTTAAAGCTATCGGAGTCACTAAGGAGTTTAGTGACCATATAAATGCACAGGACCAAAGGCCCCACTGAATACTAAAGTGTTTTCAGCATCCTTAATTGTTAAAAGGGGTATGTTATTCCTTATAATAGACTAAAAGTTCCTGCTACAGAGGCTTAGAGATATTTTGAGATGTACAAACTTTTGTTAGGCAAAAATAAGTTTGGACAAATTCAAAGTACAAAGCAAATTGGTCGCCCAGTTTGACTGGGGGACCACTTATCAGCTCTCTCAACAAGTTGATTTATAGTAACATCGTATGTCATATTTAACTGTATGTACCAATAAACATGTCATTTGTTTCCTGCCAGACTTGTCACGTCTCTCACTCAAAGTCCCAACCTCCCCCACTTTTTATCCATTGAACCGGGATGGAGACGCACGGCACTCCCACCGTGCGCCTCATTTAAAGTCCCAAACCTCCCCCCTTATATATAACCTATAGTAAGTACCATAGACAATTAATGGAGGTATTGTAAAATAATGACAGCGATGAGGAAAATGACATAAAGCTTTCAGCATATGACTAATACTGGTCCTGTTCACACTAAACTCTGCCTTGTGGAGGGTGCAGGTACGAGACATCCTAATGTCACTTGGGATATAACAGTGGGATAAAAAAAAAAAAAATTATGGATTTGTTACTGATGACTATGACTACTATCCATTTGAAACTCCTTGGCCCATAATTCAACACCACAATAAAATTTCTACAGGCTTATAAGTGCCACAAAGTAATCTGTGCAAAAAAAGAAAGTCTCATTATATGTTTTCTTTAAAGTTGCCTAAGAGTCTGCTCTCAGCAAGCATAGGGGTCATCAGGCAGAAAATGTGGATGCAGTCGTATTAATTAATGTCTTGTGTCATTCTTTTTTGTGGTAAAAATGAAAGATCAGAAAGGGAGATGGTGATTCCCTGTTTCTCTACCACCTAAGGTTAGATGTTTTTCTCTCCTTACAGCAGGGTCATTGTTAAGCTGGCCATACGCACATGACTCAATGGAAGAAATGTAACAGATTCCTTCATCCAGGCTAAAGAGAGCATTTAGAGTAATCTTCCCTGCCAGCTATTGTATTCTGACAGTTGGCTTCAGCGGCTGTCAGTATATCCCAACAGTGCCTGCATCTGATTGGATACAGGCTTTGTTCAGCCAACAATTTTCAATTGAACAGTTGGCTTTTGTCAAGCCGGGTGGTGGTAGTAGGGGCATCCACAGCCCAAATTTCGCCTGATTCAGCATGAATCAACTGATATTCTAGCCATGTATGGCAGCCTTCAGTTGCATGTATTGTAGAGTTCTTTTACACCAGACATGTTGGACAAAGTTTGTGGCATGTGTATTTTTTACAAATTTCCAACTCAGAAAAAGAGGATTGCAGGGACATTTCCTGCTAGTACTGCACTTTAATGGCATGACATGAGACAAAACCATTCTGATAAAAAATATATTTAAATTTCCAACACAATTTTATTAGAATGAACTCTGACAGTTGTTGTCATGGATCTAATAATAAGCCATAAATCTTTCCCTGCAAACGAATCAGAGTAAGTACTTCCCTACAAAATGCCTGCACCTCTAAACCTTCTGTAAAGTCTGTTCAGAAACAGGATTCAGAAGTGTTATCCCCTGGTCCCACGCTGAGTCAGGGGGAACCATTAGATGTGGCAGGGGAACAGTAAATCAGTACCCCTAAAAATGTAGGTTTCTGAACAGACTTCACCAAAAGATTTGTCTTGGGCGGAGTTGCAACCGGCAGTGCCAACCATTAAGGATGTAGTTATTTACTGCTAGTTGTGGAATCAGCATGGAATCTCACATTGTGTTTTTCTTTAGAGTGCCCAAACAACATGGTGTATTTTGACTGTGCCAATGCGACACAAGGAGCAAAGGGAGCAGAGTGTCAAAAGACATGTCAGACCCTGGACATGGAGTGTGTAAGTCTCTATATACACAGCTGTCATTAGTAATATTTCACAAATATATGATACATACTGTATATTATACTTATCTCACACATTAGGATTTTCCCTTGACATTTTTGTTTTCACTTTGGGTGGATCATTTGGAATTTGTGGAAAAATTTAGCAGCAGAATATTAGGATGGTAGTGGTGGAGGGTATGTGGAAAAAAACAGTGAGCAGTTACAAGACTCTCTGCAGCTTAGGCAACACACAATCAGCATCTGCCATTTGAAAAGCTTGTAAATCATGCATTTTACATCCAGCATGTGTTCAACATACACAGAACATATGCTATGCTGCCACCAATAGCTAATTGTGCGGGTCACTTTTTTATACAGAACATTTTCTTGTTTTACTGGTCCATACCCAGCTGACTGAAGTTTATATAAGAGGCCATATTTCTGCTGACGATGGGGAAAAAAGTGTTGGTAATAACTGTAGAGGGAAACTCTGCCTATTTGCACGTGGCCTATAGGCACAAGGCTACTGTGCCTAATGGCAAATCTGGTTTGTTTGAGAGCCCATGTACCAAACATACAATAAACAAATGCTCTAAAGCATCCTATAAACAGATTACTACAGTTGCCAGGCACAGCCATTGTTCTCTAGAGCCAACTCCATTTTCATATCTACAAAATTCTAATGATGATTTAGAAGTGAATACAATTTATGCTAATTACTATTTTTAAAAAAAATGTAACATGAAGAGGACAAAGAGTAATTCACAGATTAATCACTACATCTCCAACAGTGTTACATTACAGTCATTTAACATATACAAATTTGACGCCTGTAACTACAAAAAAAATATTTACACGTAACCAAACTGAAGTTTTTTTTCTTTTTTTCATAATTCAGTTAAGTATTCAGTGTGCCTCTGGCTGTGTCTGTCCAGAAGGGCTTGTGCTCAATAGCAATGGCAATTGTGTGCCCGAGGAAAAGTGTCCATGTATATACAATGGTGAGGTTTACCGCAGCGGGGAGAGCATTATGCAAGATTGTAATACCTGGTAAGTTATTTTACTGCACAAAGTAAGACAGTCATCCATTAATTTGATGATTCATAATATTACAGGCTGTCTCGATGTTTCCTAATAATTGGCAAGTTATAGATACAGTTTGGCTCTACCTACTTCTTTATTGATCTCTGTACAGGAAAGGTGACAGGAGGTAGATTAGGAAGCACTTTCCATTGCATATATTGAGACAGTAGCCCTAAAATGTCAGAACATTTAAACAGCTATATAGCTCTGTTTAAATAATACAAATAAATAAATAAAATGTATAGGGTCAGTCCACTTAAACCTGATAGTAAAGTTTTGCACTGACACAGGGAAAATAAGTAGCCCACTGTCTTCTCATATCTCCTAAAATCACTAGTGGAGAATTATTGAGTTCCCAGCTCCACCGATCTGTTGCGGGTTATATGGTGTGGGTCTCACTCTCTTGGTTTAGTTCTTTAGTTTCTATACATTTATAAAGATTGAAGAAGAAGGAAAGGAGAATTGTAGAAGGGGGGAAACTGAAGGAAAAGCCTCAATCTCCAGCAAGGAAATATTGCCATTACAAGAAGAAGCTAAAACGAACTCACTTGCGGAACCACTGGGTAATAGGTAATAGGTGGTATCACATTCCAGAGAGAACTAATGTACAATAACACCTCTTATATAAAAACTAACAGCACTTTAAGGATGCTACTATTCAAATGAATGGTGGCGTCTTTAAAGTTCTGTTAGTTTACACTATAAGAAGCTATTGGTTGGTGGCACTCACCACTCAACTTCATGCTAAATAAAATGCATAATTAGGTTTTAATAATGATCAGCCACTAAACACCTAGAGAGAGGTACCCTCATCAAAGGTAGCTAAAAGCCACATATGACTCTGAAGCCACTATTTAGGGGCCCTTTTCACTAAATTGTACTCAATTATTGAAAATTATGATAGAAAAGTAAATTTGAACCCAAAATTATTTCAGTTTAATTTCTGCTAACTCCTTTATGTTTCAGTACTTGCAAGGACCGGAAATGGGAATGTACCGAGAAAGAGTGTCACAAGACCTGTGTAATATATGGAGAAGGGCATTATAGGACATTTGATGGCAAACGTTTCAATTTTAATGGTGTTTGCGAGTATACTTTGACACAGGTACTTAAAAGTCTATCATATGTAAAGATATTATGCTTACCATAATAAGGGATTTTCCCACTAAGTAGTTAGAACTCTGCACAGAATTAAAGGTCAACAATGTTCATGCATCTTTTTTATTGAATATACACCTGGTAGACATATATGCTGTGCATGTGTGGAAACATGTAATGGTCTGTAAAGGCCAGGCTCAGGAAATGTTGAAAAAAATTACGTATCTTCTACTAAAGAAGGTCCTCACATCCCCAGATTTCTCCAGCTCACAAAATCATTTTGTATGGCCTTAACAATAATTTAGTAATAATAATTCACATTTTACAAGTACTCCTGGAAAATCAAGGGAGATAGTGACTATGACGTGACTGTAATCCTGTGAAAAAGTTCACTATAGACCATTTATATGTATATATACTGTATTTGTTACTTACTAAGCATCCTGAAATGTTGATTTTTAGAAGAACTGTGCTTTCTGTAAATTTGTAGGACTACTGTGCATCCAACCCTGGAAATGGTTCGTTTCGAATTATCTCTGAAAACATCCAGTGTGGAACAACTGGGACTACCTGTTCCAAGGCCATTAAAGTGTTTTTGGGGGTGAGTACTGTGTGTTTAGAACTTCACACCTATGCTACATCTCTAGTACATTTCATGTATTTCTGTCTAACCCAGCAAATTTATACACCATGATTTTCTGTTCAAGCATATCTAAATCCAGGAACAAAAAAGTAAAATATTATAGCTCACCTTAGATGTGTTGGCCACTGTATTTTTTTTTTTAGATTAAATACCCTTTCTGCAAGTACAGAAAAATACCTGTTGATCCTGCTAGAAGCAAAGTATCCTTATAACTTTCAGTTCACCGAAACCGAAATCTAAATCAATGTTACCAGTTTTCTCATCTATCTTCTGTGAACTATAAAATCCCTCCTCTCTATGTAATGGAAATGCGAAGAGAGGACAGTGTTTGTAGCTCAGCTTAGGATGACAACACTGCACTTCCGTAGATAAAATATGCTTTAGTTTTGTGTAGCTTAACTACATGAAGCTAAAAAAGGAAGAAAGCATTTTCTTACTAAGACTGGTAAAGTGGCACAGTGCACTCAAAAGGTTATCACTTTGTTTTTTTAACTCAGCATACATTAATTATTTTATTTAGTTGCATATTAATTATTAGATTGCTGCTTTATAGTCGTTTACTTGTACTTTACAGAACTTTGAGTTGAAATTGAGTGAAGGATCCTTTGAAGTAGTGCAAAGAGACACTGGTGGTGATGTTCCCTACCAGATAAGGAAGATGGGAATTTACCTGGTGATTGAGGCTAAGAATGGTTTGATCCTCATGTGGGACAAGAAGACAAGCATCCTGATCAAATTAAGCCCAGAGTTCAAGGTAAAGAAGTTGTCATCCTTCAGAGACCGAATGGGGAGATTTACTGAAACTGGAGCACTCAGAATCTGCTGCAGTTGGGCATGGAAGCCAGTTGGCTTCTAACTTCAGCTTGTTCAAATAAGTTTTGACAATAAAACATGGAAGCTGATTGAAAAAAAAAAAAAAAAAAAAAAAAAAAGCTCCAGCTTTAGTAAATGCCCCTTAATGTTGACCACCAGTTTCTTCTCTAGGCAATAAACGGTGTGTTCAACAAACTTTTTTTTTGCAACCATCTGTTAAGCACTGAGGTTGTTAGCATTATAGAATTGTGATGAATTTAGAATGTGAGGGTATAATATTTGTATTACTCCTGCTTAACATTATAATACACTATCCTTACCGAATGCATTACACTTTTTTTTTTTTTTTAAAACAAACAAGCTCTTTATTGAAATTTGAAGAGGTATAATACAAGGAGCAACAAAATAAACACCAGCACATGATAGCATGATAGTAGAGGACAAATAAACCCACACCAAGAAAAATGGTGACTGCATTACACTTTTGATCAACCACAGTTTTCAACTAGGGACTTTGACATTACAAAGCCAAATTGATGCATTTTCAAAGCACACCTAACTCAGAAAATATCTAGTTTAAGAAATTATTAACATTGGATTTGGTTTTATATCATCTTGCTGTATACCTTATGGATGGTTTATTTAAGTCCAACTCACAAAAAAACTTTTCACTTCGTTTTGATAAAGTGGCTTGGAGGCTCCATCAGGTTTTATTGCTGTTAGTGTCCTTGAAGGGGATATTTCCATTCACTTTCTGTAGAGACAAGAATGAATTGAAAAATCTCCTCAAAGGGGACACAGAAAACAAAAACATATTTTTTTCTTGAAGAGTGAGGAAGAATTAGAACTTCTAACAATCTATCTTTTTTTTGCTGTCTATGTGTGTGTGTGCGGGGGGCGGTATAGAGGTAGAGGAAATGAGGAGAAATCTTCCAAAGGGTATCACTGACCCTACCTGAAAGAAATTTTAAAAAGAAAGAATCTTTTCTTTTTCATTTTTTTTAGGAGGTAGAGAAGGATCAAAACTGTCTCTGCAGAGGAAATAATCCTTAAAAATAATAGACTGTAATAAATAGCTTACACGGGGTCTAGCCTTTTGCTAAACTTCTAAAAAAAGTTTTTTTTTTCTCTGCTGTTTTTGTCCCTGTTGGAAATTTCCCTTTACTTTCTGTACTGGTGACACCCTATCACCAGATTAGGAAACTAAGGGATATCTCTCCAACAGGGCCATTGACAGCAGAAAAACTGACAGATGTTCTAACCCTTCCCCAGTTTATCAAAAAAGGAAGCTTTGTCTAGATGTACACTTTAACTCTATCCCACTCTGTCCAAAATTTAAAGGGCTGGAGTTAGATTTTAGATTTTCTTTTTACTTTTCTGTCCTTTATTAATTCCCAGATGAAGAGATTTAGTAATTTGGACCACGTGGAAATTATATCATGGTTTCCCATTGTAATACCTCACATATACTTTGATACCAGGCATCTTCAGTTATGTGAAGATAAGCCTTCTGTTTTGTTGATAGCAGGGCTATGTCCAGATAGAAATACAGGCATACCCCGCTTTAAGTACACTCACTTTACATACACTCGCGAGTAAGGACACAGCTTGTTCAGCTTGGCATGACACTACTCCCGGTTTTTAACATTGGCGTCTATAGGAAATCTTGGTCAGCTTGACATGGCACTGCTCCCAAATCATAAGTGACAGGGATACCAAACTTAGGGAGCACCGAGAGGGGACCCAGGATTACAACATATCCTTTTTGTGGCTGGCCAGCTTGCCTAGGTAATCTACCATGTCATAGTCCTGGATCCCCTTAACATGCTCCCCAAGCTTGGTGTCCTTATCACATGGTTTGGGAGCAATGACATGTCAAGCTGACCAAGATTTCCTATGGAGCTAGTGTATTTACATGCATTGAGAAATGAAAAAAAGGTATTGCTTCACTTTAAGTACATTTTCGTTTTACATACATGCTCTGATCCCATTGTGTACTTAAAAGTGGGGTATGCCTGTACTCCTCTTTCCCTAATATAGGAAAGGATGGTGGCTCACACTTTCTTAAAGTTGAACTACCGGCATAAAATTTTTTATTTAAGCATGTTCTTCAATAGCTACAAAGAATACAGATACAGATACTTTTGTGCCTTAAATGCCTTTAAAGGCCCAGATAAAACCATGTAAAATTAGATGTTATATCTCCTGTGCTGTACATAGTCTGTGAAGAGAGTAGAGCTGTGGGAGGGGCTGGGCAGGTCCACCCACTATAGGCTGACAGCTGAAAACTACAGGAAGGGGCAGATACAAGACCAATTACCCTGCACAAGGGGAGAAGGCAGCAGTGACTGGTCTTTATTTCAGGAAGCTTTTGCACAAAGGAAAAGTTTTACTGCACAAATCTGAAAGACCTTCATAAAGGAAACCAATATTTAAATAAGAGTACACACACCTCTTGTATTTAAACAATATTTCCTTATCCTGGAGTCCACTTTTAAAACAGCCTGACACCATCATAAAATGTAGAAAAGTCCTTGCAATAAAACTGTATACAGTTTCCGCTGTTATTTATAGAACTTTAACATAAATATATGAAGCAGCCGAAAAATGAATGTCTAGAATTTTTACTACCTATGCTGTGTTTTATAGCTTCTGATGTGTGTTAATGTATTATATTAACCATTAAAATTATTTTTTTTCTATTAGGGAAATGTTTGTGGCCTCTGTGGTAATTATGATGGTAGTGTTTCCAATGATTTCACCACAAGAACACAATCAGTTGTGGTCAATGTAGAAGAATTTGGAAACAGCTGGAAAGCTTCACCAACTTGTCCTGACGCTCAGCTTCTAAAGGATCCATGCATTGCCAATCCATACCGCCAGTCTTGGTCTCAGAAGCACTGCAGCATTATTATGGACCCAACATTCTCGAAGTGCCATTCTAAAGTGGGTTCCTATGTTTTGTTTAACAGATGTGTTAACATCGTGTTCTAATAATTTATGTGATAATAATCTCACCCAAACATTATTTGTTAGTTTGAACATTTTATTACTGTTTGATTTCAAAGGAGATGGGGGGAGTGGGGGCAAATGTCAAAGCATTGGTGACACAGCTTAGCTGTCCATAATCTTAGCTGTTCTCTTGCAGAATGCTTCCTGCTGAGGTAATGTTAATCTGTGTTCCATACTGACAGATAGCAGTCGATACTGCACACAGCTGCTAGCTATAAAACCAAGCTGTCACTGACAGCTTTGGTCCTTGCTAATGATCAGGAACCAATCAGAAAGGTTCCCTGTAGTGTGATCACAATGACAGCTATGACATGGCTGGAGCGTCTATTCAGAAAACAACTTGCAGCCTGTAGATGCCTGAAAGAGGGCAATGCGCCTCACCTTAATACTTTAATTATCAAATCGAATTACATATTAAAAGAAATATATATATATATATATATATATATATATATATATATATATATATATATATATATATATATATATATATATATATTTACAGTGAATCCAGGAAAGTATTCACAGCGTTTTACTTTTTCCGTTATTTTCCATTTTGTTATGTTACAGCCTTATTCCAAAATGGATTAAATGTATTATTTTCCTCAAAATTCTACAAACAATACCCCATAATGACAATGTGAAAGAACTTTGTTTGAAATCTTTGCAAATTTATTAAAAATAAAGAACAAAAACAATCACATGTACATAGGTATTCACAGCCTTTGCCCAATACTTTGTTGAAGCACCTTTAGCACCAATTACAGCCTCAAGTCTTTTTGAGTATGATGCTACAAGCTTGGCACACCTATTTTTTGGCAGTTTCTCCCATTCTTCTTTGCAAGACCTCTCAAGCTCCATCAGGTTGGATGGGGAGCATCGGTGCCCAGCTATTTTCAGATCTCTCTAGAGATATTCAATCGGGTTCATGTCTGGGCTCTGGCTGGACCACTCAAGGACATTCACAGAGTTGTCCTGTAGCTACTCCTTTGTTATCTTGACTGTGTGTTTAGGGTCGTTGTCCTGTTGGAAGATGGACCTTTGCCCCAATTTGAGGTCCAAAGCGCTCTGGAGCAGGTTTTCGACAAGGATGTCTCTGTACATTGCTGCATTCATCGTTCCCTCAATCCTGACTAGTCTCCCAGTTCCTGCCGCTGACAAACATCCCCACAGCATGATGCTGCCACCGCAATGCTTCACTGTAGGGATGGTATTGGCCAGGTGATGAGCGGTGCCTGGTTTCTTCCAAACATGATGTTTGCTATTCAGGCCAAAAGGTTCAATCTTTGTTTCATCAGACCAGAGAATTTTGTTTTGCATGGTCTAAGAGTCCTTCAGGTGCCTTTCGGCAAACTGAGGAATGGCTTCCGTCTGGCCACTCTACCATACAGGCCTGATTGATGGAGTGCTGCAGAGATGGTTGTTCTTCTGGAAGGTTCTCCTCTCTCCACAGAGAAACACTGGAGCTCTGTCAGAGTGACCATCGGGTTCTTGGTCACCTCCCTGACTAAGGCCCTTCTCCTCCGAACACTTGGTTTGGCCGGGCAACCCACTTTAGAAAGAGTCCTGGTGGTTACAAACTTCTCCCATTTATGTGTGATGGAGGCCATTGTTCTCCTTGGGACCTTCAATGCTGCAGAAATTTTTCTGTACCCTTCCCCAGATCTGTGCCTCCATACAATCCTGTCTCTGAGGTCTACAGACAATTCCTTGGACTTCACGGGTTGATTGTAGCTCTGGAAAGCCCTATTAACTGTGTGTGCCTTTCTAAATCATGTCCAATCAACTGAGTTTACCACAGGGGGACTCCAATCAAGTTGTAGATACATCTCAAAGAGGATCAGTGGAACCAGGATCAAAGGCTGTGAATACTTATGTACATGAGATTTTTATATTTTTTTATTTTTAATAAATTCGCAAAGATTTCAAACAAACTTCTTTCACTGTCTTACTATAGGGTATTGTTTGTAGAATGTTGAGAAAAATAATGAATGTAATCCATTTTGGAATAAGGCTGTAACATAACAAAATGGGTAAAAAGTTAAGCGCCGGGAATACTTTCTGGATTCACTGTGTATATATATATATATATATATATATAGTGCAAAATCTGGTGCAGCTGTGTATGGTAGCTGATTGGATTCCATGCAGAGCTGCACCAGATTTTGTGCACTCTCAACGATTAGTAAATAACCCCCATTATCAAACTAATAGATGCATATTGGGACTGCTTAATTTGGCCTGGGCATCTAAGCTTTAATGACTCCTGGGCTCAAAAGAGTTAGAGGTCCTGACAGGGAGCTGACAAAAGATCCAACCCAACAGTATCAACCCAAAATGAATATTTCAATTGAACCTGCTATATTACATTACATTACTAGCTATTTGAAATAACTGAAGTGTTTTGACTTCTCCCAAAAAATAGAGCAGTATTAAATTAAAGCGCTATTGAGGATGATGAGTCTAACTATGATCTACCTTTAGGTTGACCCTACTCCATACCTTGAGGCCTGTGTTAGTGACACATGTGGGTGTGACACAGGAGGAGACTGTGAGTGCTACTGTACAGCTGTTGCAGCTTATGCCAGAGCTTGTAATGATGCCGGAATCTGTGTTTCATGGAGAACCCCAGAAATATGCCGTAAGTTAACTAAGACTTTTTTCTTGTAATCATTAAGAAAACTCTCATGTTACACTGCAAGCTGGTTCCAAGTCATTGACAGAGAATATTTTAAAGCCAGCAATGACTAAGGATTAGCAATTGCAGCTCCTGTATTTTTCTCATGGCAGGTTTCCTTTAAATTCCACTCTTTCAACCAGGAGATTTGGTCATTTGTTTCTGCATTAAAACACACAAAATGGCACAGACATTTGAAAATGACACATTTTATAAAAAAAAAATGATAACAATTACATTTATTATTAAGAACTGTTCTGTTATTTAAATAACATACTGAATGTATTTAAGGATCATGATTAGGGATGATCGAACGGTTCGGGTCGACCATTGGTTCGACCCGAACATTGACTGTTAGAAATTCGGCCGAATTTCAAACTTTTTGCTGAAAAAGTTCGGAACTCGGCAACCAGAACCGACCAAAATGCAATGGGACAGGAACTGGGCTTTAAAAGACCATGATTGGACCAGAACCATCAGTAAAAGCCAATTGAGGGGGCAGGAGGATGCTAGGAATGTGATTGGAGTGACTAGGGGGTCCAAAGGTCAATCAGTAGTGAATACGCCCCCCAGTATAAAAGATAGCCCCGCCAAATCTCTAGCACTTTAATACAGGGCTGTGGAAGAGAGTGGAAGCAGTTCTGTTACTCCTGCTTCAAAGTGTCATTTAGCAATTATTAGTGTGAGGAAAGGGATATCTAGTGTAGTTAGGGTACTATTTTCCACTATAGTTAGATTTAATAATCTAGTTTCTGTAGGGAAAGTGTTAAGTGTCAGGGGGACCGTAGTGTAGTGTAGGGTTAACTGACTCTGACTGCTATGGCAGGGTGACCAAACCCTTCCATGTCAGGCTGGCCACCATAGAAAAAAGATTGTTTCTATTAGAATTGCAGTAGAGCAGGATAGTGGCTTCGCTACTTTCACACCTGGCCATTTTTGTTGCAGGCGTTTATTGGGCTTTTTTGTGGACGTCTTTGGAGGCAGGCATGACTTCTGAACTTCTGTGTAGGGGTATATATACACACACACATGTATGTATATATACACATATATAGGTGTGAAAGTAGCAGTACCCTATGCCTGCGCTAATGAAATAATTTGCAGGCATAGGACTTCGCTCCTATCACACCTATATGTGTGTATGTGTATAAATACATATAAGTGTGTGTGTATATATACCCCTATACAGAACTTCAGATGTTATGCCTGCTTCCAAAGACGGCCAAAAAATGCCCCAAAAAAAACGCCTGCAACAACACACCTGGGTGTTTTTGTTGCAGACGTTTTTTTGGGCATTTTTTGGGCGTCTTTGGCGGCAGGCATGACATCTGAACCTCTGTGTAGGGGTATATATACACACACATATATGTATTTATACACATACACACATATAGGTGTGATAGGAGCGGAGACATATGCCTCTTAATTATTTCATTAGCGCAAGCATAGTGTTCTGCTACTTTCACACCTATATATGTGTATGTGTATATATACATACATGTGTATGTGTATATATACCCCTACACAGAAGTTCAGCTGTCATGCCTGCCTCCAAACACGTCCACAAAAAAGCCCTATAAACGCCTGCAACAAAAACGGCCGGGTGTGAAAATAGCGGAGCCACTATCCTGCTCTAATGCAATTCTAATAAAAACAAACGTTTACATTTTTTTTTCTGGTTCTGGACATGCTACAGAGCTGAAACTTCACATGTACACTTTTTAGACCCCCCCGGACACTAAATCCAAAGAAATCTCATTTTTTTTTTCAATAATTTTTTCAATAATTGGCTCTCTATCAAAAATGACAATTTTTAAGAACTTTTTTTTGTGTGATAAATAGTCGCTGGGGCATGACCCAGAACCCTAGGCACTTTTTAGGGGCATTTATTGGGTTTTAGGGCTTCAAAATGGTGTTTTTTGATTACCGAAGTTCGGGTCCCATTGATTTCAATGGGGTTCTGAAATCCGGGCCGAACTTTCAGGAAGTTCGGGTGTTCTGGTCGAACCGAACTTTTCAAAAGTTCGATCATCCCTAATCATGATATAGGCTTGAAACATTTCTATATTTTATATGTAGCAGGTTTTCCAGGCCTGTGGCCTGATGTGGGTCTGCCATCGGTACCGGTTACCTCTCCAGCCCATGTGAGCTGCGACCCTGGGTGTGAGAACTGAGACATCGACAACTCCGGCATCTTTGTTTGTTGTTTTATTTGATTTAAAGGGGATGGGAGAAGGGATTTGAGTGGGATACTCCTTTAGGCTTTAACTGGATACACATGGGACTTTCTTCAGAAAAATGTCTGTTAACGCTGTCCTGACGCCAGCCGACGTTAGCCAAAGCTCACTGACTCTCAGAACACACTGTAACTGAATAGAAGTGCTGAATCCTCGACTTGGGATCCAGAAGATCCAGAACTGAATATTGTAGAATTACTGACACTGCTGCACTGCAAAGTCACTGAATGCTCTCTCAGGCCGAGCACTGGCTTGAGGTAGTATTGTGTACATTCCTGTATGACTGCAACTCTCAACTGAGCACACTGTACAATTCAGGGCCCAAACTGCAGGCGCCCCCTTTAACCTTGAACTCTTCAGGGTCCACTGACTATGTACCCTCTCTGTCACTTCGGGGGCCTCAACCTCGGTACCCCCTTTACCGCTAGCTGGCACTGGATCCCCGAACCTCTTCCGGAGTGGTCCCCTCTAACTTCAGGCAGACCCCCAGGGGCAATCCTCAGTACTCACGACCTGTGTAGGCTTTCCTGGGACTTGACCCCTCTGACTCTCCGCAGGTTTTCGGCACACTGGATCCACTCAACTTAGCTCAGCACTCTCTGGATCTTCAGGCAACACCCCAAGATCCTCTTCCTCAGACAGGAGGACAGACAGCCGTTCTCTCCCTCCTGGGACTCTGCTCCCGCCAAAGACATTGTGTCATGCACCACCCCCAAACGTATACCCACGCCCAGAATCCTTTGCAGCATAATCTGCCTTCTGGGGTAGTTACAAGCCTGGATGTGTCCACTGATTGGGTTTCCTCCACTGCCCTATGATAAGTTTCTCACAGGAGCCAGTGGATAAACTCCCCCTTCAGTAGGCACACCTGGAAACCATAACACCCTGACTAAATAAATCACGGTCCTGCTGTTAGGCAGACAAGGCCCACTATACATTTGCCTAGCACCTACCTGTAGGGTGCTACATATACATCAAACTGAAATTTCTCATTTAAAGATTAACTCAAAGCAGATAAAAAACACCAATAAATGTAGCAGTGATCTTATGTAAAAAAAAAAAAAAAAAAAACATTTTTAATGTGTTTTTACTTACAACTAACATATGACTCTGAATATATCGCTGTCTATCCACACCCCGACTGGGAAGGGGGGGGGGTGAAACTAGGAACCAATAAATTCTGCTGTATATGCACATGTGTTGACTGGGAATATATTAACATGATGAATGTAAGGTGGGAGAACACATTACATCCATGGAACCAAGGAAGACCTCTAGGGTCTTTTGAATCAGACATGATATGGTACTTACATGTATTAGCTACGGTTGCATGTGCATATCAGTTGCTTGTGGATGCCATCTAATGGTCCTTGAAAGTGTATATTAGAGTTTGGAGCTGGATGGATTTGTTACAAGGTAATGGTCCTTGCCTTGAGCCTTCAGTGACCTAAAAAGAAAAAGTAGTGCATTATTAAGTTGGAGCAACAGAAGATAGCTTGAACAAGAGCATTCCACCCTTCCAATCATTGTTATGGTCCCAGGTTATGTGGTTTAGTCCCTTCTATTAAAGGGGGCAGTGTGATTTTATCTGTTTTATGGTCAATTTGAGCTGTAATGGCTGAGCTGAACTTAGTGGTTAAATGCAAAGTTCTTATGTATTACAAGTATTGGTTTAGATTTAATTATGGTTTATAGAATATTAAAATTATTTAATTATTTGTTTATCATCAAAACCAATTAAAGGCCCGGCCACAATTTTTCAGCTTCTTATGTTGTATTGTATCTTATTAGTTAATTTGGGGTTCTGCCTATGGTCATATGAGCAGAGTATGTGTTTGGGCTGCAAGCAGAGAGTTGACACCACTGTATTCCTCAAAGCTGAGTATATATGCATAGTTTTTTTTTTCATTCAACCGACACAAGCAAGGTGAATGGAGGAATTTCCCCCACTGTGCTATTGTACTTTGACAGCGGGAACTCCTCAAGTGTCAGAATACACTGATCAGCTCTGCAGCCAATTGGCTACAACGCTGATCAAATTAAGTTTTCCAACAGTCCCGTTGGACAGAAGTGGATCTACCGATTGACCTCTGTTGAAAAGGGAGGGCCACACACAGATCAAAATTCAGCCGGTCCCTCCTGAACTGGCCAAATCTCCAATACGTGTGTACCCCAACTTTAAGGGAAAACACTGTGTCGGTCTCCTGGTAGAGATGTATTCTGTAGATCACAAAAGTGGATTGGACAGAAGTCTTTTGGCAGGTAAGATGGTTAATATTTATCTTTTTGTTCCTTTCTCTAGCTATGTTCTGTGATTACTATAACCCTGAAGGAGAGTGTGAGTGGCACTATAAACCTTGTGGAGCGCCTTGCTTGAAGACCTGTAGGAACCCCAGTGGCCAGTGTATGAACAATCTGCCAGGATTAGAGGGTTAGTGAAATTGATTAAAATACTTGCTGTACTACATAATTAAAAGTGTTTTGCAGTCTATGAAGCTTCTTTACCACTCTGAATATACGCTTTTTAAAAGCATGTTTGAGTGACTGTCCTTCTCTTTACACTGCATTTCTTTTTCTATTAGTAGAATCAGAAACTCTCTTTCTCTCTAGCTAGGTAGTTGACAATAGGGAGCTGTCACATCCCATTTCTTGAATCATATTAGTTTTCCTATTTGCTGTAAATGTTTATGGATTTAAAGATTTTTATTTTTTTTATTTTTATACATTCTATGCCAGGATGTTATCCGAAATGTCCCAAAGCACGACCCTTCTTTGATGAGGAAATCATGAAGTGTGTAGCTCAACCAGACTGTGGCTGCTATGATGATGAAGGTGAACGTTACAATATTGGGGATATGGTACCCTCCTACAAGAACTGTGAAAGCTGGTAACTGTCTTTCTTATTTTTATTAAGTTTATTATTATTTGATTTTGAAGTGGTAATCCTTCTAAACTCACATTTATTTTTCAGCATTTGCACAAAGAAAGGTCGTCGCTGTCAAATGGATCTCAGAGGTAGGTACTATTTTTCATCTCTTTATCTGTTCTATATTTAAATACCCTTGGCCCTCTATTGAGGAACTATGTGCCATGCTCCCCTTTGAAAGAAACCTTTTTATTTTGTTATTTTGTCACCAAATAGGTAAAAGCACCGAAAATCAAGTATTTTAAATTCTCTAGCAGTCTCCTCCCTACTTGCATAACTTAGCCCTCTACTCTTCTGGGAATATCTAATTACTCTCTGTGCTGGCCAAGCTCTCCAGCCCCTCCCTTTTATGTAGCAGATGGGGGAGGAGTTACAATATTGTAAATTGTCACTTTAGTGACAGCTCTGACACTTCTGATGCTGCTAACATTATATCCAATAAAGAGGTATCCAGCAACAGTCTTGGGTCTTTAGGATGCCTGCACAAGGCAGACTTTTTAGGTAAATAACATGCAATAAATACACATATAATCCTATTGAACGATTGTTGTTGAAATCGATAGTCTGGAACCTGGGTCCCTTCACATAAAGTTTGATTCCACTAAGCAGAAAAATCAGTGTTGAGTTGGTGCAGGGTTTGTTTAGTGTGCTCATAGAGAAAAAAAAATCACATTAAAACAAGCCAGTGCTTTGTCTATTCAGGGAGCAGCAAAAAAATTACTTTAATCCCCCCAGTCCCAGCAGCACATGCTCACATTTCCCTCTCACTCATGCTGCACTCTCATGCTGCGTTCAGATCCAGGAGTTGAAGGAAATATACAGAAAGCACTATACAAAAAATGAACCATCCTGCCTCATACGGAATTCTTACCATTTTCTCATAGTGTGTACCCAGCATAACACTGCCCTGCCTTGCGTTGGCCACAGCGCAGTGTTTTTGTGGTTAGCTGCTTTTTGCCATTGACTTCTATTATGTTTTGGTGCATTTTCTAAAAGCACATTAAAAGTCCAGCACGCTTTCAGAAAATGCATCAAACTCATGGGAAAAAATTGAATTCTATGGCAGAGCGCAGCTAACCTGCATCAAAACCGCAGGTACACTGCGAGGTGCCCTCACTATGGCCAAAGTGCAGTTGGGCATTGTGAAGCTGCCCTTAGTAGCATATGATATAATAGGAAGATGGTAATAAACAACCTCAAATCTCCTAAAATCTACCTAAAGCCAGGTACATATGGGCCGAATGTCTGGACATCAGCCGGTTCAAAAGAAATTGGCCGACATTCAGAAAACCAATGGAAAACAAGCAGCTGACTGACTCCAGATCAGCACTTTTAGCCAAAGGCAGGGATCGCTGATCAGGGTGTTCTGGCGGGGGGCTGTCCCCCTGTCAGAACACAATAGTTGAGCGGGGAAGATCACTGCACTAATGTCGGATCATTAGTACTTCAAATTGTCCTGATTGGCCATTGCAAAGTCATTGAGCTCTTCCCTGATCTTTGACCACATGTATATAGTCAAAAAGTCATCAATGATGGTAAGTCTTGCTGATTTTGAGCAATTATTTGTTCCTATGTATGGATACCATAGGTGTGACTGTGTAATACTTGATGCTTATGTTTTGTAATCATTCTCTTTAACTCACAGCATGCTACTGTTACTATGGTAATATGAAGTTCAATTATGGTGACATCATCTACAATACCACTGATGGAATTGGGGGATGCATAACAGCTACATGTTCATCAAATGGAACCATTGATAGAAGTGTCTATCCATGTTCAACAACGACCAAACCTGCCACTACCTTTCATTTTGATACCACTACGAAGCATGCAGAAAACATGTCCACTCCAGGTAGGATTTAATCTCAGAGGAAAACTTAGAAATTCCATCTACAAAATGTTTACAACAACTGCTGATTTTTCTAGTACAGTGTATAAAATAAAAATGGGGAGCACTTTCTATAAGAGATAAAGACAGTTTTCTTACATACTTACTACATCTGGTTAGTATTTTTGTACACACTGCAACTGAACTGAACAGATGTAAAAGACACACATTAATGTAGTTCTGTAATCATTAATATTACCTTTAATGCATATAATATATGTACAAGCAAGTGTAAAGGTTTTACTTGGCATCTGCTTCTGCCTCTGTCCCTTTACAGCAGTGCTCAGACTACAAGAAAGAGAAGCAGCATAAGGATCCAGTCTGTTGCACTGCATGGCTCATGTGCCAGCAAGGAGTATAATGATAGTAGGAGAAACAGAAATGCAAATTCATTGGCAGGTAATACAGCTACCTTATAAGTATCCATCTGTGTATATAGATGGTTGCATTGAGTTCAGCTGTAACCTAGTGATTATCTTCAAATCTTTATTTTATAGAGGGGTATAAAAAACACACTAAGATTTGCACAACTGCTGCAGTTGTCAGCCTGTCATTAAAATTGTGACTGTGGCTGTACAGAACACTTATGCCTTCAAGGAGCATAAACAAGGCCCTTCTGCATGCTGTACAGTACTCTGCACCCATGTGAGTGAGTCCATACTGAAACTAAGAGAGAATTATTAATAGATCAAATTTAGAAATTTAGATAATTTTTTTTCTTTTAGTAACAATGTTAACTAATGAATTTACTTTTGCAGCCACAAAATTGAATATATCTTGATGAGTAATTCGTAATTATCTTTCTCCTTACAGTACAAGCGTCACCAACCTCTGTGTCTTGCCTTGAAGAAGTATGTAAATGGTCAACGTGGTATGACATCACTTGTCCAACTTATGGTGAAAATGAAGGAGACTTTGAAACCTTTGAGAATATAAGAAAAAAGGGCTATACTATATGTAAAATACCATCCCAGGTAGAATGTCGAGCACAAAAGTTTCCAAAGATCCCTATTGCTGATTTGGGTCAGATCGTTTCATGCAATACATCTGTGGGTCTTGTGTGTAACAATCGAGATCAGTTCTCCCAGCTCTGCTTTAATTATGAGATCCGAGTCCTATGCTGTAGCTATGTGCCTTGCGGAGAATCAACCAATCCTTCTTCTTCTGATACTATAGCTCCTTCACCATTCATGACATTAACATCCAAATTTACAGCGGCCTCAACTATCCAACCAGAAAGCACTGTTAGCAAAGCACAGAGTCACTCAACTCAAGGTTTTTCATCAATAAAAGCAACATCTATGTCTACTATTGAAATGTCAGGACTAACAAGTAAACCATACCAATACATAACTAAATCCCATGAAACAATTTTTACCACTCCCTGCAAAAAAAAGCAATGCTCTTGGACACCTTGGTATGATGTATATTTCCCCAGTATTGGTAAATCTGATGGAGACTTTGAGACCCTGGAGAATATCAAAGCTGCTGGCAACATTATATGTCAAAAACCGGAAGATATTGAGTGTAGAGCTGAAAAATTTCCAAATAAAAACATTACAGATGTGGGCCAGGTAGTTACCTGTGACATCACTCATGGTCTCATTTGCAATAACAAAGATCAGAATTCGAACTTTCCACTTTGCTACAATTATAGGGTAAGGATCCTTTGTTGCTCCATGGAGGATTGTGAATTATCTACTACTTATGTCCACTCCACAATCAAGGATCACACAACTGAACATTTGAAAGAAACCAGTGTTGTAATTTCAACAACTGCCTACACATCTACTGAAAACACCATCATATCCACTACAGTAAAAGCAACAAGCAATCCATCAACACCTCAAACAGACCATACTACAACAAGAAGAGAAATTACAACTTCAGAAATAAACTGTATACCTGCATGCCAGTGGACACAGTGGTTTGATGTTAGCTTTCCTAATTTGGAAAAAAATGGAGACTTTGAAACTTACGAAGAAATAAAGAAGTCAGGGTTTCAAATCTGTAAAGAGCCTTCGAAAATTGAGTGCAGATCTACAGATCTCCCAGAAATTCCACTGGAAGAATTACAGCAGAATGTGCAATGCAATGTTAGCTATGGCCTTGTATGCCAAAATGAAGATCAAACTGGACCATTTCCATATTGTTACAACTACGAAATTCGTGTCTTATGCTGTTCTAGCTGTGCATCTACAACGGCTTTACCTGCATTAACAGATCGTCAGACATCTGAATCTTTTGAAACATCTAAAAAACCAGCTTCGTCACAGACAACTACAAATAATGGAAAATTATCAACTTTTGAAGAGGTTCGTACATATGCACCTCTATCAACCAAAACAACTAAAGTTATAACAGCACCACTGGAAATGGAAACCACAAAACCCACACTGAGCACAATGAAAGTATTATCTACTACTAGTAAGGCAGCAGATTCTATGACTACTGAGCCTTCTAAAATGACAACTACAGTTAAATCACATAAAACAGTTTCCACAATTAAACCCACTACCAAATATGGTGAGATAACAAGTAAAGCTACATCTTCTAAGGTAACCACTGCATCTCACATAAGTACAGCATCCCAGAAAACAACCACAGAATCTGAAGTTACATCTCAAAAGTACACAACAGAATCTGAACATGAAGAATTCACCTCTCATGGACCAGTTTCAATTAAAACCACGAAAATGTCTACAGAATATGGAAAAGTTACATCTGCTCACCAGTCTACATCAAGTAAGCCTACAACAACAAAAGCGTCATCTCAAAAAGTAAGCACTGCATTCCACAAATCAACCACAGAATCTGAAAATGAAAAATCCACTTCTCGTGGACCAGTTTCTATTAAAACCACTAAAATGTTTACAGAATCTGAAAAAGTTACATCTGCCCACAAGTTAACATCTGTGAAGCCTTTAACAACAAAGGCAACATCTGCAAAAGTGAGCACTTCACCCCATAAATACACAACAGAGTCTGAACATGAAGATTCCACCTCTCAAAGACCAGTTTCCTTGAAAACCACTAAAATGTCTACAGAATCTGGAAAAGTTACTTCTGCCCATAAGTCTACATTAAGTAGGCCTGTAACAACAAAGGCAACATCTCAAAAGTACACCACAGAATCTGAACATGAAGATTCCACCTCTCATAGACCAGTTTCTTTGAAAACCACTAAAATGTTTACAGAATCTGGAAAAGTTACATCTGCCCACACGTCTACATCAAGTAAGCCTACAACAACAACAGGAACATCTCAAAAAGTAAGCACTGCATTCCACAAATCAACCGCTGAATCTGAACATGAAGAAACCACCTCTCATGGACCAGTTTCTATTAAAAGCACTAAAATGGCTACAGAATCTGGAAAAGTTACATCTGCCCACAAGTCTACATCAAGTAAGCCTATAACAACAAAAGCAACATCTCAAAAAGTAACCACTGCATTCCACCGGTCAACTACAGAATCTGAACATGAAAAATCCACCTCCCACAGACCAATTTCTATTAAAACCACTAAGATGTCTACAGAATATGGGGAAGTGACATCTGCCCACAAGTCTACATCTGTCAAGCCTATCACAACCAAGGCAACGTCTCATAAAGTAAGCACTGCATCCCATGAATCAACTACAGAATCTGGACATGGAAAATCCACTTCTCATGGACCAATTTCTATGAAAACCACTAAATTATCTACAGAATCTGGTGAAGTAACATCTGCCCACAGGTCTACATCAAGTAAGCCTATAACAAACACAGCTACATCTCATAAAGTAAGCACTGCATCTCCCAAATCAACTACGGAATCTGAAGTTAAAGAATCCACCTCCCAGGGATCAATTTCTGTTAAAACCACTAAAATGTCTACAGATTCAGGGGAATTTACATCTGCCCACAGTTCTACATCAAGTAAGCCTATTACAACCAAAGCTACATCTCATAAAGTAAGCACTGCATCCCACACATCATCTACAGAATTTGAACATGAAAAATCCACTTCCCATGGACCAATTTCTTTAAAAACCACTAAAACATCTACAGAATCTGGTGAAGTGACACCTGCCCACAAGTCTACATCAAGTAAGCCTATTACAACCAAAGCTACCTCTCATAAAGTAAGCTCTGCAACTCCCAAGTCTACTACAGAATCTGAAGTTAAAAAATCTACCTCCCATGGCTCAATTTCTGTTAAGACCACTAAACGGTCTACAGATTCAGGGGAAGTTACATCTGCCCACAAGTCTACATCAAGTAAGCCTATTACAACCAAAGCTACATCTCATAAAGAAAGCAC
Source organism: Pelophylax lessonae (assembly GCF_965119305.1). Classification (NCBI taxonomy): domain Eukaryota; kingdom Metazoa; phylum Chordata; class Amphibia; order Anura; family Ranidae; genus Pelophylax; species Pelophylax lessonae. The sequence goes on along the minus strand of NC_138777.1, from coordinate 80,426,560 downwards.
TGCATCCCACACATCATCTACAGAATCTGAACATGAAAAATCCACTTCCCATGGACCAATTTCTTTAAAAACCACTAAAACATCTACAGAATCTGGTGAAGTGACATCTGCCCACAAGTCTACATCAAGTAAGCCTATAACAACAAGGACTACATCTCATAAGGTAAGCGCTGCATCCCCCAAATCAACGACAGAATCTGAAGTAAAACAATCCACCTCCCATAGACCGATTTCTTTGAAAACCACTAAAACATCTACAAAATCTGGTGAAGAGACATCTGCCCATAGGTCTACATCAAGTAGGCCCATAACAACCACAGCTACATCTCATAAAGTAAGCACTGCATCCCACAGATCAACTACAGAATCTGAACAAAAAAAATCCACCTCTCAAACACCAATTTCTATTAAAACCACTAGAATGTCTACAGATTCCGGGGAAGTGACATCAGCTCACAAGTCTACATCAAGTAAACCTATAACAACCAAAGCTACATCTCATAAAGTAAGCACTGCATCCCCCAAATCTACTACAGAATCTGAAGTTAAAAAATCCACCTCTCAGGGATCAATTTCTGTTAAAACCACTAAAATGTCTACAGATTCAGCGGAAGTTACATCTGCTCACAAGTCTACATCAAGTAAGCCTATAACAACAAAGACTACATCTCATAAAGTAAGCTCCACATCACACAGATTAACTACAGAATCTGAACAAAAAAAATCCACCTCTCAAAGACCAATTTCTATTAAGACCACTGGAATGTCAACAGAATCTGGGGAAGTGACATCTGCTCACAAGTCTACATCAAGTAAGCCTATTACAACCAAAGCTACATCTCATAAAGTAAGCTCTGCATCCCCCAAGTCCACTACAGAATCTGAAGTTAAAAAATCTACCTCGTCTGGATCAATTTCTGGTAAAACCACTAAAATGTCTACAGATTCAGAGAAAGTTACATCTGCCCACAAGTCTACATCAAGTAAGCCAATAACAACAAAGACTACATCTCATAAAGTAAGCACTGCATCCCCCAAATCAACAACAGAATCTGAAATTAAAAAATCTACCCCTCAGGGATCAATTTCTGTTAAAACCACTAAAATGTCTACAGATTCAGGGAAAGTTACATCTGCCCACAAGTCTACATCAAGTAAGCCAATAACAACAAAGACTACATCTCATAAAGTAAGCTCTGCATCTCCCAAATCAACAACAGGATCTGAAGTTAAAAAATCCACCTCTCAGGGATCAATTTCTGTTAAAACCACTAGAATGTCTACAGAATCTGGGGAAGTGACAGCTGCCCACAAGTCTACATCAAGTAAGCCTATTACAACCAAAGCTACATCTCATAAAATAAGCACTGCATCTCCCAAGTCCACTACAGAAACTGAAGTTAAAAAATCCACCTCTCAGGGATCAATTTCTGTTAAAACCACTAGAATGTCTACAGAATCTGGGGAAGTGACAGCTGCCCACAAGTCTACATCAAGTAAGCCTATAACGACCATGACTACATCTCATAAAGTAAGCACTGCATCCCCCAAATCAACAACAGAATCTGAAGTTAAAAAATCCACCTCTCAGGGATCAATTTCTGTTAAAACCACTAGAATGTCTACAGAATCTGGGGAAGTGACAGCTGCCCACAAGTCTACATCAATTAAGCCTATTACAACCAAAGCTACATCTCATAAAGTAAGCTCTGCATCCCCCAAGTCCACTACAGAATCTGAAGTTAAAAAATCCACCTCCTCTGGATCAATTTCTGTTAAAACCACTACAATGTCTACAGATTCCGGGATAGTAACATCAGCCCACAAGTCTACATCAAGTAATCCTATAACAACAAAGACTACATCTCATAAAGTAAGCACTGCATCCCCCAAATCAACAACAGAATCTGAAGTTAAGAAAACCACCTCTCAGGGATTCAAATCAACAACAGGATCTGAAGTTAAAAAATCCACCTCTCAGGGATCAATTTCTGTTAAAACCACTAGAATGTCTACAGAATCTGGGGAAGTGACAGCTGCCCACAAGTCTACATCAAGTAGGCCTATTATAACCAAAGCCACATCTCATAAAGTAAGCTCTGCTTCCCCCAAGTCCACTACAGAAACTGAAGTTAAAAAATCCACCTCTCAAGGATCAATTTCTGTTAAAACCACTAGAATGTCTACAGAATCTGGGGAAGTGACAACTGCCCACAAGTCTACATCAAGTAAGCCTATAACGACAAAGACTACATCTCATAAAGTAAGCACTGCATCCCCCAAATCAACAACAGAATCTGAAGTTAAGAAATCCACCTCTCAGGGATTCATTTCTGTTAAAACGACTAGAATGTCTACAGAATCTGGGGAAGTGACATCTGCCCACAAGTCTACATCAAGTAAGCCTATAACAACAAAGACTACATCTCATAAAGAAAGCACTGCATCCCCCAAATCAACAACAGAATCTGAAGTTAAAAAATCTACCTCTCAAAGACCAATTTCTATTAAGACCACTGGAATGTCTACAGAATCTGGGGAAGTGACATCTGCTCACAAGTCTACATCAAGTAAGCCTATTACAACCAAAGCTACATCTCATAAAGTAAGCTCTGCATCCCCCAAGTCCACTACAGAATCTGAAGTTAAAAAATCTACCTCGTCTGGATCAATTTCTGGTAAAACCACTAAAATGTCAACAGATTCAGAGAAAGTTACATCTGCCCACAAGTCTACATCAAGTAAGCCAATAACAACAAAGACTACATCTCATAAAGTAAGCACTGCATCCCCCAAATCAACAACAGAATCTGAAGTTAAAAAATCCACCTCTCAGGGATCAATTTCTGTTAAAACCACTAGAATGTCTACAGAATCTGGGGAAGTGACAGCTGCCCACAAGTCTACATCAAGTAGGCCTATTACAACCAAAGCCACATCTCATAAAGTAAGCTCTGCTTCCCCCAAGTCCACTACAGAAACTGAAGTTAAAAAATCCACCTCTCAAGGATCAATTTCTGTTAAAACCACTAGAATGTCTACAGAATCTGGGGAAGTGACAACTGCCCACAAGTCTACATCAAGTAAGCCTATAACGACAAAGACTACATCTCATAAAGTAAGCACTGCATCCCCCAAATCAACAACAGAATCTGAAGTTAAGAAATCCACCTCTCAGGGATTCATTTCTGTTAAAACGACTAGAATGTCTACAGAATCTGGGGAAGTGACATCTGCCCACAAGTCTACATCAAGTAAGCCTATAACAACAAAGACTACATCTCATAAAGAAAGCACTGCATCCCCCAAATCAACAACAGAATCTGAAGTTAAAAAATCTACCTCTCAAAGACCAATTTCTATTAAGACCACTGGAATGTCTACAGAATCTGGGAAAGTAACATCTGCCGACAAGTCTACATCAAGTAAGCCTATAACAACCATGACTACATCTCATAAAGTAAGCACTGCATCCCACAGATCAACTACAGAATCTGAACAAAAAAAATCCACCTCTCAAAGACCAATTTCTATTAAAACCACTAGAATGTCTACAGATTCCGGGGAAGTGACATCAGCTCACAAGTCTACATCAAGTAAACCTATAACAACCAAAGCTACATCTCATAAAGTAAGCACTGCATCCCCCAAATCCACTACAGAATCTGAAGTTAAAAAATCCACCTCTCAGGGATTAATTTCTGTTAAAACCACTAAAATGTCTACAGATTCAGCGGGAGTTACATCTGCTCACAAGTCTACATCAAGTAAGCCTATAACAACAAAGACTACATCTCATAAAGTAAGCTCCACATCACACAGATCAACTACAGAATCTGAAGTTAAAAAATCCACCTCTCAAAGACCAATTTCTATTAAGACCACTGGAATGTCTACAGAATCTGGGGAAGTGACATCTGCTCACAAGTCTACATCAAGTAAGCCTATTACAACCAAAGCTACATCTCATAAAGTAAGCTCTGCATCCCCCAAGTCCACTACAGAATCTGAAGTTAAAAAATCTACCTCGTCTGGATCAATTTCTGGTAAAACCACTAAAATGTCAACAGATTCAGAGAAAGTTACATCTGCCCACAAGTCTACATCAAGTAAGCCAATAACAACAAAGACTACATCTCATAAAGTAAGCACTGCATCCCCCAAATCAACAACAGAATCTGAAGTTAAAAAATCCACCTCTCAGGGATCAATTTCTGTTAAAACCACTAGAATGTCTACAGAATCTGGGGAAGTGACAGCTGCCCACAAGTCTACATCAAGTAGGCCTATTACAACCAAAGCCACATCTCATAAAGTAAGCTCTGCTTCCCCCAAGTCCACTACAGAAACTGAAGTTAAAAAATCCACCTCTCAAGGATCAATTTCTGTTAAAACCACTAGAATGTCTACAGAATCTGGGGAAGTGACAACTGCCCACAAGTCTACATCAAGTAAGCCTATAACGACAAAGACTACATCTCATAAAGTAAGCACTGCATCCCCCAAATCAACAACAGAATCTGAAGTTAAGAAATCCACCTCTCAGGGATTCATTTCTGTTAAAACGACTAGAATGTCTACAGAATCTGGGGAAGTGACATCTGCCCACAAGTCTACATCAAGTAAGCCTATAACAACAAAGACTACATCTCATAAAGAAAGCACTGCATCCCCCAAATCAACAACAGAATCTGAAGTTAAAAAATCTACCTCTCAAAGACCAATTTCTATTAAGACCACTGGAATGTCTACAGAATCTGGGAAAGTAACATCTGCCGACAAGTCTACATCAAGTAAGCCTATAACAACCATGACTACATCTCATAAAGTAAGCACTGCATCCCACAGATCAACTACAGAATCTGAACAAAAAAAATCCACCTCTCAAAGACCAATTTCTATTAAAACCACTAGAATGTCTACAGATTCCGGGGAAGTGACATCAGCTCACAAGTCTACATCAAGTAAACCTATAACAACCAAAGCTACATCTCATAAAGTAAGCACTGCATCCCCCAAATCCACTACAGAATCTGAAGTTAAAAAATCCACCTCTCAGGGATTAATTTCTGTTAAAACCACTAAAATGTCTACAGATTCAGCGGGAGTTACATCTGCTCACAAGTCTACATCAAGTAAGCCTATAACAACAAAGACTACATCTCATAAAGTAAGCTCCACATCACACAGATCAACTACAGAATCTGAAGTTAAAAAATCCACCTCTCAAAGACCAATTTCTATTAAGACCACTGGAATGTCTACAGAATCTGGGGAAGTGACATCTGCTCACAAGTCTACATCAAGTAAGCCTATTACAACCAAAGCTACATCTCATAAAGTAAGCTCTGCATCCCCCAAGTCCACTACAGAATCTGAAGTTAAAAAATCTACCTCGTCTGGATCAATTTCTGGTAAAACCACTAAAATGTCTACAGATTCAGAGAAAGTTACATCTGCCCACAAGTCTACATCAAGTAAGCCAATAACAACAAAGACTACATCTCATAAAGTAAGCACTGCATCCCCCAAATCAACAACAGAATCTGAGGTTAAAAAATCCACCTCTCAGGGATCAATTTCTGTTAAAACCACTAGAATGTCTACAGAATCTGGGGAAGTGACAGCTGCCCACAAGTCTACATCAAGTAGGCCTATTACAACCAAAGCCACATCTCATAAAGTAAGCTCTGCTTCCCCCAAGTCCACTACAGAAACTGAAGTTAAAAAATCCACCTCTCAAGGATCAATTTCTGTTAAAACCACTAGAATGTCTACAGAATCTGGGGAAGTGACAACTGCCCACAAGTCTACATCAAGTAAGCCTATAACGACAAAGACTACATCTCATAAAGTAAGCACTGCATCCCCCAAATCAACAACAGAATCTGAAGTTAAAAAATCCACCTCTCAGGGATCAATTTCTGTTAAAACCACTAGAATGTCTACAGAATCTGGGGAAGTGACAGCTGCCCACAAGTCTACATCAAGTAAGCCTATTACAACCAAAGCTACATCTCATAAAGTAAGCACTGCATCCCCCAAGTCCACTACAGAATCTGAAGTTAAAAAATCCACCTCTCAGGGATCAATTTCTGTTAAAACCACTAGAATGTCTACAGATTCCGGGAAAGTAACATCTGCCCACAAGTCTACATCAAGTAAACCTATAACAACCAAGACTACATCTCATAAAGAAAGCACTGCATCTCCCAAATCAACAACAGAATCTGAAGTTAAAAAATCTACCTCTCAGGGATCAATTTCTGTTAAAACTACTAGAATGTCTACAGATTCAGGGAAAGTTACATCTGCCCACAAGTCTACATCAAGTAAGCCTATAACAACAAAGACTACATCTCATAAAGTAAGCACTGCATTCCCCAAATCAACAACTGAATCTGAAGTTAATAAATCCACCTCTCAGGGATCAATTTCTTTAAAAACCACTAAAACATCTACAGAATCTGGTGAAGTGACATCTGCCCATAGGTCTACATCAAGTAAGCCTATAACAACTGAAGCTACATCTCTTAGGGTAAGCTCTGCATCCCCCAAGTCCACTACAGAATCTGAAGTTAAAAAATCCACCTCGTCTGGATCAATTTCTGGTAAAACCACTAAAATGTCTACAGATTCAGGGAAAGTTACATCTGCCCACAAGTCTACATCAAGTAAGCCCATAACAACAAAGACTACATCTCATAAAGTAAGCACTGCATTTCCCAAATCAACAACAGGATCTGAAGTTAAAAAATCTACCTCTCAGGGATCAATTTCTGTTAAAACCACTAGAATGTCTACAGAATCTGGGGAAGTTACATCTGCCCACAAGTCTACATCAAGTAAGCCTATTACAACCAAAGCAACATCTCATAAAGTAAGCTCTGCATCCCCCAAGTCCACTACAGAATCTGAAGTCAAAAAATCCACCACGCCTGGATCAATTTCTGTTAAAACCACTAAAATGTCTACAGATTCAGGGAAAGTTACATCTGCTCACAAGTCTACATCAAGTAAGCCTGTAACAACCAAAGCTACATCTCATAAAGTAAGCTCTGCATCCCCCAAATCCACAACAGAATCTGAACATGAAAAACCCACCTCCCGTACACCAATTTCCATTAAAACCACTGAGAGTACAACAGCGACCACCAGGAAAGATTTCAGTTCTCAACAACCTAAGTCAACTAAACAATCAACTTCATCTACATTTGGAAGTCATAGCACTAAAAGCACTATTACCAAGACATCACGACCAGTTACAACAGGCATGGAATCATTTTCTACCACAAGGTGTATGTGCAATTTTAACGGAACTATAGTTTCTCCTGGTGAGTATGTTTTTACTCTTTGTACAAAAATTCTAATTTAAATGCCACTATTCCAATTCTACATGTTTTCAAAAAGATGAAGATATGACAGAAATAATGTATGGACTAGAACAAAAAGTCTAAGTTTTACTCAGATCACTTTTACAACAGAGATTGGGGCAGAGGAACCAGAAGCGGTTAAAAATGATTGTGAACATTAGACATATACTGTGAGATAAAGCTGAAGTGGTAGAGTACAATATACAATGTATACAGGCTTTACATACAGATAAATAATGTTAATAACATAGCAGTTAGTGTTAAAAAAATTGCGAAATGAAAATGAAGTTATAAGGTAATAAGAGGTTAATGAGATACTACTTAGCAGTTCTTTTTCACGCAGTGTACATATGGCTTGCTCTTTCACTGTTGTGAGAATTCATTGATTTCAACGGGGAACTTCTTGCTCAAAAAGCAAGCGACTTGCAAGGAGGGGGGGAGATGACTCATTTTTCACCAGATGCATTAGTAATTGTTCTCCCACCCTTCTATGCATGAAGGGAACAATGTAAAAATCCTTCTCTGTGCAGCAGCCATCCCAGCCCCCCCCCCCCCAATACTTACCTGAGCCAATGGCTCTCGCTGCTGTCAACAACAGCCAGTGTGAGTCAAGGAGAAGTGAGAGTGGACGGGGCTGAGCCACAGCTCTGTGTGTGAATGGAAAAAAAGAGGCATGGCTCGGGAACAAGCCTTCTTGGGTGCCCCCTTTGCAAGCTACTTGCTTGGGGGGCACTCAGCAGGAGGGAGGGGCCAGAAGCCAGGGACCTAAATAGGAGGGTCAGGCTGTTCTGTGCAAATCCGCTGCACAGAGCAGGTGAGTATAACATATTTGTTATTTAATAAAAAAAGGAAACCCTTTAATTTCACTTTAAGACTAGGTTATTATGCCTAGTTAAACACAAATTAGTTTAAAAAAGTGCTTATACTGCCTACTGACTGATTGGCTCATCTATGCAGTGTAGAAAACATTTTTTGGCATTATTAAAGAAAGCTTACAATGTAGTTTTCCTGAAAATATTCTTAGCATTGAATATGTGATGCATTGCCTGCCTTGCTACCAGCTAACCTTCTTTCAAATACATGTTCTTTTATTTATTTCACAGACCACCTTATGGTATTGCTAAGTGTTAAAATGAAGATAATGGTGTAATGTTTACCTTATGCATGCTGCCGTGTTGTAAATTTAGAATTACTAGGTTGGCTGACACCAAGCATTGTTCAGCCTATTCTTGTAAACCCAGGCTGTTATGGACAGACACTCTGTATTCCTCTGGGATACAGTGCATCTTCACACAGTTCACCAGTCCCCAGTAGCAAAGACATTTTACATTTTTGTTCATTGCATGCTGGAAAATGTAGTCTTAGGACAGTGCACCCATATTAAAATGTTTCAACGTGAGAGTGCTGCCAAAGCCTGTCTACAGCGTGCCGCAAAGAGTAGGTAGAAGAGGCAGTGGTCATCATATGACCACAAGTTTTAGGGATGCATTAAAGTCGTTGTAAACTCTCACATATTCCCAGTGAAGTGAATGGCCTCAGGTGATAGAGGTAAAATAAATCCTTCTACATACATTGTACCTGTTTATCTACAGCTGTCTTTCTCCTATATCCATTCAAAGTGCAGAATATACAGAAGAACTCTCAGCTCTGATAAGCAGGGGGTGGAGAGCTGAAGATACATCAGTGAGGAGAGCTCTATAAGCGAATTGGAGGGAAGGGACACACCCCCCTTCACACAGGAACAGAGCTGAGGCTGTCAATCACAGGCTGTGCCCTCCCCTGTCACATTTTTCTCTTGGTGTCAGGAAAACTTTGCAGAAGTGACTCATGCTGATAGTAGAGGAACAGGCAGTGGACAGAAATGACACTTAGTGCTCTGCATTGAGACAAGGACACACTTCAGAGGGATATGCTTTGTTCATATTTCATGTGTAAGGTTTACAACCACTTTAAGGTAAGTATAAAAAAATACCTATGTATAAATGGAGAGGTCAGCAGGGAGTGGAGAAATATACAGTATACTAGTTTGCAGCCTTAGGTTGGGTTTGAAGGCAAATCTAACCCCAACAACAAAAATGTAATACATTGCAGCTTAGCTGGCATTATATGTTGTAGCTACATTTGTCTTTGTTTTTCAAGCAGTGCAGAAAAATGCTTGCAGGTCCTGATAGAAATTCAGTATCTTTGCAATTTCCAGTGTACTGAACCTAAACAATGCTTTCAACCTTCACAGCTATCTTTTGTGAATTAAATAACCCCTTCCCTTTCTCCCTATGTAATGTGGATGGGAAAATTGGGATATATTTGTAGTCTGTTTCTTCAAGGTGATACCTTTTATTTGTTGCTTATATTGCATTGTAGCTTTCCTGACCTTTAGGTAATAGTTCTTATTATTACTTATTTGTTTTCAGGCAATGTTCTATATAACACAACAGACAATGAAGGCTGGTGCTTCTACGCACGATGCAATGAGAAGTGTAAGGTAGAGAGATACAGTGAACCATGTTCTACTGTGCCTACTGTGTCAAGCAGCACCAAAACTGCTAAAACAGTGACAGTTAGAACTGCCACTACTATCACCTCAAAGACAAGAAGCACAACAAAAACACCTGCAACAAGCACTAAGACTGCACAGACGAAGACTTCAGCATCAAGCGCCAGTTCAGCGAGCACCCCAACTCCTGGCTGTAATGCAGTTATGCCTCCAAGAAAGGTAAGGTTATACCTAGTTTTCATCTGTAACATCACTTACATGCATATGGAATTGAATTGCAAATTATTATTTATGTAAACCAAAAATAATAAAATAGAGTTCTGCCAGTCCAATAGCCCTAATGGCTCTGCACCTGCTTCAAGTAGGCATATGTAAGTTCTGTATAAAAAATGTTATATATTAATTACTACTGGCAATGTGTGACTGGTCACACACAGAAGACTTGTGATGGTCAGTGCATAGGGGAAGAAATCACACATCAATACTTGCACTCAAATCCCATTTTTGGACTGCTGGGTTGCTACTGCCAGAGCAGGTTACATTAGTCAAGGTAAACTTGGTGATTATATAGAAAATTAATTCTAGCAATATTGGTTGGAACTCATTTTGTGATGATGAGCTGGATTGTGTGCTGGGTCATTTTTGTATTTCTCAGTATACTGCAATGCCCTTCTCCTTTTCTATACTAGATATAAATGGATCTGAGCAACTGCCAATTTTAAGAGAAACATAGTCTTCTCAGATGTTCAAAACAGTTTTTCTCTGTGGAATACATTCAGCCTTTAAGGATAACTTTCAACAAGCAGGGTTTATATAGCAGGTTTAGAGCAAAAGCCCATCTTCAGGATAAACAGAGTATCCCACCAAAGAAAAGTGTTATAACTAGTAGCAGGCTCTACTGTTATACCAAGTCAGTTTGGTGGTACTAGTCCAAGAAGAGTTTTCCTCTGTTCAGTTTTCCATTATTAAAGCACTGACACCCAGCACATCCTGCAATTATACAAGGGTTCTTGTAGCTCTTGCTTTCAATTAAAGTGCCATTTGTTGTAGCATGGGCAATGTTACCTATTTCTCTCTGCATCCTTTTGAGCATTGGATAAGTAATATGGCATTCCCTTGCAAGTCAACACTGAATACAACAACCCTTATAATAGCTTTCCTTCTGTCTTAACTTAACAGTAAAGAACTTCTCCCTAATCCTACTGTAACAACAGCAATCATTTTAGTGGAAATACCACAGCCTCATAGATATCCTTCTTGAGATTAAAGTGATATTAAAGGTTTGGTTTTAAACACAAAAAGAAAATAACAAACGTCATACTTACCTGTTTTGTGCAATGGTTTTGCACAGAGCAGCCCGAGCCTCTTCTTTTCAGGTCCCTGTGCTCCTGGCTCCTCCCCCTTGACCAGTGCCCCCAATAGCAAGCTGCTTCCTTTGTGGGCACTTGTGCAGCTTGCTCCTAAACCCTGCTTTATGCCTCCATAAGATGCATAGAGCTGAGGCTCGGCCCCGCCCCCTGTTCTCTCCTCATCGGCTCACTGGCTGTTATTGACAGCAGTGGGAGCCAATGGCTCCCGCTGCTGTCTCAGCTAATGAGGAGAGGGAGTCCCAGGACACATCGTTGGATCAAGAGAGAACTAAGGTGAGTATTGGGGGGGGGGGGGTTGGGGGGGAGCAGCACACAAAAGGTTTTTTACCTTCATGCATATGCATGAAGGTAAAAAACTTTCAGCCTTTACAACCATCTTAAGATGAAATTCCTACAAAAGAACAAAATGGTGAAGGTGTCAATTGGAATTCTTTTTTTTCTCCACAGGTGAATGAAACCTGGATGATAGATCAATGTACCCATGCTACCTGTATTGGTCAAAACAACATTGTCGTAAACAAAAAAGAGTGTGCACCAGTTAATCAGGTGGTCTGTGCCAACCGTTTAAAACCCAGGAAAGCATTTGACGAGAGTGGCTGCTGCTATCAGAACGAGTGTGATTGTGAGTCCTACAGAGTAGAATTATTTTGCTGCATGTAATGATATAATCAATTTGCTGTAGCATTTGCTAAGTTCTCCTTTTTTATGCCCTTAGGTGTCTGTGGTGGTTGGGGAACATCCCATTATGTCACCTTTGATGGTACCTACTATGCTTTTAACGGCCAATGCACATATATCCTTGTTCAGCAAATCACTCCAGTCTTTGACCACTTCCGGGTTTACATCGATAATTTCGCCTGTGACCCTGATGACCCATCTTGTGTTAAGTCCCTTCGTATTATGTACAATAATGACACGATTGTCCTGACCTCTCAATCCTTAATCAACCGAATAACAAACAAGGTAATCAATTCCACCTTCTAAATAGTTTTGTAGTTTCATAAATTGTAAACCTATCATGGTCATTTGCTGGACATTAAAGTGTATGTCTTGGCAAAAATAATACATATGCAGTATATCACTCCAATACATACACACAGAAAAATACCTTGTGATGTGCCAAAAATGCACTCAGTTCCTACGTTCTTGTTGTGGTCTGACAGTGCATGCCATTTTTGTAGACTCAGGGTATTAGCTCTGCACAAGTGTCTTTTGTTAACCTGCTGAATCTCTTCCCACTGCCCTCATCTGCACAACATTGGAACTAATTGATCCGTAGTGAAGATAGGAACTGGTAGGGCTGATTAGGCTCCTTGAGATAACAATGAAAGTGTGCACAGGACACAGGACACAGGACAACTCTGAATTTCTAACAAGATCAACAGGTATTTTTTGCACAGATATAACAAAACATGGTTTATTTCAAAGACTAAGGCTGGCCATAGCTGGTTTAATGGAAACCGGCTGAGATTCAAGCTGTCTATAGGCAGGCTGAATGTACCAAGTTAATCTATCGATCAACTTGGGTAGAACCAGCCTGTCAGATTTTACTTGCGAATATCATTAGCGGCTGCTATAGCCACTAGAAATAATCACTGTCTTCTGATGGGGACAGCTTCCCCGTGGTTGCAGGAAAGAAAGTTGCACAGTCTATGCCCTGCCTAAATGGTAGCAAATAAGAAAAGTTTATTGTTAGAGTCAACATACACTTTGCATTTCAACCGGTGTATGTTGACTTTAGGTTTTGTTACTTAATACCCCATATCTTTTCCCTTTTTACCTAACATTTTTGCATATATGTTACAGATTTACATCAACAATGAAAGAGTATACCCTGCAATCAGAAAAAATGGTATGACTATTACATCCTCTGGCATTTTTATGGTAGTGGAGATACCGGAAATTGGAGCATACATCTCCTTCAATGTTCTTAGTTTCACTGTCAGGTTGCCAATCAACAAATTCTCGGGCAATACTGAAGGTCATTGTGGTAAGTCTGAAAAATTTTGAATTTGTTCTGTTTGTGCTGCATTACATAATTGGTCACACTAATAAATTCACGTAATTTCAATAGGAAAGTGTTCTAACAGTCAAGCAGATGATTGCATTTTGCCTAACGGACAGCAGGCTTCATCATGTACTGAGATGGCAGGACATTGGGGAGCACCAAACCAGGACTCGTTGTCATGCAGTTCCATCACTACCAGAGCCCCCACTGTTAGTAGCCAGCCAACATTATCTTATTCTCCTCTTCAATCCACATACTTCTCCACTCACTCGTCCAGTGTACCTCAAACTCTACCAACTATAGTTCCATCAACACAAGTGTCTCTACTTCCATCAACATTTTCCACTGTGGTCCAGACAACAGAGGAACCCTGCAACACCCCTGAAGTCTGTAAGGTTATTCTGAGCAGGTTAGTTGTTTTATTTACTTCTGGAATAATAGTCATGTAAAGATTTGGGTGAAATTTTAAATATGAAAGAACCGTGCAATCAATGAGGACACATTATAACAGTGAAGGTAAAGCCACATAAGTTGTTGTAGTTGACATTGAAGATTGTGCCTCACTGCTTTACACTAAAGCCATTAACTTTTGGAATTTTCAATAGTGTCTTTAAGGAATGCCATAAAGTTGTACCACCAGAGCCATTCTATCAAGCTTGTGTTAGTGATGGCTGTACCAAAACAGAAGGCGAGGTTTTGTGCGCCAGTTTACAAAGCTATGCTAGGCTTTGTGGAATTGAAGGTGTCTGCATTGACTGGAGAGACAGCACTAATGGTGTATGCCGTAAGTATAAATTCAGTCATAAGAACCAGTTATGCTTTGCTTTTAAATTGCTACTTTCTTACATATTACACAGATAAAGATAACGTTTTTATCTTTGTACAGCCAAGAACTGTTCCTCGCACCTCGTTTATAAACCATGTGGGCCTGCTGTAGAACCCACCTGTAACTCTAAGTAAGTGTATTTTTTGTTACTTTTTTATCTTAGCTGAGAGTTAGTTTTTTTCCCTCTAACATTTGTTTCCACTTTTAGGTACAATAAAGAATTCTATAACAAGACCACAGATTTCTTGGAAGGGTGCTACTGTCCTGAGGGCACTACAAAATTCAACACCGTATCAGACAAATGTGTAACCACCTGCGGTATGTAGTATTCCTTCTAGTTAAAGTATGCAGTATCTAATTTACTGTTCTGCATAGTCCTAATATACTCTCTGTTCATGCAGGATGTACTGGACCAGATGGAATGCCCAGAGAGGTAAGGCATATATGAGTTATATAATCGGAAACAAATATGTGGCAGATAAGACTGTGAACAATGTAGTATTTATTGACGTTTTTCTTTTACTTGCAGCTGGGAGAATCATGGGAAAGCAACTGTCAGACCTGTTTCTGTGATAATGCAACAATGAGTGTGCAGTGTGCAGCAAAATCCTGTCCAATGCCTACTCCTGAATCTTGTACTGAAGAAGGATCTATGCCAGTTTCTGTACTCGACCCATCTAACCCCTGCTGTCATATCACAGAATGCCGTAAGTATCGTGGTGGTTGTAAATTCAAAGCATATGTAGCAAGGTTTCCAGGCCTGTGGCCTGATGTGGGTCTGCCATGGGCACTGCCATGGGAAACGTACCAATGACAAAATGAAAGAATAAGAATAAAAATGTGGTTTCCCTACATAGGTTTAACACAAGCTCAATACTATGGCTGCTGTGAGCCCCCTTTTTTAACAGAAGGGTTGGGTTACCCATTTTCTTTTTTTTATTATTATTGACTTTGATAACTCAGCTGGCCAGGTAAAAGGCTATAAACTGCATTATAGATTGCTCCCTATTTCTGGTTGCAAACCTTTTAGCTGAAAGTTCATGATTTGAAAACCCAAACTTCATTCTACTCTCCCTAGAAAAAACTGATATCAGTTTGCACTTTGAAAATGAATAAGCCAGGCCTTGCTTTAAAGTGTTTCTATGGTAGGAAGTTTAGAAAATATGGACTCAATTGATAAAGTGAAATAGCAGATCCCCATCTCAGAATGCCTTTGTCTATGAATACTCTTGCTGTTTCTACATTACAATGTATAGAGTGAATGACCAGTTGTTCTTCTGCCTGCTGACAGGTTGCGACATCAGTCTGTGTTCCAATGTAAAAACAATTTGTGAGCCTGGCTATGAAGCTGTGCCGCAGACAAATGCAGGAGGTTGCTGTCCAGTCTACGAATGTGGTAAGTGATTGTCTCCTTTCTCTAACACAAGTATTGAGTTCCCAGTATTATGAAAAAAGTCTGTTTAATCTTTATTATATACTCAGACATTCCCCTACTCTAGAGCATTCCCTGGCATAAATTTTTCCCTCCACCATGTTCCTGTAAGGTGAAACAGTTCTCAATTTTTTCCTGTGACATCATCGCCAGGCTTGTAAAATTCCTAAAGGGGCTGCCTCTGGGAGCTCAGTTTTATTTAGTCATGGTCCTAAAACTAAATCTACACTCAGTAAGGTTGATCTACTAAAGGCAAATAGACTGTTGCAAGAGAAGTCGCACTTTGCATGGGAATCTTCGCCGGAGCTTAGTGAATGAAATTATTCTCTGGTGACTTCCATAAAAGCAAACATGGTGTGATATATATTTATTTTTTCCTTGCATATGAGTGGATATTCTTTACAAAGTGACATTTCAGCACATTCACTAAGATCTTGGAAAATTCTCATGCAAAGCAAAATTTTGCTTGCAAAGTGAACAACCTATTTACCTTAAGCTAATCAACCCCCTTTTTTAACTCCCAGTGAGCAGACAGGCTCTTTGGAGTCCAGGCAAGAGCATTATTTTATTGGATAAGAAGACAATGGGGTTGATTTACTAAAGGCAACGAGACTGTGCACTTTGCATAGTGCAGTTGCACTCTGCAAGTGCAGTTGCTCCAGAACTTAATAAATGAGCAGAAACTCTGCTGACTTCCATCATCCAATCACGTGCAAGAAAAATTCAGTTTTGTTTTTCCGCTACATGTGATTGGGCATCCTTTGCAAAGTGAAGCTTTACCTCATTCACTAAGCTCTGGAGCAACTACACTTGTAGAGTGCAACTGCACTTTGTAAAGTGCACATTCTATTTGCATTTAGTAAAATAACCCCAATGTATGTAAAGAGAGTGACAGGGGGTGGGGATAGGTGGAGCTCTGTAGTTCAGCAGGCAGGAATGACAACACTGGATAGGAATTTAAGAGCACACTGGAATTCTGGCAGATCCACAGTTATTTTTTTCTTCTTGCTGCATTTTAGGGGATAAAGCATAGGTGTACCTGTATTGGATAGATGTATTGTTCCCTGACATATACATTATATTGCTTTTGATTTTTTTCTCCTCAGTTCCAAAAGAAGTGTGTGTTCATAATGGAACAGAGTACCAGGTAATTAAAACCTGTAGCTCATCTCCTCTGTATCAGCCTTTGTTGCTTATATAGCTTTCTTTATATGTACTTTGATCAAATCTTTTTACTTTATTATTTTTTGTCCTGTATTAGCCAGGTGGAATTGTTCCATCTTCCAACCCCTGTGAAAAGTGCATGTGTGATGGCACAATGAGTACGACTTCAGGAATGCACAATATAACCTGCACTCCAGTTTTGTGTAGCATCAAATGCGCAGAAGTAAGTCTCAGAAATGTAACATACTCAAGATCCTCTCTGGAAGTTAAATTTTAAGTGACAATCCCTTTGTTGTATCCCCTAGGGCTTTACTTACCAAGACGTCCCTGGACAATGTTGTGGAACCTGTGTACAGACTCAGTGTATCATGGATCTTCCTGATAACTCCACCTATCTGCTTAATGTAAGCACTTTAGATTTTAGGCTATGTAAAACTTTTTTAGATCTACTGAGATTCTTTTTGCCTACACACCTGTTTGCGTTTTTCTTAGCCTGGAGAAACCTGGTCACATCCTGGAGATAACTGCACTGAGTATAGATGTGTGAAAAAGAAAGGCAAATTATTGAGT
Organism: Pelophylax lessonae; assembly: GCF_965119305.1. Classification (NCBI taxonomy): domain Eukaryota; kingdom Metazoa; phylum Chordata; class Amphibia; order Anura; family Ranidae; genus Pelophylax; species Pelophylax lessonae. The sequence continues at coordinate 80,409,323 of NC_138777.1, read as the reverse complement.
ATGTCTTCCAAAATATCATGTCCAAAGATCGACCTGGATGACTGTGTACCGGTAAGCATTGACACATTACCATGCAGACTATTTACTTAGCAAAGTGAGGCTGTGTTCACTTTAGTTATCCAATCGTGTGCAACCAAAATCATTTTTTATTCCCTTTGCACCTGAGTGAACACAGCTTCATCTTACTTACTAAGTGATCATTCATTGTGTTAAGAGAACAACCTCCACTCCTTAAGTAAATCAATCCCATTAACATGAAGTAAACCTTCAGATAATTATCATTCAGTTTGACACATATTTATGAATGATTCAATGATCAATGAATCAATCAATTCAATGATTCAATTATCAATGATTCAATTACTATTCGCAAAAGTAATTTTTAATGACCAGCAAATTTATTCTCTATTAAATGTTTAACATAACTGTTAAATATCTATCAAATTGCCTATGTTTTTGGCAGAACAACCTTTTATCCAGTCACCATATAGTTCTTTATATATTTTGCAATTGAGTTCTGTAAATTTAAAGATTATTTATTACATACAATAAATCATTTTGATTCATTCAATTCTCACCATCTACTCATATATATATAATTTTGTTAAATATATGGCAAATGTTCAATCTGTTATTAAGTTACATAAAATCTCAGTAAATATTTATTGGAACTATTATGTTAAAAATCAACACTATTTCGTTTTAATATAACTTATATTATATAAGTGATTTCTAAATGCTATACAATTTTCTCCCTTCTTGATGTCTAAAGCTGGTCATACACAGCTATAACTTTGGATTATTCAACCAGAAATTCCTGCTGAATCATCCTATGGGTGGCCCTGTCGACACCTCCAAGCTTGACAAACTTTGATATAAAAAGTGTAGGAGCCAGGTGGAAAATTGCAGGAAAGAAAATTGCTTGATTCCCCCATCAACACAGTCAGTGTTGACGAGTGAATATGCGCCACGGAACTATTGTGTTCTCCCGACAGGGGGAGGGGGGCATGCGGGTAACCGCCACTGCCGGGAGAACACAGTAAATATTGCTAGTAGCTATAGCTGTTGGCAATAATCGCGTGTAAGGATCTGACATGCTGTTTGTACCAAAGTTGATTAATGGATCAACTTGGGTACAATCAGCCTGCCCATAGATGGTTCGAAACTTTGCTTGTCCCTGCTGAATCAGCCAAGATTTGACCATCTATGGATGGCTTTAGTGAGGATGGAGAGATCTATCTGTATATGACTAGCCTAACAATAAACACAGTAATTATCCACAAGCTCCAATACTACTAATATATCTCTCTTTTCAGGGAACAATAGGGAAAGACAGCAAAGGATGTTGCTTAACTTGTAAGTATTTTATCTGGCTCTATTCAATAATAAAGTGTTTAAAGAGATATATTTTATTAATGCTTTACATAATGCTATAAGCACATTTATAAACAGATACCACACAAATCATAAAAAAAATTGGTGTTTTGTTTTTTTTGTTTGTTTTTTTTTTTTTTTGAACATGAAGAATCTCATTTGAAATTATTAGAATGGGGTGGTTATCAACAAATAATTTATTTTTAGTATATCAACTATTTCTTTAGAATGCAAAAGCCTAGTAAACACAAGCCAAATATTGGGCGTCATCGGCCGGTTTAATAAAAACCATCCAACGTTCAGCCCGTGTGTAGGGCAGCCAGTCCAACAGAAGCCGGCTGTTTGCTGGAAAACTAGCAGCCGACCAGCTCCCGATTAGTGCTCTCAGGCAATGGCTGAGAGTGATGATCGGAGCATTCTGGTGGGGTGGGGGGGGGGGACAGTCTCCCTGTCAGAACATAATAGAACAGCAGGGGAGATTGCTGTACTAACAGAGAAATGTTAGTACAGGGGCTCTGACCGGAGCTGTCAGGAAAAACAAACACAGAAAGGATTGTCATAACAATAAATAGACATTTACATTCAGATTTCGCTGATATTTCATCCAGGTGTCCAAGAAACAACCAAGTGTCAGAAGGAAAAGACTGAGGAGATCATCCTTCAGAATGGCTGCAAGTCTCTGAGCCCTGTAAATATGTCTTATTGCAAGGGGAGGTGTGAAAGCTACTCCAGGTATGTTGATGGCTAATGAAAAGTAAGATACTGTGTGTAGCACACTGCATAGTTAAAATATAACCAAAGGCAAAACCTTTCATAATGTGGAGAGGGATTAGAACGCCTGTCATTTTTTTATTGCTGTCTGCGCCCCTGTTAGAGAGATTCCCCTCCCTATTTGTCCTGTTTACCATTTTCATTGAGAGTGAAAGTAAAAGAAAATCCCAAATTTTGTGTTGTTCCTGGAACAGGAAGAGTGGGGATATCTTCCAATTTGTACACTAGCTCTACTGACCCAGGTGACAACCAGGGATTCCCTCACTTTAGAGGAATTTTCTCTCACTTTCTGTTTTGGCTATGGGACAGAAAGTGAAGGGCAATCTCCCCAATGGGACACAGATGTCAACAGAATCACGCATAAATCAAGTTGTCTTTCATTTCGAAATGTGCCATATTTTCTGTGCATTTGGAACCCTGTGCAGCTGCAATATTTGGCAGCAAACTGAGACAGGTAATCAAAGTTTTTGAAACAGAATTATCACTTGAGATGGCGCAGATTTTCACACAAGTAGTCAGGGGCAGGTTTAATTGTATTGCAATGTTACTATAGAGCAACAAATGAAGAAATTATTAATTATGTTTTTTAATTATAATGAAACCACCTCAAAATGTGTCTCACTGCTACTGTTTAGCAATCACTTGCTGTGCAACGGAATTGGTATAATGTCGAAGGTCTGCCTAATCATATGACTATTGTGATTGGCTCCTGACCATTATTATAAATAGAGAGCTGACTTTAACAGTTCAGTCTCTTAGCCGGGAGCATGTAGTGAGCACCCAGTTGTGCCAGGAGAGCACAGCGAGTACTCAGTTAATTCTCATTTGGTTTAACGGCTGGTCAACACTTGCTTGATCGCATTTTTTGCATATACAGTCAGGTCCATAAATATTGGGACATCGACACAATTCTAATCTTTTTGGCTCTATAATGGATTTGAAATGAAACAAACAAGATGCAGACTTTCAGCTTTAATTTGAGGGTATTTACATCCAAATCAGGTGAAAGATGTAGGAATTACAACAGTTTGTATATGTGCCTTCCACTTTTTAAGGGACCAAAAGTAATGGGACAATTGGCTGCTCAGCTGTTCCATGGCCAGGCATGTGTTATTCCCTCATTATCCCATTTACAAGGAGCAGATAAAAGATCCAGAGTTCATTTCAAGTGTGCTATTTGCATTTGGAATCTTTTGCTATCAACTCTCAATATGAGATCCAAAGAGCTGTCACTATCAGTGAAGCAAGCCATCATTAGGCTGAAAAAACAAAACAAACCCATTAGAGAGATAGCAAAAACATTAGGTGTGGCCAAATCAACTGTTTGGAACATCCTTAAAATGAAAGAACACAAAAGTGAGCTCAGCAACCCCAAAAGACCCAGAAGACCACGGAAAACAACTGTGTTGGATGACCGAAGAATTCTTTCCCTGGTGAAGAAAACACCCTACACAACAGTTGGTCAGATCAAGAACACTCTCCAGGAGGTAGGTGTATGTGTGTCAAAGTCAACAATCAAGAGAAGACTTCACCAAAATGAATACAGAGGGTTCACCACAAGATGTAATCCATTGGTGAGCCTCAAAAACAGGAAGGCCAGATTAGAGTTTGCCAAACAACATCTAAAAAAGCCTTCACAGTTCTGGAACAACATCTTATGGGCAGATGAGACCAAGATCAACTTGTACCAGAGTGATGGGAAGAGAAGAGTATGGAGAAGGAAAGGAACTGCTCATGATCCAAAGCATACCACCTCATCAGTGAAGCATGGTGGTGGTAGTGTCATGGCGTGGGAACGTATGGCTGCCAATAGAACTGGTTCTCTTGTATTTATTGATGATGTGACTGCTGACAAAAGCAGCAGGATGAAATCTGAAGTGTTTCGTGCAATATTCAAGCAAAAAATTGGGGGAGCAAACCCTGAAGATGTATATCTAAAGCCGGTGCAGCTATGGACCAAGCGACATGTATAAAAAGAATAGCGCACACATGCAAAAGAAATGACTATCAAATATGGAGACAATCCATAAATAAAAATGGGGATTTAGTCCCACCATATGGCCATATCGTGCTCAAGCCCACCACTGCGTCAAAGTACCCCATTATCAGTGGGTCCTACACTATCCATAAAAAAGGGGTGAATCCAGCCTCTCTAACCCTTGGAGACAACACTCCTTGCTGGGAGAGATGTGCTAATGCACTACAAGGGACTCCTCCTATATCTACTTGATAGTGCACAGCACAGAAAGCTGACATTCTGGGTCTGTCTTGTTTGGATGGACAATAGAAATAATTTTACTCATCCTTTTGCTACGCTGCAAAGACAAAACAAATGAAAAAGAAACTCATATAGAAATTATTATACCAGCTAGTCAGCTAACATTTTAGAGATATAAGGAGGTTTTTTATGGATAGTGTAGGACCCACTGATAATGGGGTACTTTGACGCAGTGGTGGGCTTGAGCACGATATGGCCATATGGTGGGACTAAATCCCCATTTTTATTTATGGATTGTCTCCATATTTGATAGTCATTTCTTTTGCATGTGTGCGCCATTCTTTTTTAATATACATTTCGTGCAATATTATCTGCTCATATTCTGCCAAATGCTTCAGAACTTATTGGACGGCGCTTCACATTGCAGATGGACAATGACTCGAAGCATACTGCGAAAGCAACCAAAGAGTTTTTTAAGGGAAAGAAGTGGAATGTTATGCAATGGCCAAGTCAATAACCTGACCTGAATCCGATTGAGCATGCATTTCACTTGCTGAAGACAAAACTGAAGGGAAAATGCCCCAAGAACAAGCAGGAACTGAAGACAGTAGAGGCCTGGCAGAGCATCACCAGGGATGAAACCCAGCGTCTAGTGATGTCTATGCGTTCCAGACTTCAGGCTGTAATTGACTGCAAAGGATTTGCAACCAAGTATTAAAAAGTGAAAGTTTGATTTATGATTGTTTATCTGTCCCATTACTTTTGGTCCCTTAAAAAGGAGAGGCACATATACAAACTGTTGTAATTCCTACACCGTTCACCTTATTTTGATGTAAATACCCTCAAATTAAAGCTGCACGTTTGCAGTTAAAGCACATCTTGTTTGTTTCATTTCAAATCCATTGTGGTGGTGTATAGAGCCAAAAAGATTAGAATTGTGTAGATGTCCCAATATTTATGGACCTGACTGTATGTACTGAAAACCATGAAAATCAATGAATGCTAAATACATATTTTGTTTAATTCCAGGTACTCAGCAAAATCCAAATCTATGGAGCGCAAATGCAGTTGCTGTCGGGAGACAGAAACAGAAATAGTAACCATTGAATTAAGCTGTCCAAATGGTAAGATAATGAATTACAGCTTTGTTGATATCAAGAAGTGTTCCTGTGCTGTTTGCAGTAGAGAAGAAGGCGATGGTGAAGCTCCTTATGTGACAAACTCAAAACCTCAAACCACTGTTAAAGTAAAGAAGGCTACAAAATTGACCAAGGACAGCAAAGATCAAGAAACAGAGAACAAAGAATCGGGATCAGAGTCTATTGAAAACAAAGAGCCTGACATTAGCTCAGAGTAGACAAATAAGCCTGAGCCAATATCACAGATCATAGGGAAAGCAATAACCACTGCGAAACGATCCACAAACAAGAGCAAATCAGCATCACAACCTGACAAGACTGCACAGCCAGGTGGGAAACGGGTAACAAAGCCAATCCCCCAGAGCACAAAAAAGGTCTAAATGCATAAAACCAATTAACAGAAATGCTGAAGAAAAGCAGCATGCCAGGAATTGTAAAATAAGCAATATGTATAAAATGAATCTTTTATTTGTGGAATTAATACTTTATCACTTAATCATAAACAAGCAAAAAATACAAAAATGTTTCCTAATTTAAATGCTGGAAATCCCTTTAAAGTGTGTTTAAACTCAGGCACAAAAATCTAAGATATTGGGGCTTACCAATCCTTAGATGTGGTGGCTTCATTTATTTATTTCCCTTTATGTTTACCTGCTGTTACTGCAAAGAACCATGGGTGCCTACACTCCTCCAATGCAAATGTGAAGGTAGCTATTGTTGTCCTCTAGGTTGGACATCAAACATGTCTGTCATAGTTCATCTCCATTATATGGTGGATGAGGAAATTAGTAGTGTTTATCAAAAAAATAGGATTCTTTGCGTTTTAAGTACTTGCTGAAAAAACTCTTAGCGTAAAAAGGGAAATGCATCAACCACATCTAAGGACTGATAAGCTGCAATATATTATATTTTTGATCTTGGGTTTAGTTATCCTTTAATTATATAACCAATGTGTTTAAAACCTTATGACTAAACCTATTTTACCTAAATTATGGCATGTTGGGTAAAATTTCTTTGTGAACAATAAAGCTGTACTCAAAAATGTCATCATTTTTATTTATAATGTTGATTAATAAACTTATTTTGAGCAAGGTACCCTATTGTTTGTTTTTTTCTTAATGTCAGGTGTGATTTGTACTTATGATATGTCTATTCTATACATCTTTACCTTAGGAATGGCGTCTTATAACAGTACTGTATAAGCATTGATCAGCAATTTATTTTTTATTTGAGTTTCATGAGTTAGAAATCTTTTCGATATATGATAACTAATCATAAATATATATTGAGATTAGATCACATTTTTCATTTTAAAGCTGAACTCCGGCATAGGCAAATATCGCCTATATACAAGAGGCATGTACATTTATTTTAATCCAAAAGAGTTTTTATTAGTAATGAAATGGTATATAGACATACACCTATGTCATACACATTGAGTTAAAGCAGGGGTAGGCAATCTTAGAGTAGAAATCTACCTGAAGAATATGGGAGAAATCAAAGATCATCAGGCACAATGCACTATTTTTGGGAGCTAACCTTGCAATGCCATTAAAAAGTAAGGCAGTTTTGAAGAAAACTTGGGGCCAATTCACTCCGGGATCACATGGTAATGCAGTACACACTCCTTTGCATTTCCCATGTTTTCCCCCTTGTGGTGCATTTTGACAGCCCCTTCATTTGAATGGGCTGCAAATCACACTGTAATGCAAAAAAAGCAATGCATGCATTACTTTTAAAAGCTTGCTGCAGCAAACAGCATGGTACTATAAAATCATGTGATATAGTGCCCAAAAATGCACTGCTTTGTGATCAGCATTTGGGGTGCTGTTGCCAATACACTGGCACCTGCATGCAGATTGCAAAGGCAGTATGCTTACCCGCAGTATGGGAAACGCGCATGGAATGCATGTTTCCTGCACCGCATTCTGGTGTGAATCGGCCCTTAGAAAAATATAATAATACAAATGTAAATGATAAAATATGAACTTATCCAGGTCAGGAGTAACTAAATGTAAACCGTGGTAATCAGCGCTGCTATATAAATATCTATTCAGATATAAATGTATTCAGATACAATTAAGCATATAACAGGTGAGTATAGCAATATTATACGTGCACAGCAATAAATACTGTGAATATCCAAAGTCCTTGTGCTCTTAAATGAGTGAATAAAAATAAATACATAAATAAATGAATGTCCTTTCTTGTGCAAATAGCAAAATAAATACAAGTGTTGCTGTGCTCCGCTTCTCAGGACAAAGTGCTTGTGCTTCCCCTTTTGGTGCCCTACTTACAAAAATCAAATGAAAGTGGAGCAGAAGGGTGTAATCAGATCTCTCTGTTATGGCCAATGATCCTTGTGGAGCCAGACTTGTGCGGTAATATAGGTTGGAAAATATCCTTACATGTGGATGTGGATGTTCTTTGAAGACCCTCATCAAAACAAAAGGTCATCCATAGTGAAGTACATCCCAAACATCTTTTATTGATTAAAGAAAACTACTTACAAACAATGATAACAAAGACAGCGGTGCACGGCTAGGTGGTTACTGCTCTTGCAGCGTGCGTTCCACCGGCCGTTAAGGCCTAAAAGGTCTGTTAAGCGGCACACATCTGGCATCCCTGTCTTGGATGGGTCTCCTACCTTTGGATACATGCTCACTAGAAAAGGCTCCATCTGACTCATAGGGTCATCATTTCTGGTGAGTAGGAGAACAAGAGGGTAGTTTGGGATGTCACAGTGTGGAGCACATTCTTGTGGGATCAACACAGAGTTTAGGCACGCTGGCACCTTTATAAGATTGATTTATAAAGCACGTAGCACTTTGAAACAAGACTGTATCAATTATCAAAGTTTGTGACTTTATTCTTTTGCACGTAGCACTGTTCACTTTATAATTATGTGATTATTGGTTTGTATTCTTAGTCACTTGGCACTTTATATATTATTGTGGATACATATTTATTCATGTTTTTTTGCACTTTTACACGTCCTTATTTATTTTTGAAATTTGACTGCGATTTATAATTTTAAAAGTTTTTCTTTATGGTCAGCAGCAGCTGATTCAAAATAATAATTTTTATGGTGCTTTGTTAATCCGAGCGCTAGTCATTATTTAATTTCACAAGGAGTATATATCGCAGCATTCACAGCTCAAGAGTATATAGCCCAGCCTTACAGAATAGTAGCATATAGCCCAGCATTACAGATCAGTAGTATATAGCCCAGCATTACAGATTAGTAGTATATAGCCCAGCATTACAGATCAGAAGTGTAGCGGCCGCCCCAACGGAAAGAGGGGTTGGTTCCTCTTCCCCATAGTGGGAGGAATGCTGTAGAGTAGAGGAGAGTGATTTAGCGATCCAAGCAGAAGAGCGAGAGAGCTGGTATAGCCTTCTCCCACAAACATGAGATGAGACTCTATGTTGAGGGTAAGCAGGAACTGTTTATTGAACCCACCCATGCACATGACTAGAGGATTAAAGATGATTTTTCTCCATTCTGCTCTGACCATCACTCTCCTCCTCCATTATAAATAACCACATGGGGGCGTGACCGGAAGTGGACGGAGCAGGACGCAGGGGGATAGAGCTCCGTACTTACAAGCTCTAAAATACCCTCATCCCTGCTATTTTACCCAATATTACAGGCAAAAACCATCTTCCCCAGCTTGGCATAGGACGAGGTATCGGCCGATACCCTTGCTGTCACCCAAACATCCGCGGATCGGTGCGGCGGGCATCGCAGCCTACTACAGTCCCCGGCGCCATTGCGGCCTAGCGTAAATCCTCAAAAATCCAGCCACCGATCCCCAGCCCGAGCCCTGCGGACCATCTAGGTTGCTCTGTGGATATATAGGTATCGGCTGATGCCTATATTTTGAAGACCTGTGGCGCTGAAGTATAGCCTACACAGGAAAGACAGGAGAGGAGATCATCCAGCCTTAACCATCAATCAGCAGCCATCCGACTCCTGCCGGCATCTGATCAAGAGAATCCTACTGCCCAGATTACTACTTACTCTCCCTGAAGCTGCCTGCCTGCTGTTGGATCCAAAAAGAAAGGCAATCAAGCCTGAGGCCTGGTCGGCACTAAAGCCATGATCTTTCCAGGAGAGGTGATCCATCCATCTCAGGGGAGTGGGTAAGCACTATTTCACATACTTGATAAGCCATCCTCCATATGAACAAACCCAGTGCATCCTCTCTTATACTCCAGCTACAAAACCTCACATACAGTGGATACCTGGCACTCTAAGCCACCTTGTAAGTGCTAGATTCCTACAAGATTTCTAGTGGTTAAGATTGGAACTGCATCAGACTCAATACCTTGTCTTTTCTTAACTATTTTATTATCCACTGAGAATGACCGCATAATTTAGTGCCTGACCACACAGCACCTCTTTGCCCTCTCACGGACTTCATTTACATTTACATCATCAAACATGGGAAGATCAGACCGAAACAATTCTGCGACACGCTCACGATCCCCTAGAGATCCAGAGTCTGCAACAGAAACACATATTCCCGACATGTTTGCAACACGCCCCAGAGACTCACCTGTTACAACACCACGAACCTCAGGTGCTAGCAGGGAAGCCAGAAAAAGCCCTCCTAGGGGTCTAGAGAAACATAACTCAGAATCTCATACTAAAATAACTTCCACTCCTGTTTCTCTTGATGAGCTGAAAGTGGTAGCAGCTGACATTAAGGCCTCATTTAACGCAGCAATTATGGACTTACGTAGAGATATGCAGAACATAACCACCAGATTAGAGGATGTGGAAGAAACATCAGACAGACACGAAGCTGATATCACGGACGCACAAAGAGCCCTTACTTCGCAAGCATCCCAAATCAGAGATATGAACAGACACATTGAGGACTTGAAGAACAGAGGAAGAAGACACAACATAAGAATAAGAGGTCTACCAGAATCAATTGAACCCCCAAATCTCAACCAAACAGTTCTAGCAATTTTCAACGATCTATTGGAGAGGCCACTAGACGACATCATCGAGATGGAAAGGTTACATCGGGCAATTAGGCCCAAAGGTAGAGATACCGACCCACCGAGAGATGTGATAGGTTGCCTAGTCAATTTCCAACTCAAGGAAGAGATTCTGAACAAAGCGAGACTGAGAGGAAGAATTTTATTCCAAGGAACTGAGATTAAATTGTTTCAAGACCTGTCTCAGATAACATTACAAAAAAGTCACTGCGCCCCATCTTGGACACTCTTAGAGAAAGGGACATTCCATATAAATGGAAATTTCCGTTCTGCCTCTCAGCAGGCCCCAGAGGTCGCTCAGCCCAAATAAGATTCCCAGAAGATATTGTCCCCATTTGCGACACCCTAAATATTCCACGAATGCCTATTCCTGACTGGAACTTTTTTTCAGACCAACCAAGAATAAGAAGAGAAGAACGCATGGAAATTCCAGATGACAGGTCTCCTAACTCATCAAGAAGGAGGAGGCTCTCTCCATCAAAATCACCATCACGTTCTTACCAACGTAACCCAGGAGGGATTAGCCTCCCTTCATCTCCTGTTCATAGCAAGCCCAGAAGAGACTAACATCCGAATCCAAATTGTCTTTTGAGAAGTGAGACCACCGAGCTCAATTTTCCTTGCAAGAATCTCCTTTTTTCATTTGTTCCTTTATACTTGCAATTTACAGTTGGCTTTCCCTTGAATGTCAGCTTATGGCAATAGTTAGGCCTTATACCTACATCTTAGTCTATTTAACCTACTGTGACGGCCTGCAGGGTAATGCTGACACTGAGATAGCAATTTAATCAATGGCTTACCGCCCATTCATCTCAGTACCACGTCAGAGAGCTGGTACAACCAAAAGGGAAAAGAAAAAAAAAAAAGAGCTTGATCAATCTGATGATTGTATATATGCGGGTATCTATGTATGCATGTACGTGAATGCACGGGTATGTATACTTTTGGGTTCTTTTCCCTTGGGTAGTCTTTTGTCGCTTATTAACCTCCCTGGCGGTATGATTATGTCAGGAATTACATACCAAAAGCGGTACAATTTTTTTCATGGAAATTTGGCGTTATGTATTATAGGCCTACAATTCTTAGTAATTACTGACTTAAACCTGACCAAAACAAGAGTCTAGTAGACATCCCAGATGTGATAAATTTGAAACACAAACGCATGAATTATAATCGAATCAATAATATAATTTTATTATTTAATACATAATATATATAATAAAATTATATTATTGATTAGATTATAATTCATGCATTATATATATATATATATATATATATATATATATATATATATATATATATGTGTGTGTGTGTATATATATATATATATATATATATATACACATATATATATATATATATGTGTGTGTGTGCATATATATATATATATATATATATATATATACATATATACACATATATACATATAGATATATATATATATATATATATATATATATATATATATATAGAATATAAAATGTGTTATGTGTTTGTGTTTTGTGCAACGTTTTTTTCTTTTTTTTGAATTTCCCTCCCTAGTTCCGCTCCCATGCAGCATTGCTGCTGCAGGGAACGGAACTAGGAAGTCATCACACCGACGGAGGACGGAGGAGCGGCGGGACTTTTGGTTGGCGGTCGCAGCAATGAGAGATCATCGCTGGATCGCCAGGAGAAGGTAAGAGACACCGCTGCGCTCTCTGCACATCTACCCCGAGCGTGACTCGGGGATACCGATCCTGCACTAAAAAATCCACCTCGAGTCACGCTCAGGATTACCGCCAGGGGAGTTAACATAAAATGGAATATACAGTAAGGAAATGGTACCTTAGGGATCACTGTGTCGGTTCTTTCAGATAGTTTGTAATTTCAATGCACAGCTTTCCATTGGTAACGATTGTTAAATGTTTCTGTTTTAAATATTAATAGATTTAAGTTTAGTACATTTTATTTCTTATATCTACAGTTAACAGTCTTTCTGTAGTTATTCTATAATGACACTAGATGGCGCCATAAGAATACTAAATCTCAGTTGTCTATGGGATTCATGGCTGTTATAAGGTATGAACTTCTATAACTAATCTTTCTCTAGATTCCACAATCACTCAGATTAACATGGTCGTTTCCTGCACTTTCAAAGTCTTGGGTTTACATAATTTAAGACTTGGAGGCGTATGGATAAGATTATTATCATATTGAGTCAATTTCCAGTTACCAATTTCACTAATTTGTTATATGTTCGCATCATTTCACTAAATAATTTCACAGGCAATCTCTGTTTAGTGATATCCTTATCTCATGTTCTCCAAGGTACACTATATCTACCGTGAGACCAATGCGATTATTAATTTTGTTCCTCAATTTAGAGGTGCTGTGTGTATAACGCACACTTATTCTAGTTACGTTACTAACAAAACTGATATTGCTCCGCCCAGTATTCGTTCTCGTCCTAACATAGTTTGGTAGGAAGCATAGTCCTCCTCCAGACTACTTACACCAACGAGTAAAGTGCCTAGCAGGACTAGTTGCACAGTTGGACTTTTCCCCCCCCCACCTACCCTTCCACAAAACCTCATCTTCCCTAGCCTACAAACACCTCGAGCAAGCACATCTTCAGATATACTCCCCCAACCTCTTACCCATTTCTATCATAGAGACAAGCAGGGTGACCTTATTACTATAATAGATTACCGCCCCCCCCCCCCCCCCCCATCAGTTGATACAATGAATCCACCGCAAAATACTTCAGCAAATTCTTGGCTTTTAACAGAGCACGGTCACAAGAAAGCTATGATAAAGTTGCTCTCCATTAATGCAAAAAGGTCTGAATGTACCAGAGAAGAGATCTCAACTTCTACAATACACAAAAAAATTGAAATCCGACATTGTGTTTCTTCAGGAAACCCATTTCAGATCAGATTTGATTCCTAAATTTATCTCTAAAGATTATCCCACCATGTTTCACTCAACCAACTCCCTGGCTAAAACCAAAGGAGTGTCCATTCTATTATCTAAAAATTTGCCTTTACTAATTACGGACTCTATTCTGGATCCGGAGGGCAGATATGTTTTGATCAAAGGTCACATATGGAATAAACCTATTACAATAGCAAATATATATTGCCCTAACAAAGGATAGGTCTCGTTCTTCAATGATATATCTGCCACCTTAGCATCCTTCCAGGAAGGTATTGTTATTCTTGGAGGCGATTTTAACGTCCCACTAAATCCTCTAGAAGACACATCAACCGGAACCTCCTCCATCACTTACACAGCATTACGAAAAATTAAGAGGCATCTTCAAGATCTCACACTCCACGATACATGGAGACTTACACACCCCACAACGAAAGACTACACTTTTTTTTCAGCCCCCCACAACCGTTATTCTAGAATAGATTTCTTTTTCCTTTCTCAAAAAGACATCGCATACATTACTGATTCCTCAATTGAAGCTATGTTTTTATCAGATCACCACCCGATTACACTCACTTTAACTCTTCCCACATTCATACCTTTCTCGAAAACGTGGCGCATAGACCCGACGATTTTGGCAGATACCTCGAATAATATAGAATTGTCTTCGCATATCACAGAATTCTTTAACCTAAATGACACCCCGAATTCCTCGCCTTAGCATAATGGGAAGCTCATAAGTGCTCCACGAGAGGAGTCTTACTCAAGATGGCATCAATTAAAAAGAGAAGATTGCAAAAAGACATGACAACCATCTTGAATAAGATTAAATCCCTTGAAAACACTCATAAACGCTCCAAAGCACAGAACATCCTCCTTGAGTTGGAAGAGACGAGTCTAAAACTAAGAGAATTAATGAACAAAAAATTCAAAAAACGATTTACCCTTTCTCACAAACTTTTCTACGAATTTGGTAACAAAAATAGTAAATACTTAGCCAAGGCCCTAGCATAAAAAAAAGGCTAATACCACTGTTCATTCGCTAACGTCATCAAATGATGACATTGCGAATGAATTTGCAGAATATTACGCTAAACTTTATAATCTGAACTCACCCCCAAAATCTCCCCATACAGAAAAAATGAAAGCCCGGAAAATTACCCAATTCCTCCAAGACCATAACCTCCCTCTTCTAACTCAGTCTCAAGCCACAGCCATTGATGGCCCCCTTACTAGTGATGAATTTACAAAGGCTTTAAAGAGTATGAAACTAGGTAAAAGCCCGGGTCCTGATGGTTTCGCACTTGTATATTATAAAACTTTTCCACATCTATTACTTAAACCTTTTTTGAAAGCCTTCAATTTCCTCCCAAATGCAACTCAAACAAGCCCATCCCTACTCGAAGCACATATCTCTGTCATTCCAAAGCCAGGGAAAGACCCATCCCTCCCACAGAACTATCGTCCGATTTCACTTCTTAACGTTGATGTTAAAATCTTTGCAAAAATCCTTGCTAACAGGTTACTACCCTTTATTTCCGACAAATTATCTTCTAATCAATTAGGATTTGTTCCTGGAAGAGAAGCCAGGGATAACACTCTTAAGGCGATCAATATACATCACTATTTAACTAAAAACAAAATACCTGGATTTTTTTCTCTCTCTTGATGCTGAGAAGGCCTTTGACAGGTTAGATTGGATTTACCTCAAAATGGTGCTGACGTCATTGGGCCTAGGCGAAAATATGATTAAATTCATAATGGCTCTTTATCTCAACCCATCAGCTAAAGTGAGAGTTAATGGCCTCCTGTCAAGGGCCTTCCAGATCACGAATGGAACTCGTCAAGGATGTCCGTTATCCCCAATTCTTTTTACACTGACTCTGGAGCCCCTTCTCCGGGCTATTCGCTCCGATGTCGATATTCAGGGAATTGAAATCGGGCAGCGCACGTACAAAATTGCTGCATTTGCGGATGATGTGCTCTTGTTTTTAAAAAATCCACACATAACTGCCACAACTTCTCAAAACACTCAACGTATACAATCAGATCTCGATCTAAAAATTAACTTTTCTAAATCACAGGCTCTGAATGTTTCTCTACTCACTAGCCAGATCAACCTCTGTAAAGCAAACTTCCCCTTTCAATGGACATCAGATTCTATCACGTACCTAGGCATACAGCTTCCTTCTAAGCTTAACCAGATAGTTGATTTAAATTTTACTCCACTTCTCAAAAAAATAGAACAAGATTTAAAGGACTGGCACAAAGCAGGTCTCCTGGTTTGGAAGAGCAGCAATATTTAAAATGAATGTGCTACCCAGATTACTTTATTTATTCCAGACAATTCCTGTCCATATCCCCTTACAGATATTCAGAAGAATTCGAACTCTCTGTAGACACTTCATCTGGGCTCGTAAATCCCCCAGAATTAAATTTGAGCAAATCACAAAACCCAAACTGCAGGGAGGAATCGGATTACCAGATATGTATAAATATTATCAAGCATGTCATTTACAAAGAGTGGTCGAATGGCAAACACACACTGAATCCAAAGATTGGGTAATATTGGAGAATAACTTCTCCAATGTCCCCATCTCAGTTCTACCTTGGCTTACACCCAAAGATATCCCACCAGATGCTTCAAATCATCCATTAATTGGAGCTACTCTCAAGTGTTTTCAACATACGTGCTCTAGAAGTAAAATTTCCTCAAACCCGGGTCTAATGTCACCCATACTAAACAATCCAGACTTTCTACCAGGACTTAAAGACCAACGCCTTTACCAAGCTATAAAAACTAAATCCTTAAGAATCTCACACTTTATTGACGGAGGTAGTGCTCTATCTTATGAAACTCTGAAAACTCTTCCACAGACTGAACATATCTCATTTTGGGATTATGCTCAAATTCATCATTTCATCACTTCTTTCATCAGAGATGACAAGAATCTGCTAGAATTAACACCATTCGAGAAGCTCTGTCTTGATGCTAACCCTGAAACGCACCTGATCTCAAAAATATATGCATTGCTCTGGGGTAATATCAAGACTGATGACGGGCTATTCTGCTCTAAATGGGATTCAGATTTGAACACGAACCTAACCTCTAGTCAATGGAAAACGATATTTCAAATAGTGCATAAAGGGTCTATTAATGTGACCATGCAGGAAAATAACTATAAGCTAATAGCACGCTGGTATCGCACACCTCACTTCTTTTATAAAGCTAATCTCATTGAAAATGACAATTGCTGGAGATGCCATCAATCGGGAGGGGACCTGCTACACATATGGTGGTCTTGCCCACCTATTAATGATTTCTGGTCCAACGTTCACAAGATATTGGTTCAGATAACCAATATTCCGGTTGATTTCTCACCAATCACATTCCTACTTCACTTACACCAACAATACAATCCGCCATCATCTAAATCATTGACAACAATCTTAATTAATGCTGCGAGATTATGTATTCCAAGACACTAGGGTACTACTTCCACTCCCTCCATTAGAGATTGGCTTACACAACTTGATAAATTAGCTGAGATGGAAGAGCTTATTGCAATTTCCCATGACACACCTGTTAAATTTGCTAAGATCTGGCAGCCTTGGCAAACATTTAAAAACTCAGGAACGTACGCTCAAATTATGACCCAACCCTAACAGAGTCAAAACCTTTCACCTTTGATAAAGGCATATTCCCTCATACAATCACTCGGGGTAAATCTTCTCACGTAAGGTAAACATGTGATCCTTGCTTGTCTCTACTCCCCCCCCCCTTCCTCTTCCTTACCCTTTCTTCACCCACTCCTCTCCCCATCCCCATCCAGGGTTACATGCTGGCGTGTTCCCCTAAAAATTCCTTTATATAGATCTCCACATTTAGCCATTTCCGAGATACATGACTGATTCTCTTCTTATATAGAAATTATAGTCACAACACACATTTAATCCTATATAAGGAAAGCATTCCTATCGGAGCTCATATTTTCCTTTACTAAATGCATTCTAATATTAGTGATTTATATTCATCTGAACCTCTTTCATGCCATTGTGTCTACAATTCTATATACTATTGTTTTGTCATTATTTTAGTTATTATTGGATCACCAAGAATGTTGATCGGAATGATCTAACTGTTGTACCCTTTTCTAATGTGTTCTTTGTTCAATAAAGCTTTTTGGAACAAAAAAAAAAAAAAACACATGACCACAGGTTGGAGTTAAATGGCCATTGCAGCCTTTTATTAACAAAAAACTGTATACATAACAGGTAAATAACACGTTAAACCCAGCTTTTTACTGGAGCCTCAAGGTCCCGGTAGGCATCAAAGAAGTAGGTACCTGCATCCGACTTAATTAGGCCTTCACCCGCCACAGCACCGGCTCTGAGAAATCCAGTCGCAGATACCAACACACCAACTACTGGGAGCTGTACCTCAGACGGGTCCCTACCAAGTATAAGCTTGTACCATCAGGGAACCGTACCCTTTAGACGGGTCCCTACCAAGTATAAGTTTGCACCATCTGGGAGCCGTGTGATAGTAATAGCCTTATTAACCTCCCTGGCGGTATGATTATGTCAGGAATTCTGTACCAAAAGCGGTACAATTTTTTTCATGGAAATTTGGCATTATGTATTATAGGCCTACAATTCTTAGTAATTACTGACTTAAACCTGACCAAAACAAGACCAAAACAAGACTCTAGTAGACATCCCAGATGTGATAAATTTGAAACACAAACGCATGAATTATAATCTAATCAATAAAATAATTTTGAAAAGAAAGGGGTAGGGGATGGCGCTGTCTGGTATTCAAAGAGGGTGTTACTTGTATAACAAATATACAACCAGTGTGCGAATCCTTAATGAGGTAGCATCAGCATCAAAGTGACAAATGCATGTGTTTCTCCGTGTAGGTGACGGGTGCTGTATACATAGAAAATTAATGTCAATGATGAATATATATGTACTATGTGAAATATTGCACAAAAGTGATATAATAAATAAGTAATCACAAACATATATAAGTGCAGCCGTGCATAACGTATTATACCTATATAAAGTGACATGTGCTAAAGTAAATGCTATCTTGGATGATCCAGTAAGTATATATAAAACTTAATAAAAAATTGATACACATAAATATATTAAGTGCAACCGTGCTTGAAGTGGCTCAGATAGTCCCCAATAATTAAAGTGACCAGTGCAAATTGATGCTCAGTGATAAAAAAATACAATAAGTGACGTAACTGAAGTGTACCAAAATGGTGGGGGAATGAATAATTTAAATGGTGACTGTAAAGTGACAAATGCTAAAAACACCCAAATAATGTGTCCAATAACCAAAAATATAATAATTAATGAGTCTCTTTGAAGCGAAACAGTGATGGGTGATAGGTGCTCGTCCTAAAGGACGTGTTGACAAATTTCTTCATGTGTCCTGTACACACTAATGGATAACCCCGTGGTGGGTGGTGAGGTGCACCGTGACCCCTATAATAGGTAGCGCACTCACCAGAGATACCCACCCCACACAGGGGTACAAGGTGGGTATGTAAGATTGGTAGATCCTCTCTCCTTCTCCAGGTCCTGGGGGGGACGCCTGGAAAGGTCCCTGGTGGTCCGAGAGTTGAAGGGTACCGGCTATGTACTGTAGGGTCTGGTGGGGTTTTAGGGGTATCCACTCCGGGGGTCCGCGGTGTATATAGAGCAAGGGATCAAACGATAGACAGGCACATAGTGTAAAACTGTAGGTACAGTGCTTTATATGAATAGGCAGGGTAAAAAGTACTCACAAACATAGGTGATATACAGGCAGGGAATCTAAGCGTCCGGAGCGCTGTGCGATCCAAGCCTCGATGTGGGAACCGGAAGTGATGCAACACACCGTACCGGTTTCGTATTGTATACGTCCTCAGCAGCGTCGGGTCACTTCCGCTATACACTACCATAAATACACACATGGCACTTCCGGCAGCGACTGATTGGCTGAACGTCTTGTGAGCGGGGGGGGTCGGCCGGGGGCTACAGTAAAATGGAGATTTGGCTTGTATATTCTGTAATATGCCGGTATTTCCAGGCGATAAAATATTACAATATTTGGCCGTCTCGCTCCGCCCACTGATATGATTTCATGGTGCTAGTATAATACTCATTTCAAAAGTCAATTTTTTGTACGCTGAATCCTGTAGGCTCTGGATTGTGCCTTATGAGTCCCATGTGTGCATTTGTAAGGAGAGGAAACATACAATATAGGTCAAAAACATTATATCTGACTTAAGTGTGATATTGGTATACACATAAAAACATTATATTTGGATAAAAAACTATAGAGTAAAATTAGTAATATTAGTTGTGTGAGGGACATCTAGTGGTGTTATATAGGAACTACATGTTTGGAAGGAAAATGTATATTAAGTGAGAGAGGTGATATATAATGGACAAGGAATATGTTAAAATCTACCGATATCATGAAACTGATGTATTTGAATAATCTCATGGGTGTAAAAAGATATAAAAACTATGATGTAAAAAGTATAAAATGTTGGTGATCACCGCAGATAGAATTCTAAGTGGAAAGAAATATATGTTTTTTTAAAAAGACTAAAAATTGGATATAAAGCAGTTAAGATCAATGTCTAGGTTTAAACCCCTGGGTTGTAGTGTGTTGAGCCTGTATATCCAGGAAGTTTCATTCTGGGAGATTTTTATCTTTTTATTTCCCCCTCTCCAGTGTCCAGATATTGAATCTATGCCGCAAAAAGTAAGGCCACTTGGGTCTTTGTTGTGTGCCTCCAAGAAGTGTCTGGATAGGCTGTGTTTGGGAAAGCCTTTTTTGATATTTTTTATATGTTCACGTAAAAAATATCAAAAAAAAAAGACCCAAGTGACCCGACGCTGTTGAGGACGTATCCAATACGAAACCGGTGCGGCGTGTCGCATCACTTCCGGTTCCCACATCGAGGCTTGGATCGCACAGCGCTCCGGACGCTTAGATTCCCTGCCTGTATATCACCTGTTATATATATATATATATATATATATATATATATATATATATATATTATATTATATAATAAAATTATATTATTGATTAGATTATAATCCATGCGTTATATTATATATATATATATATATATATATACATATACATACATACATATATGTATATATATATATATATATATATATATATATATATATATATACACACACTAATATATATATATATATATATATATATATATATATATAATATAAATGTTATGTGTGTGTTTGTGTTTTGTGTAACGTTCAAAGTTTGAATACCCCTCCCTAGTTCCGCTCCCATGCAGCATTGCTGCTGCAGGGAACGGAACTAGGAAGTCATCACACCGACGGAGGACGGACGAGCGGCGGGGATCTCAGATGGCAGGCGATCACAGCAATGGGAGATCATCGCTGGATCGCCAGGAGAAGGTAAGACACCGCTGCGCGCTCTGCACATCTACCCCGAGCGTGACTCAGGGATACCGATAACAGCAGAGAAAATCCACCCCGAGTCACGCTCGGGGATACCGCTAGGCAGGTTAATGAGACTAGCTACAGCGCTTGCTGAATGGTGTATGAGTGCAATAATATCCTGATTGGACCGATAAATGATCATAAATATATAATTACAGTACAGTTTCTCAATAAACAATGATGGAGAATAAAAAGTGCATGTGGTATGTAAACAATATAACATATAAATATAAATCAAGTCCAAATGGGTGACTGTAGTGACCAAACAGTTGGTCTGCAGAGAGTGCATGCAGCCCGATTCCTGACCGCCTGACAGTCGCCTTTAACCTGTTTTATGCCGCCATTTGCTTTTAACCCAGTATTGGGGAATAAACATTTATAATTTTACTACACCATCTGGAGCATTCCTTTTTCCCACATATTTTTGGCCCATACCCCGGCGTGAGGTGTTAGGAAAGGAAGAAACATTTACCATCCCACCATCCTACTGGAGAATCAATTGGGAACCCATCCAGGCCCGGGGGGCCAATAAAGTGTGAGTGGTCTTAATGCCATAAGGCATATAGGACCCACTGGATCTGGTAAGTTATTTAATTTACCCACACCACGGTGGAAAGACCGATGTCACAAGGAATATTGGATAACCACTTTTGAGCACCTGCACTTTGAATCTACTGGATAAGCACACTTGCACAAGGACTTTTTATTATCTGAACTGTTTGGTCACTACAGTCACCCATTTGGACTTGATTTATATTTATATTTTATATTGTTTACATACCACGTGCACTTTTTATTCTCCATCATTGTTTATTGAGCAATTGTACTGTTATTTATATTTATGATCATTTATCGGTCCAATCAGGATATTATTGCACTCATACACTTTGGTAAGCTTAAGAGTTTGATTACTTTTGAGCAAGTATTCCACATTGCACTATATATTTTATACCACTAGGGGCACATTCAGCAAGCGCTGTAGCTAGTCTCATTAATAAGGCTATTACTATCATTCATTCCATTACTCTATAGCTGCTGCTACTCCATTCACTTTAATACTATATTATTTTATTTATTTATTTATTATACCAAATTTATAATATTTATTGTTTATACACACTCCCTGGCACGGGGAATATACCTTGGTATATTATTCTACATCTGGGAGCCATACCTCAGACGGGTCCCTACCAAGTATAAGTTTGCACCATACTAACTTACCAGGACCTTTTACCCCGCTTGCTGCCATGACAAAGAACCACCCCCAAAAGAAGAAAGCCCCTGTTAAAACAAAAACCAAAAACAAGGGCGGTGGACCGCAAAACCAAAAGTCAGAAAAAACAAGAAAATACAAGAAAATGGGAGGGAGGGTGGGAAATATTCTCCAATGCAGCTTTCCTCCGATTGAAGACTTCCTGAGGCCCCTAGCTTGACGGCTCCCTGTAGCTCCACCCCTTCCTGGCCAAAACACCAATTAAAAGTCCCACCACTTATATTTTCTATCGTACTGGGCTGAAAACCCCTCCTTGTCCCAAACCCCTTAAACCCCTGTCATGCCGGCCCTCCATCCATGTCTCTTCTCTCCTTTACTCAGGGCCTCTCTTGGCTAGGGGATAAAAGATGATTTGTCTCCATTCTGCTCTGACCATCACTCTCCTCCTCCATTATAAATAACCACATGACCACAGGTTGGCCATAGCAGCCTTTTATTAACAAACTGTATACATAACAGGTAAATAACCCAGTAAGCCCAGTTTATTACTGCAGCCTCAAGGTCCCGGTAGGCATCAAAGAAGGAAGTACCTGTGTCCGACTTAATTAGGCCTCCAGCCGCCACAGCACCGGCTCTGAGACAACCAGTAGCAGGTACCAACATACCAACTACTGGGAGCCGTACTTCAGACGGGTCCCTACCAAGTATAAGTTTGCACTATACTAACCTACCAGGACCTTGTACCTCGCCACCACCGCACAAACATGACACCTTATGTTTGTGCGGCCCCACAAACTGGAAGGGCTCTCTGAAAAACCATCCTGCACACCAACACCACCTCCTAATACCCACAGTATCCCAGTAAAAACCCATCACCACATCAGTACCCCCCACAATTCAACTTCCAACTCCGAATGTTGAACCACCCAGAAAACTTCCAGCCCGGACCACAAACTGGGACACCTCACATCGACCTAAACTTGGGCCACAGTCAGTCACCCCATTGACCGCCCAAACACCAGTAAGTAACAATGCCCATCTCAGAACAAACAAGTGTCAACCCCGGACAGCAAGTGCAAGGCGTAAGTCAAAATTTACTGCAATAAACATGCTTGTACCGAGACCTAAACCCCACACAACATCTCCCTGCATGTCTTGCCACACCAAGGGGCCAAATGCAATCGAGGATAACACCATGGCAACGACCCAACCCAACCGAAGTCAGGCGTCCCAATCAATAGCAGTGTATCCTCCCACTGGGAATGCCCATTCGCCTTCCGATATGCTGGGCAACTGAAACCCAGCCCACCCTACTACGCGTAGGAGTGCCCCCGCTATAGATCCAGTAGGAAGCACCAGTAAGGAACCCAGACTTATCACCCCAGGGATGCACGAAGAGGAGAGACAAACAGTAAAACAAAACACACAAGCCAAACAAGGCAGAGACATAATCAGGTGAAACAAGAAACAAGTGAGGACGAACAAACCCAGGAGAACCCCAAGACACCCTCAGCCGATGCCCTTAAACACACCCTAAGGTGCGCAAACCAAAAACAATAAACCATCCAAACCATACAAAGTGTGATTGAGACAGCACCAAACGTCCTAATGAAAAAGAAAAAGAGTGCCATATCCCACTACTAAGAGCAGGCAACAGCCCAAACTGTGCAGACAGAAGGAGCAATTACCCACCAACTACACTCACAACCCCACCTCGTCAGTCTGTAAATGCAGAAACCAACACACTGACCAAGATGACACCGAACGTAACCACCCGGAAACTGTACACCCTAAATCAAGAAAACAAACCAGCTCACCAATCATACAAGCTCAAAGGAAGGCCAACACCAAAGCCCTCAGGAATACACCTCCCTAAGAAGATGAACCGACCAGGGAAAATTATCTTATTCAGGGAAATGAACAAATAAATAAAATGACACAGGCCTCACCTATAAGGCCCACAACCACCGGTGCCCGGTCCCACTTTGCCCAAAATTAAAATCTTTTTCCTGTCCCATCGACCCAACATCAGAAACAAATGAAAGAAAGGAAAGAAAAATCTGCCAATTTTCAGTGAAAGGCTGACACTGAAAGCTCCCAGAACCATAATGTCCAATAACGAACCACCAACTGTATAACCCTTTGTTTCAAAAACACGCTGCCCGACCTGCGGACCCGCCCAACATATGAACCAAACCCAAATCCACCTTTGGAGAGTTAACGACCATGTGGCCAGCTCCAGAACATAGCAGCATAAGCAGTACTGCACCGCAAGGCTAAACCACCAGTATGGCCAAGGAACTCTCAGGTACACCAGGTACCGAGAATTGTTCCGGGAAACCAAGAAAGAGCAGCAATCGGGATTTAGTACAACCAGTAACAAGGACCGCATAAACAAAGAATTCAAACGCCAACAATGCCAAACCCAAAGGAGAAGCTGAACGGACCGCCATGTGAAAACGACACAGACACGCTGTTGTTCGCTATAACCCTCAAGTTGTCACAGAGAAAACGAACCTGTTACAATGGAATGGAAAACCCCACAGGACCAAAGAACCATATTACAGAGAACCATAGTAAACAAACAAAACACACATTTTCAGTAAACCCAGCCTCCCCACCGTGGCGGCCAATGACCTGCCTTACACCGACACCGAATGCGTACCACAACCTGTAGAACCAGTGGCGAGACAAATCTTATAACAAAACAATACATGGCATCCGCCAGCTACAACAACCTACTATCGCAGGGTTAGAAAAAGGAGTCCCCCAGACCCAAACATAATCCCCACCATCCCAGGTAAGATAATACCATGACCAGGCGACCAAGCGCCCTCAATAGCCAGTTCAAAACAATGATTGGAAAACCTGTCCCTAAGCACGACAGGGCAGGCATAAGAGAATAACCAAAATTGACTGCAGCTGCCGCCAAGGCAATCGTCAACGCCGCTGAGCCAAAACCACCTCAGAATTCAAACCCAGCAGTGTATCATCCATAAGCACACCCCAGATTGCTAAAGCAGCTAAGCACTGAGGAAGGACCCCCTGTCCCTTTAGGAACCAGCGGAACAACGGGCCAAACAATAGCCAACAGCACCATGCAACCAGTAGAACCAGCAGGGCCTGTACACAAGAGATCAGCCAAGTAGTGTCAACAATAGAGATGTCCCGAACTGTTCGCCGGCGGACAGTTCCCGGCGAACATCGCTTGTTCGCGTCCGCCACTGCGGGCGAACATATGCGATGTTCGGTCCGCCCCCTATACTTCATCATTGAGGCAAACTTTGACCCTGTACCTCACAGTCAGCAGACACATTCCAGCCAATCAGCATACCCTCCCTCCCACACCCTCCCACCTCCTATAAAAAAGCAAGGGCAGCATCCATCTTAGATCATTCTGAAGCAGTGTGTTAGTGAGAGCAGGGAGAGTGTTGCTGCTGTTAATAGGGACAGTTGTTAGTCAGTGTTCTCGGTCTTGTTAGTCAGTGTTCTCGGTCCACTCCTGCTGTAAGGACAGCATCCTGACAGCACCCCAAAAAGCCCTTTTTAGGGCTGGTATTTCAGTAAAAAATTTTTTTTATATATATATCTATTGTGCAGTTGCCTGCCCGCCGTGTGTGAGAGGCCCCAGACCCACCACAGACTGTACTGTGTGCACACCACACTCATATCGGGTGGCACAGTACCTTGCAGTTTAAAAAATATATTTTTTTTCCTCTGTCATAATTGCAGTTGCCTGCCGGCTGCCAGTGAGTGTCAGGTCCACAGAGTGTACTGTGCCCACTGCAGTGCCCACCACTGATATATACGGTGGCACAGCAGCTTGCAAATTAAAAAAAATATATATTTTTTATTATTGCAGTTGCCTGGCCTGCCAGTGAGTGTCAGGTCCACAGAGTGTACTGTACCCACTGCAGTGCCCACCACTCATATATACGGTGGCACAGCAGTTTGCAAATTAAAAAAATATATTTTTTTTATAATTGCAGTTGCCTGGCCTGTCAGTGAGTGTCAGGTCCACAGACTGTACTGTACCCACTGCCCAACACTCATATAGGGTGGCACAGCACCTTGCACGCATAGTACCACAAATCTAAAAAAAAATGAAAGGCAGAGGCAGGTCACCCCGCAGGGGCCGTCGTGGTCGTGGTGCTGTTATTTCCTTTGGCCCTAGAATAATGCCCAGTGTTCAGAAGCCACGTACCCTGAACTCAAAAAATTCTGAGGACATAGTTGACTGGCTTACACAGGACACCCAATCTTCTACAGCTTCTGCTCGGAACCTTGATGCACCATCCTCCTCCAGCTTAGCTTCGGGCACCTCTCAATTTACCACTCACCCGCCCGCCGGCACCACCACCAACACTAGCATCACAGCCGCTTCACTTGATCTGTCAGAGGAGTTATTTACACATCAGTTGGAAGAAATAAGTGATGCGCAACCATTAGTGCCAGAGGATGTAGATAACGGGGATATGTCTCAGTCAGGCAGCATTATACACATGGACGTACATTGTGATGATGATGATGATGTTGTACCTGCTGCTGCTGCCTTTGCTGAGTTGTCAAGCGAAGCAGCTGATGATGACGATGTGTCCGTGGATGTCACCTGGGTGCCTGCTCGTAGAGAAGAAGAAGAGGGGGAAAGTTCAGATGGGGAGACAGAGAGGAGGAGGAGACGAGTTGGAAGCAGGGGGAGGTCATCGCAAGGAGCTAGTGGCACAGTCAGACAGCATGTATCGGCACCCGGGGTCAGCCAGACAGCACGCCAATCAACGCAAGCTGTTGCCACCACCAGAATGCCATCATTGCAAAGCGTCGTGGGAAGTCCAACACCCACCTAGGTACAACTGCTTTGCGAAGGCACATGATCTCACATCACAAATGCCTATGGGATCAACACATGAGTAAAAGCAGCACACAAACTCAAAGCTACCATCCTCCTCCTGGTCCAGCATCTTCAGCCACGTCAACCACTGCTGTCCTCCTTGCCCCCTATCAACAACCCGCCACTCCGCCTCTCACCTTCAGCAGTTCCTGCTCATCTGCCCACAGGTGTCTGTCAAGGAAAATGTTTGAGCGTAAGAAGCCAATGTCACAGAGTCACCCCCTTGCCCCACGTCTGACGGCTGGCTTGTCGGAACTCTTAGCCTGCCAGCTTTTACCATACAAGCTGGTGGAGTCTGAGGCCTTCAAAAAATTTGGCGCTATTGGGACACCGCAGTGGAAGGTACCCGGCCGAAATTTTTTTTTCACAAAAGGCAATCCCTAACCTGTACTCTATTGTGGAAAAGGAAGTCATGTCATGTCTGGCACACAGTGTTGGGGCAAGGGTCCATCTGACCACTGATACCTGGTCTGCAAAGCACGGTCAGGGCAGGTATATCACTTACACTGAGCATTGGGTAAACCTGCTGGCGGCTGCCAAGCATGGAATGCGTGGCTCTGCAGAGGAGTTGGTGACACAGCCACGACTTGCAGGCAGGCCTGCTGCCAGCTCCTCTACTCCTCCTACTCCATCCTCTTTGCTAACCTCCTCAGCTGAGTCCTCTTCTGCTGTTGCGTCTTGCTCCACACCAACTGCACCCCCCCCCCCAGCTCCCCAGGGGCTATTCCACATGCCGGATGCAACAGTGTCACGCCGTCTTGGGGTTGACTTGCCTGAAAGAAGAGAGTCACACCGGACCAGCACTACTGTCCGCCTTGAACGCACAGGTGGATCAGTGGCTGACCCCGCACCAACTGGAGATCGGCAAAGTGGTGTGTGACAACGGAAGCAATTTGTTGGCGGCATTGAATTTGGGCAAGTTGACACATGTGCCGTGCATGGCACATGTGTTGAATCTGATTGTACAATGCTTTGTGCATAAGTACCCAGGCTTACAGGACGTCCTCAAGCAGGCCAGGAAGGTGTGTGGCCATTTCAGGCGTTCCTACACGGCCATGGCGCACTTTTCAGATATTCAGCGGCGAAACAACATGTCAGTGAGGCGCTTGATTTGCGACAGCCCGACACGTTGGAATTCAACACTCCTAATGTTCGACCGCCTGCTCCAACAAGAAAAAGCTGTCAACGAGTATTTGTATGACCGGGGTGCTAGGACAGCCTCTGCGGAGCTGGGTATCTTTTTGCCACGTTACTGGACGCTCATGCGTAATGTCTGTAGGCTCATGCGTCCTTTTGAGGAGGTGACAAACCTAGTCAGTCGCACCGAAGGCACCATCAGCAACATCATCCCATATGTTTTCTTCCTGGAGCGTGCCCTGCGAAGAGTGCTGGATCAGGCCGTAGATGAGCGTGAAGAGGAAGAGTTGTGGTCACCATCACCACCAGAAACAGCCTTATCATCGCTTGCTGGACCTGCGGCAACGCTGGAAGAGGAGTCTGAGGAAGAGGAGTCAGAGGAGGAATGTGGCTTTGAGGAGGAGGAACACCAACTACAGCAGGCATCCCAGGGTGCTCGTTTTCACCTATCTGGTACCCGTGGTGTTGTACGTGGCTGGGGGGAAGAACAGACCTTCAATGAGATCAGTGAGGACGAGGAATTGGACATGAGTAGCTCGGCAAACAACCTTGTGCAAATGGGGTCTTTCATGGTGTCATGCCTGTTGAGGGACCCTCGTATAAAAAGGCTGAAGGAGAACGACCTGTACTGGGTGGCCAAGCTACTAGACCCCCGGTATAAGCAGAAAGTGTCTGATATGTTACTGAATTACCGGCAGTCGCAAAGGACGCAGCAAAACAAGTTAAAAAGTATGCTTTACACAGCGTATAAGGGGGATGTCACAGCACAACGGGAATCTAACAGGGGAAGAGGTGAAAGTAATCCTCCTCCAACCACGACCACACCGGCAAGGACAGGACGATTTACAGACGTGTTGTTGATGGAGGACATGCAGAGCTTTTTAAGTCCTACGCATCACCACAGCCCTTCGGGGTCCACCCTCAGAGAACGACTCGACCGACAGGTAGCAGACTACCTTGCCTTAACTGCAGATATCCACACTCTGAGGAGCGAGGAACCCCTTGACTACTGGGTGTGCAGGCTTGACCTGTGGCCTGAGCTATCCCAATTTGCGATAGAACTTCTGGCCTGCCCCGCTTCAAGTGTCCTGTCAGAAAGGACCTTCAGCGCAGCAGGAGGTGTTGTCACTGAGAAGAGAAGTCGCCTAGGTCAAAAAAGTCTAGATTACCTCACCTTTATTAAAATGAATGAGGCATGGATCCCGAAGGGACTGACAGTGGGGGATGCATTTGACTAAAAAAGGCCTGATGAGATGCCTTGGGCTAAAAATGGTCCACACACTGCTGTATTTAATCTCTGCATGCCGGATGACTTACATGACTTCTCTGCCACCAACTACGGTTCAAGCCGCAATGTTTTAGTGCACTTTCTGCCTAGAGAACCTCAATTTTTCCGGCCGCTGCTACAGCAGCGGCTGCAACAATACCTGCTTTTTCAGGCATGTGTACATGCCTAATTTTTCTGGCCTCTGGTGCTACACTGTGGCTGCAAAAAACAAACACAAAAAAAAAGGCACATACATGTGTCAATTCCCCTTTGTGATCGTTACCTTGTTGTGGTGAAGGGGCTTGCGTATCACAATGAAGCGATCACCTCTAGGAGTGTGTTGGCAATGCTGGCACACCCCAGATGATAAGGTCGTTGCTTCATTTTGAACAGACCAAAAGCGATCCGCTGGATAATTTTTCATAGAAAATACATTAATTTTTTTTATGATCATCTGGGGTGATCATTAAAGCCTACTAGGCCAACAATGGGCCCACACTGCAGAATCATTGTTTTCTGGGTCACTTAATTGTCATTGAACTACCTCAGCACGACCATAGGCTTTGAAAAACCGCAATCGCCTGCAATCTCCCAAACATGAGCATGAGCACAGTCATCACTACAGCAAGATTGACGCATAGAGGAATAAAATTTATGTCATGAGTGTTTCAACTATTGACAACTCTTTGCGGTTGTCTAAAATCTATTTGATACACGTCCCCTAATAGGGGACGTAACAGGGATTAAACTGATAAGAATAGTACTACTTAACACACCACTCATATAGGATGGCACAGTACATTGCACGGCACACGCGCAGTGCCCAAAATTGGAAGTAAGAGGACAGACCAACCATCTTTTTCCATCTCCCGGTTTCTAAAATCTATTCCATACACCGGCCCCTGATAGGGGACATAACATAACAGGGATTAAACTGATAAGAACAGATTTTTTTAATTTAAAAAAAAGAGGACAGCCTCTGCGGAGCTGGGTATTTTTTGGCCGCGTTACTGAATGCTCATGCACAATGGTTGTAGGCTCATGCGTCCTTTTGCGGAGATGACAAACCTGGTCAGTCAAGCCCAAGGCAACATCATCAACCTCATCCCATATGCGTTTTTTCTGGAGCGTGCCCTGCGAAGAGTGCTGGATCAGGCCGTAGATGAGCATGAAGAGGAAGAGTTGTGGTCCCCATCACCACCAGAAGCAGCCTTGTCGTTGTCGATTGCTGGACCTGTGGCAACGCAGAGAGAGGAGTCCGAAGAAGAGAAGTCAGAGGAGGAAGGTGGCTTTGAGGAGGTGGAAGACCAACCACAGCAAGCGTCCCAGGGGGCTTGTTGTCACCTTTCGGGGACCCTTGGTGTTGTACGTGGCTGGGTGGAGGAAGAGACCTTCAATGACGTCAGTGAGGACAAGGAACGGGACATGGCTAGCTTGTTATCCAACCTTGTGCAAATGGGGAGTTTGCGGTTGTGCAAATGGACTGACTGACTGTTAAACGGGGAGTTTGGTCTGTCACTGTGAAGCGGGTGTAACCCTTACACTACCTGATTGATACAACATCATACCTGATTGTATACACACACTGGATGTTTTAAAGCACGTTATTCCAAACAATTTTGGAATGTTAGGTGATTTATGCCCTTTATGGATTAAAACCCGACTCTGCGTCAACTACGTAATTTTCCATGGGAGTTTTGCCATGGATCCCCCTCCGGCATGCCACAGTCCAGGTGTTAGTCCCCTTGAAACAACTTTTCTATCACTATTGTGGCCAGAAAGAGTCCCTGTGGGTTTTAAAATTTGCCTGCCTATTGAAGTCTATGGGGGTTCACCCGGTTCGCCCATTCGCGAACATTTGCAGAGGTTCGCGTTCGCAGTTCACGAACGGCAAATTTTAGGTTTGCGACATCTCTAGTCAACAACAGACACCCACCAATGCAGGAAACAAAAACATTTTGAAACAAGAAAGGGAACTCCCCATGGGCAGTCAGCGATCAAGAAAATTAAAAACAGAACAACTTAACAAAACAGAACTATGCCATGTCCCCCAAATATAAAGGGAGACTGCCAGGATACCCAGGCAGTAACCAAAAAAAAGCAGAGACACTACCAGTGTTTCCTTCCATGGCTCCCTAATCCTAATGCAGGACCCAACGCACCACCATAGCGAAGGACATATATGCCACCTAACACCTTCCATCAAGGCGTCCCTCGATCAACCCACCCCTGGGATAAGACAGGTGTGTGTGTGTGGGGGGGGGGGGGGCAGTGACCCCCAAATGAGAAACCACGCAATATCCAACAGCATGGAAGAAACTAAACACGGACCACCCCATGCCCAAAGCAACCTCCCTAGTCAAATTCCAACCACGCAGACCCAAATCCCCCATCATCCCTTAGTTCTACCAACCAACGAAAAAAGAGATGTGGAATAACATGCAGCACTTATACTAAAGAGTCCATGGCAACAATCACGGATCCCAAACTGAGAGTCTGCCACCACTGAATGTTTATGCACCATTGATTTCATACTCACAAGTAATTGATGCTAGCCACTGTTATTCAATTAGGAGGCGCAGCTTTCTTGTATTAGAACGAAAAAAGAGAGGAAACCCTGCAGCCAGAGCACTCCAGCTTAAATTGGCTCATCAAGAGAAACAGACCTATGCCCTCACTACACAACCAACAATAACCAAATGGTTCCAAAGTATTGGATCCCAGCCTCTGAAGCCGCCCAAATGCCTCCATCTCCTCTCCAGAAGGACGGCTCCATCTTTGTTCAGGCATCATCTAGGGTCACCATCTACTTCCGGGACCGAGATGTTGGCTCGGAGAGGACACACTGATGGAAATCCTGGTGCCTGCCCAGTTCTTGATGAGGTTCACAAATGTCTGACACAGACCAGCCCCTGCTGCCGCCTCTCTCCTCCTTACTAGGGTTGAGCGAACACAGACTGTATTGTTCGGGATCGTACCAGACTTTTGGGTGTTCGATAACCGGACATGGACCCAAACATTTTACTGTATGTTCGGGATACAGTCCGTTGTTCGGTAATTTATTTCATGTTTTGGCACGGTTTTAATGGTGCGGTTTCAACAGCTGCAGGGCAGCCAATCAACAAGCGTTTAACTAGTGTGCCCTTAGAAGCCATCACAGCCATGCCTACTAATGGCATGGCTGTGATTGGCCAGTGCAGCATGTGACCCAGCATCTATATAAGCTGGAGTCACGTAGCGCCGCACGTCACTTTGCTCTAACTACTGTAGGGAGAGGTTCCTGATGCTGCTGAGGGAGAGATAGGAGATTATTGTAGTGGCAGGCTGGAGATTGCTTTCAGGGAAAGAATAGGAAGAATCTTCTTTAATCAGACAGCGATCCACATCGATTTTACTGTGTGGGGGTGCAGTGCACAATCTTTTTGCCCTGACCTGAGCCCAGTGAGGAGGAGGGAGAAAAAAAAACTTTTAGCAGTCTATTCGGTTGGCGGCATGCGGCGTGCGGCGTGCAGCGGCCATGTAATGCAAGCTCAGTGCATATGTGTCTGCTTAATCTGGATTTTTAAAAAAATAACTTTTTTTCCTGCTGTTCTAATCTGCTATTCAAAAAGCACCAATTTAGGGGAAAATCATTATTTTTCAGTTTTTCATTCAAATGGGTTTTTATTCCATAGTGGAATAGAACAACAACAGTATCCAACCTGTTAGGTGGGCGGCGTGCGGCGTGTAGCGGCCATGTAATGCAAGCCCAGTGCATATGTGTCTGCTTAATATGGATTTTAAAAAAAAAAACGTTTTTTCTGTCATATTTTACTGTGACATACAGCGTTTAGACACTGCAGTTCTAATCTGCTATTCAAAAATCACCAATTTAAAGGGAATTTTTTTTTTTCATTTTTTCCTTTATATGTTACTGTGAGATAAAGCCATTAGACACTGCCGTGTTCTAATCTGCTCTTCAAAAATCACCAATTAAAGGAAAAATATACATTTTTCATTCATACGTTACTGTGAGATACACCCTTTGGATACTGTTGTTCTATTCCGCTTTTCAATAAAAACCCATTTAGGGAAAAAAAATTAAATTGCGGCCTAGTCTGCATATGTTACTGTGAGATACACTAATTGTATACTGATGTTCTATTCCGCTATTCAATAAACACCAATTTATTGAAAAAATATTAAATTGCGGCCTAGTCTGTATCTGTACGTGTGAGATACACCCTTTTAGATACTGTTGTTCTATTCTGCTATTCAATAAACACCCATTTAGGGAAAAAATATTAAATTGCGGCCTAGTCTGTATCTGTACGTGTGAGATACACCCTTTTAGATACTGTTGTTCTATTCTGCTATTCAATAAACACCCATTTAGGGGAAAGAAAGATATTAAATTGAGGCTTAGTCGGTATCTGTACGTGTGAGATACACCCTTTAAATTTTTTTTGGTGCATCTCCTTCCACCACCGAGGATTGCAGAGCACTTCAGTTTGCCTCCTGTTGCTAACTCCTCCTACTCCGCTTCCTCATCCTCATCCTCTACCACCTCTGCATCCAGAGCAGTGATCATTTCCAAGGCTTTCAGGGCAGTCATTCACAAGTGGCTCCTAGGGTGGGTTCCTGCACCCACAAACGCCAGGTACACAATTGTCCAGCAAGGGCACAGTTCTGGAGGATGATGAGGGGGAGGATGAGGAGGAGGAGGAACCATGTTCACAACAGGGTGGCACCCAGATAACAGATAACAACAGATACTACACTTGATCTTAGCCAAAAGTTCGAGAAGCGATGCTGGTGGCAATCCCACCTGACAGTGGGGGCACAGTGGAAGCACAAGGCAAAGGCAGAAGAGGAGGAGGTCGCCAACGCAGCCAGGGCACCGCCAGCACCTCAGAAGGCAGGGTTAGCATGTATGAAATGTGGAAAAGCTTTGTCGGCACGCCACAACAACCAGGACCACCAGCTGTTTTTTTTTTTTTTTTAAGCCTGTGGTGGGTGCATAAAAAAGTGCACACCAAAAAAGGGAAACACAAAAAGTGCACAGGGTGTACACATGGTCCCTGACCCTGATCCCCCGGGGCGCAAGGCTACTGACAGGGACTGGGGTACTTACACTGGCTAACCTGGCCGAAACCAGGCAGCCCCGTTCTTTAGGAGGTCTGCTGAAACAGACTACCCCAAGTACTAGGTGGGGCTCTCCCGAAGAGAGACCCCATGAGAGATGGCGAACCAAGCCAGAAGGCCATATCCACCCCCTCCCAAGACTTCCAGGGACAGGCCCAAGGACCTACACCCTACTAATCATGCTGTGCAAAAAAAAATGTACCGCCACAATAAAAAACACAAAAACGTGAAACACACAACACATAACAGTGGGGAAAGGGATAGTGGAGAAGTGCAAGGTTAGTGCCACGTTGCAATACTATGGCAGGCCCTTCGGCCAGGAATAAAAAATTCCTCTGGTCTTGACTCCTGACCAAAAGGCCCGGCCCTAGAGGCAGGTGTGAAAAACGTGTGTAGGAAGTGAAGTGTCCTTGGTGCCATACTCATACTCATACTCATACTAGTGTTGCCATCCACTGTGAATTATTGCACCCCTGGACTGCCACTCCAGGGGCACATACACCACAGGCTTTTCAGAATCCCAGTCCGTGGCAAGACCAGTGCAGCCCCGTCCCTACTAGAAGGCCTCAGAACTTAGACAGCTTTGGGAGAGCCTGGCCCACAACCAGGGACACATACCTTTTCCAAGGCCAGACTCAAACCAGAAGGGGGAAAAAAAACCCCCTGCCGCCATCACCATTCCTTGCCATATACCATATACAGTTCCTTACTGTTTTTTACGTACTATACACGTACTGAATAACGGGTCTGCCCCCTTCAACTTCTGGGTCTCCAAATTGGGCACATGGCCTGAGCTTGCCCTTTACGCCTTGGAGGTGCTGGCCTGCCCTGCAGCCAGTGTATTATCTGAACGTGTATTTAGCACGGCTGGGGGCGTTATCACAGACAAGCGCAGCCGCCTGTCCAGAGCCAATGTG
The DNA here is from genome assembly GCF_965119305.1 of Pelophylax lessonae. Taxonomy (NCBI): domain Eukaryota; kingdom Metazoa; phylum Chordata; class Amphibia; order Anura; family Ranidae; genus Pelophylax; species Pelophylax lessonae. The sequence continues at coordinate 80,373,834 of NC_138777.1, read as the reverse complement.
GACCAGCTCACGTTCATTAAAATGAACCAGGCATGGATGCCACAGGCCTTGTCCATACCTTGTGCAGAATACACATGTATGCCGGCCTTACCCAGCCATTGTTGTATTTTTGATCTTTCTCACTGTTTTGGGGTGTACCCTAATTTAAAAAGAAATTTAAAATTAAAAACAAAAACCAGTGTTGGCTACCTCATCCTCCTCCACCGCCGCTTCCACCTACACCGCCACATCCACCGCCACCTCAACCTCCTACTCCATATGGGCATCGTCCTCCTAGATCAAGATGATTCTTTTTTATTTTTATGTTTTTTTTATGTTATTTTAAGTTATTTCCCTATCCACATTTGTTTGTAGAGTACTTGCCATGCTCTTTAGAAGATTTTGCTGCCATTTGCAGCCCTCTAGCCCTTTCCATGTTTTTTTAGAGCCATTTAGTGCTCAAAGGTTCGGGTCACCATTGACTTCAATGGGGTTCGGGATTGGGGTAAAGTTTGGGTTAAGTTCGAATCACGAACCCGTACTTTTTTTTCAAGTTCGGCCGAACCCACCGAACCCGGACATCCAGGTGTTCACTCAACTCTACTCCTTACATCTACATTGTACAGGTCATGGGGGAGGGGAGAGCGTTTCTTCACAAGGTTTTGACGCTTGGATGAGAATTCCAGCAACTCCAGCCAAAGGGGGGTACCCACGACGGTAACCACTGTCCCCTAGAAACCTAAGCCGCAGGGGGCTGCCAGCCCCCAGAGGAGGACCCACACTGTAACAGACTGCTCTAAGACCAGCCAGCAACTTGAGCCTGCCAGTGCCCCAAGCAGCCACCCGAGCATAAGCACTGACCATTCCACCCCCCCCACAAGGGCTTGTGACCGTGGACCCCCTGACCACTTCAGTCAACCAGACCCCACTGCCCAGGCAAAGCTATAGCAGGAAAAGAGAAACAGCTACTTACCAGGCTGTCAAGGATCCCCAGATCCCCCAGCAGCTGCAGACACCTCCATCACTGCCCATAACCTGACATGCCCACATCACTGCTCTCACCCCCCATAACTGCATAGAGGAGCTTGGATGAACTCTCCAGGCTCTGGCCCACCACTACATGCTGGCTGGGATGCACAGCCCAACCGCCACTGACGTTATCCACCGCCATCGTCTTACGGAGCCCAGACCTTCTGCAGCCAGTCACCAGCCCAGCTCTTCCACCGCCGGGAAGCCGCGGAAACCTTCTCTCTCACCACACACCAGTCGGTCCTGGAGCTGCAATCATCCTCCCACAGCCTGCCGATCTCCCTGTCGGCTGAAACACAGAGCATCCCCAGTACCGGGGACACATAAAGGACACCAGCCGCTCCAGGACCCTAGCCGACTCCCGCACTCTGGCGCCCCTGGGGACAAGCAAATGAATGCTCCCAGGCTGCACCAGAGCCTTAGCTGAGAAGTGACTCAGTGCTGTACCCGGAGAGGCACCGCTGGAGGGGGGTTATCAAATTGGCACAAGACCAGAGAGACGTGCTGGGACTTAAATCCTCTGGGGGCATCAACCTCCAAGCACGTGCAGGAGCAGGGGGGTGCCTGAGCATTGTTCTCCTGCCTGTCCCCACTAACAGCCATCATAACAGACAATAATCACCCACAGTCAGGAGGAAGGCTCTTCAAATCACCAAAGTTGCGAAAAGCAGAGAGCAGGGAACCAGGTGCAAATATTCTCCAAATGAAGACTTCCTGAAGCCCCTAGCTTGACCTCTCGCTGTAGATCCAACCCTCCCTAGCCAAAACACCAATTAAAAGTCCCAGTCCCACCCCTCCTTGTCCCAAACCCCTTTAAACCCTGTCATGCTGACCCTCCGTCCATGTCTCTTCTCTCCTTTACTCCGGGCCTCTCTTTATATACACTATCAGGTCAGGTGAATCTGATTACATTATCATATGCAGATGAAATTGTATACAGAAATAGAATTACCCTGAACGAATTATCTAGCCATCTGGACAGCAACAATATATGAGTTCATTAATAATTAACAATGGGACAGACAGGCTTAACAGAATCCACATTCCACCTCAATACACAGACAGTATTAATATATTCAACGATGTGTGGAAGACAGGTGGTTGAGCTGATGACATTAGCAATCTGCTAGGGGTCCGACTGTTCGGTTGTTTGATCAGTAGGTGAATAAAGTGAACATAAAATGAAATAGAAGGCAATGTCTCAAACTCATAGGAGAATGAAACAAAGGGGTTTACAATTCAGGGACAGGGTGATCCATCACAAGGTGTATATAGCCCAGCATTAGAGATCAGGAGTATATAGCCCAGCATTACAGATCAGGAGTAGCCTAGCATTACAGGTCAGGAGTATATAGCCCACTACTGTTTTACCCTTCCCTGACGATCAGTTCCTTACCTGCTTGTTCAGATATGTTGCTTTCCATCTACTCCCCTCACATCCATACAGAGTGCCTGTATGATAAGGTGACCAGTTCTTTAAATGAAATCTGGGGACATTTTTTTTTTTTTCCGGCAAATGGTAAACTATTTTATAAGCATATTTTCATCAAATTATATATGCAGTGAAGGTGGTATGTGTTTAATTTCGCCCATGAGATAAACAAAAATTATACTTCTTAGAATTTATGGGATATAACTACCAAATGTTAAAGAAGATGTACAGCCAAGGCTCGTACAGCCAAGGCTCTCTGCTCGTGGAGCTGTCAGAACCGAGAGATCGGCGGTGTTCCAGTGCTCGGTTCTCAGTGAAGATGCACCAGGGGACAGATGCAGCATCGGACCGATGCTGCATCTACCTAGGTAAGTATAAATGGGGGGAAAAAAAACAAACTCATACTTCTATTTTAAGAAGATAAGATAGAGAAAAATCTTTTCAATGCATATCTCTATATACTGTATTTTCCTCTCTCTATATACTGTATCTCTCTTTCTTAATATACTGTATCTCCCTCTCTCAATATACTGTATCACTTTCTCTATATACTATATTTCTTTCCCTCTATATACTGCATCTCTCTTTCTCTATATACTGTATTTCCCTCTCTATGTATAGTAGATCTATCTCTTTCTCTCTCTCTCTCAGGACCCCCTGGGGCTCTCTCTGTACCTCAACAATGTGGTTCTGGCTCTCCCCCGGTCACGTGTAGTCTCTCTGCCGGCTGCAGCCAATGGTCGGTCATGGTGTGGCCCCTGAAGATCCTCCCTGAGTGGCAGTCTGGGCCCTGCTCCCTCCCTGCTTCTTCCTTCAGTTCAGCAGAGCAGCCAGCACAGCTATGTGTGTGCAATCACTGTGTGCCTCTCTGGGGGATCGGGCTGGATCGGCTTTGCAGGGGGAGAAAAGCAGTGACCATGGCCCGGGCCTGCAATCCGGGGACAAAACCAGGGACAGACTTGGTCTGGGGACTGTCCCCGGAAACCGGGGGTGTCTGGTCACGGTACTGTAAGAAATGTAGAAAATGGGAGGGATGGATGTGAGGAGAGAATCACCGGAGTCAGTGTAGCTATGCTGCAGAGCCGGCTGCTTCTGCGTGCTGCTCTCCTCAGGATTTGGGAAGGAGCTGTTTTGACAGCGGGGTCGGCACTGTGGTAGCTTCCTATATTAAGATAGGTTGCTGTTGCTCTCTCTCCTTGTACAGGGTGACTGGTCTTATTTCTGCCCCAGTCTTCCCACAGCTTAAGCTCTTTGCAAATGCCTTGTGCTGCACAGTGATAATGTCACCACTACTTTTATAAGATAATAACTTGGTTTGCAAAGGCATTTTTGGTGCACAAAATGTGGGTTTATGTTCTTTATGGCTGGTGAGGAACATATTTAAAGTGTTACTAAACCCACAACAGTAAAATCTGTCTGTATATGCAGTAAAGCATGCTTGTTACACTCACTGTGGAAGGGTTAATCCTCTGCATTGTGTATAAAGGCTGTGTGATCCAGTCTCTGTAATCCTCTTTTTTTTTTTTTTCTTTAATGATTTTTATTAAGTTTCATAGAAAGTTATACAACGTTGAAATAAAACATTTGTGTTTACAACATAGGAGATATAACAGATTGTGCATAACATTTGGAACATCAGTTATTGTATGTCAGTGAGAACTGTACAGTGTACATAGTTATTTCTGAGATCATTTACTACTTTATCATACATAACTCTGAGGTCAGGGCAACCCTCCCCCCATCCCATGACACCCCATTTGGGGACAAACTGTGCCATAGGGTAGGGGGCGGTACCCAGTCCCTGATCTAGAGATGCATATTTACATAGTTACATAGTTTGTGAGGTTGAAAAAAGACACCAGTCCATCTAGTTCAACCTATGATGTGTGTGTGTGTGTTTGCTGTTAACTGTACATTGTATACCCCTGTATGTTGTGGTCTTTAAGGTGCCCATCTAATAGTTTTTTGAAACTATCGATGCTCCCTGCTGATACTACTGCTTGTGGAAGAGAATTCCACATCCTTACTGCTCTGACAGTAAAGAACCCCTTACGTATTTTAAGGTTAAACCGTTTTTCTTCTAGTTTTAGTGAGTGGCCACGTGTCTTATTGTATTCCATTTTTCTGAAAAGTTTGTTCCTTATGCTAAGGTCATCACTAGTACAGTATTTGTACATTGATATATCCCCCCTCAAGTGTCTCTTCTCCAGAGAGAATAAATTCAATGCTTGCAGTCTTTCCTCATAGCCGATGCCCTCCATTCCCCTAATTATGTTTGTTGCCCTTCTCTGAACTCTCTCCAGTTCCAGCACATCCTTCCTGAGGACTGGTGCCCAGAACTGGACAGCATACTCCAGATGTGGTCGGACCAGAGTCTTGTAGAGTGGGAGAATGATCTCTTTATTTCTGGAGTGAATCCTCTTTTTCATACATGCCAGTATTTTGTTGGCTTTGCTTGCAGCAGCTTGGCATTGCATGCCACTGCCAAGTCTGTTGTCCACTAGTACCCCCAGGTCCTTTTCCATCTTAGATTCACCCAGAGGTTCCCCCCTAGTGAGTAGATTGCTTTCGTGTTTCTGATGCCCAAGTGCATTACTTTACATTTTTCAACAATAAACCTCATCTGCCATGTAGTTGCCCTCCCCATTATTTTGTTCAGGTCCATTTGTAAGGTATCCACATCCTGCGTAGAAGATATTGGCATGCTTAGGTTAGTATCATCTGCAAATACCAAGATTGTGCTAGATATCCCCTCCTCTAAGTCATTTATGAATAAATTAAACAGGACAGAACCTTGGGGGACCCCACTTTCCACACCCGCCCAATCCGAGTACTCCCCATTTATCATCACCCTCTGGACTCTCCCCTGGAGCCAGTTCTCTATCCAGGTGCTCACCCTATGGTCCATGCCTACGTACCTTAGTTTGTACGCGTTTGTGGTGAACTGTGTCAAATGCCTTTGCAAAATCCAGATACACCACATCCACAGGCCTTCCTTTTTCTAGATGGCAGCTCACTTCATCATAGAAGGTTAATAGATTGGTCTGGCAAGAACTATTTTTCATGAATCCATGCTGATTACTACTAATAATACCATTTTCATTACTAAAGTCTTGTATATAGTCCCTTAACATCCCCTCTAAAATCTTGCAGACTACTGATGTTAGGCTGACTGGCCTATAGTTACCCAGGATATATTTCGGCCCTTTTTTAAATATTGGTACCACGTTGGCTTTTTTCCAATCAGCTGTCACCATACCCGTCTGTAGACTATCCTTAAAGATTAAGAATAATGGTCTGGCTATCACCTGGCTGAGCTCTTTAAGAACCCTTGGGTGCAAGCCATCCGGTCCCGGTGATTTATTTATGTTAAGTTTCTCTAGTTTAGTTCTAAGTCTATCTTCTGTTAGCCATGGAGGTGTATTATTTAGTTTAGCATTACAAGCTGGGTTAAGGGTATTCCCTTTATCGCAGAGATAGAGTAGGTAAAAAAGGGGGAGGGGTATGTCTGTATATTAAGAACAGTGTACTGGTAAATATAGTGGGAAAAAGCTGCGCTAAGTGACATAGACCATATATGATAAGATCTAAAAATAATAAATTGATGTTATAAGTCCCAGAAAATAATAGTCCAAAGTGTTCAATATTGGATAAACGGCTGAAGTCCAATCCAACAAGGCACAAATACATTCAGTGTGAATAGATACTGCTTACCAGATGTAGCAGTATAGTGAGCGTTGATATACACCAAAAACCAAGCCAATGGAACTCTGCAGATGACTCCTTACAGATGATATCCGCTCAGAATTGTAGATCGGTGGATATGATAATAAAACAAAAAATATACATAGCGTGATACTGTATAAAAATTCTAATCTCCCGTGTGAATCAAGGAAATAATAGGTGTGCACCACCACCACCACACGCTGCTTACCAGAAGTAAGAAAAAAGTGAGCATAACATATCTCAGTAAATAAAGGGAAATAAAGAACCACCTCCGTGCTCCCAATATAATTACCGGAAATTTGTAGGCAGATCGTGCGACATTGATCACTCAAATAGATAGAGCCACCACCAGAAATTCCTGCTTACCAGATGTCAGCAACCAAATGCATGTAACAATCAGGGAAAGCTGATGTATGGCAATCCACCGGTGAATAGGCATAGACACTCCCTTGGCAATAAAGCTGATCCACACAGATACTCCGAGGTATTACATAGAATAAATGATAGGGGGAGAGCCCATAGCGTAAAACCGTTTATTAAAAGAAAATAAAACAAAGATTTGCACTTACAAAAGTATACAGGAATTGCGCTGAATTGGAGCCGCCGGCCAGTCGGCTTCAAACACCCGCCTGAGTATCGTCTCGTCTCGTAGAGGTGACGTCAGCACGCCGCGACCGACGTACGTTTCGTCAAAAACTGACGTTCTCAAGGTACGGGCGGCGCACTGACGCCTTTTTCCATATCTACTGGTAAATATGAGGGATGATATTAATAATGGAGCTATGGACGAGGTAGAATCCCTATGGGTAGAACTTCAAAGGGAAGGCACTATGGGTAAAGTAATATTGGGTGTATGCTATAGGCCCCCCAGCCAGAGGGAGGAGGGGGAGGCGGACATCCTTTCAAAGATTGGATTGGCAGCAAGGATGGGAAGTTTCATTATAAGGGGGGACTTTAATTATCCAGATATAAACTGGGCAGAGGGAACCGCACATTCATCCAAGGCTCTGCAGTTCCTAAATGTTTTGCAGGACAATTTTATGGGTCAGATGGTGAATGCACCGACAAGAAACAATGCGGTAGTTGACCTACTGGTTATCAACAATACAGACCTGCTCATGAATATAGAAATAAGGGGCAACTTAGGAAACAGTGACCATAGGTCAATTAGTTTCAGTATTAATCATAGTGATAGGAAACACAAAGGTAATATAAGGACACTGAAGAGTCATCTTCCCAAGACTGTGTTCTTTGCTAGAAAATATCAAATGGGATAGAACCCTAGGAACAAAGAACACAGAGGAAAAATGGGAGTGCTTCAAGAGCATACTAAACAAAGGGATTGGCCAGTGCATTCCAAAGGGAAATAAATTTAAAAGAGTAAAACTAAACCCTGGGTGGCTAAACTTCAACATAAAAATGCATATTAATATTAAGGAAAAGGCCTTCAAAAAATACAAGGCTGAGGGGTCATTGGCAGCATTCAAGCATTACAAAGAGTGTAATAAGAAATGTAAAGGTGAAATCAAAGCGGCTAAAATAAAAACCTGAGAGACATATAGAGGAACACATTGGCCCCATAAAAGACGAGGAAGGAAATCTGGCCACAGAAGACAGAGAGAAGGCAAAAGTGTTAAATAATTTCTTCTCTTCAGTCTTCACACAAGAATTGGGGGGTTGCCAGCCAATCATGAGAGCTGTCGAACCAAGTTTCTGTAATCCCCACAATAACTAAGTCCTCCTCATACATCAGCAGCTCCAGCTCTCCCATCTTGTTGGCCAGTCTTCTAGCATTGGTATACAAACCTTGTAATTTTGACCGGATGCATACCATATCCTCATTTGATGTTGTTTTTAGGCTGCTCTTGTGATTTATCCCCATACCCCCCTTGGATTTAGGAACTCTGAACACACTAACTCTAATGTCCCCATTTGTGCCCGCTGAAACTTGCTTCCCGCTGGCTAATTCTACATCTGTACCCTCCCCCCCATCACCTAGTTTAAAAGCCCCTCTAACTTGTTGGCCATCCTCTCACCCAGTATGGTTGCACCCTCCCCATTTAGGTGCAATCCGTCCCTACTAAAGAGCCGGAAGCCGACTGAGAAGTGGGCCCAGCTCTCCAGAAACCCAAAACCCTCCTTACTACACCAGCTCCTCAGCCACTTGTTAACTTCCCTAATCTCCCGCTGCCTCTCTGGTGTGGCTCGAGGTACAGGTAGTATTTCTGAAAATACTACCTTGGAGGTCCTACTCCTCAACTTAGCTCCTAAGTCCCTGAAATCGTTTAGGACTCTCCATATCCCTCTGCCTATGTCATTGGTACCCACGTGTACCATGACAGCTGGGTCTTCCCCAGCCCCACCCAGTAATCTGTCCACCCGATCTGTCCGCCCGGTAAACAACAGACAGTTCGGCACTTACGGTCTTTGTGACAGATTGCCCTGTCTGTCCTTCTAATAATTGTGTCCCCCTACCACCAGAACCTGTCTTTCCTTTCCCTTTCTCCTGCTGTCACTGGAGGAGTTCTTCCCCTGGCAGCTAGGGGCGTCACTCTGCTCCAGAAATGCTGGTCCCTGACTGGTTTACCCAACACCACGCAACGGGCATATTTATTGGGGTGCTCCAGCCCAGGACCGGCCTCCTTGCCTTGTTCCCTTCTACCCCTCCTAACTGTCACCCATCTACTCTGTTCTGATGCCTGCACCTGACGGGTACGCTCCCAGTTCTCCTTCAGTATGGACATTCTTCTCAGTGTTGCCAGTGCTTCCTTAGATTCAGGACCTGAACTTCCAGGAAAGCAACATGCTTACATTTTGTGCAGCTGTATTCGCCCTCGATCGCCTGATAGAGGAACGCATACATGCCGCAAGATGTATTCATTCTTTTGGGGTTCCACCGACTGTCCCCCAAGGGGGCATCCAGCGATACCATAGTTGACAGAGTGAGTTAGAGAAAAACATAGTGAGCTTTGAAGGATTAAGTGAGGTCAGCGATAGGTGAAAATTAGAGAACAGAGTTCGACATTAGTTGGGTACGGTCCACAGCTGGCCCTCTCTGGTCCAGACAGGCTTCGTATCAACATTTATGGGCGCCGCCTGCCAAACAGGCTTGTGTTTCTAGTTATACGAGATTAATGCTCCTGGGATGTGACAGCCAGCGTGCCCATTGCCTGAGGAACTTGTTGCTGCGTAGGTGGATTTTGGCAAATAGATATTCCATTTGACAATGTTCGTTCAGGGTGGCAATGAGGGAGGTAGTAGAAGGGGGGGGCTGGGTCTTTCCAGGCTTGGGCTAGTGCTATGCGGGCTGCAATTAGAATGTGTTGCAGAATGGGGGTAAAGGATGCAGGTGAAAGGTGGCATTCCAGACCAAAGAGAGCCATCTGCGGTGATAATTATCTGTTGACATGGGTCATGTCAGACATCATGGAAGATACTTTCTTCCAGTAAGGCACAATGCGCAGGCAGGTCCACCAGATGTGGAATATGTCACCAGGGGAGTCACAGTTCCTGCAGCATTTTGGGGAATGGGTTGTGGGGAGATGCGGGCCAGTCTCTCTGGGGTATAGTACCACCTGTGGAAGATCTTGATGACATTTTACCAGTGGGATATGTTTTGGATATGGAAGCGGGAAGTTTAAGGACCTGGTTCCACATTTCTGGCGATAGGGAGATTTGGAGGGTTGATTCCCAGTATCTCATATTGAAGTGCTTGTCTATGGTCATTGGTCTGGATAGGAGTTGATATAGGAAGGAGATTCCGTTAGTATTGGTAGTAGAAGAAAGGTGAAATGAGAGCAAGTCCTTTGAGGTTTTTTCCGATGTAGTGGTGAGCTTGGAAAGTATATGTCTTATCCTAAGGAAAATGTAAAAGTCTTTACTTGATAAACTATAAGTGTTGGACAATTGTTGGAAGTTTTTGAGGGTTTGGTCACAGAAAAGATCTCCAATGGACAATAATCCTGCCTTGGACCAGTGTTGAATGGTTGGACCAGGAGAGAGTAGTTGTAGAGACAGGAATGGTAGAAGAAAAAGTGCGTTGTGATGTATTCCTTTATGCGTTTGGTGTATGGCTCTCCATACTGATGTGGTAGTGTTGATGATGGGAAGAAAAGAGCGGGGGGCCCGAAAATCCAACCAGATAGCTGCCAGTAGCAGGTGTGATCCTCCTTCTTTTTTTTAACTGACTCCAATCCATCCACTGATAGAACAGAGCCTTTGGAGTCAGGCTGCACATGCTCAATTTGGTGTGTATTACTAGAGAGTTTTTCTTTTTTCTTGGGATACTGCATGTTATTAGCACAGGGCTAATCAGCACTGTCCAGACAGAGGATCAGAGAATAATGAAAACTCCTCCTACAAGCTTTACTGAGAACTGATAAAAGTCACAAGACTGCTACAGTATCTCACAAAAGTGAGTACACCCCTCACATTTTTGTAAATATTTTTTTATATCTTTTCATGTGACAACAAATGACACTTTGCTACAATGTAAAGTAGTGAGTGTACAGCTTGTATAACACTGTAAATTTGCTGTCCCCTCAAAACAAGTCAACACACAGCCATTAATATCTTACCCGCTGGCAACAAAAATTAGTACACCCCTAAGTAAAAATGTAAAAACTGGGCCCAAAGTGTCAATATTTCTGTGGCCACCATTATTTTCCAGCACTGCCTTAACCCTCTGGGGCATGGAGTTAACCAGAGCTTCACAGGTTGCCACTGGAGTCCTCTTCCACTCCATTACGACATCACAGAGCTGGTGGATGTTAGAGACCTTGTACTCCTCCACCTTCCATTTGAGGATGCCCCACAGATTCACCTTTACCTTCAGCTTCTTTAGCAAGACAGTGGTCATTTTGGAAGTATGTTTGGGCTCCTTATCATGTTGAAATACTGCCGTGTGGCCCAATCTTCTAAAGGAGAGGATCATGCTCTGCTTCAGTATGTCACAGTACATGTTGGCATTCATGGTTCCCTCAATGAACTGTAGCTTCCCAGTGCCGGCAGAACTACAGGAGTACAAACTACAGTTTGTACTCCTCACCTGGTTGCAGCCACACACGCTTGACACCATCTGAACCAAATAAGTTTATCTTGGATTCATCAGACCACAGGATATGGTTCCAGTAATCCATGTCCTTAGTTTGTTTGTCTTCAGCAAACTGTTTGCAGGCTTTCTTGTGCATCATCTTTAGAAGAGGCTTCCTCCTAGTATGACAGCCATGTGGACCAATTTGATGCAGTGTGCGGTGTATGGTCTGAACACTGAAAGGCTAACCCCCCACCCCTTCAACCTCTGGAGCAATGCTGGCAGCACTTATACGTCTATTTTCCAAAGTCCTGTTAAACCACTGTATGGGCTTGGCCACAGTGCTGCAGCTCAGTTTCGGGGTCTTGGCAATCTTCTTATAGCCTAGGCCATCTTTATGTAGAGCAACAATACTTTTTTCAGATTCTTAGAGAGTTCTTTGCCATGAGGTGCCATGTTGAACTTCCAGTGACCAGTATGAGAGAGCGAGAGTGATAACACCAAATTTTCCCTTTTGTGTGTATGATGTACATACGATTTTATCAAATAAATTGTTTCAAAGGTAATGCGCTAGGCTGGTGCGCCCTCTGTATTCATTCTTTTCAGTTTCCTTTGGGTTTCCCGGACCCGTTGAGAGTGGCAGCACAGCAGGATGACGATAATACCAGCTAAAGTCGTGTGTCCAAGTCGCATAACAACCCCTCAAGCGCAGGAGCATCAATTCTCTTTTTCAGCTAGATAGCTGTAGCACCGATCCCAACTGCAGCTGTCCCACGCCACCTCAACACCAAGAACTAAGTGATTTAAAAAACGTTGATTGCTAAGTTCTCAGTATTCAATCTGCAGAGAGCCCATAACTGTCAGTTATTGGCTCTCTGCTCTGCCCCTCCAGTGCTCACAGGAGCACCAGGCTGTGCAGGGTGCCGGAGCCGCTGGCTCAGTCTCCCAGCTGTGTGACATCCTCTTTCGGCTGAAAACAGGTCGCAAGAGTTCAGAACAAAGTGCACTCCTGTGATCCACAGGATAGGTAAGGCCAAAATAGCTTCAGGCATACTTCCCCTTTAATGGCAAACTACGAGACTTTGTTCATACTTGAAATGCAAAACTTTTGAACCCCTACAATTCATTGGGTTTTTATGCTATAAGAGATTTAAATTTGTAAGTGGAGGATATATGTTCTTCTTTTTGTGCTTTCATCCTTGCACAGCCAGCTTTTTATTGCTATCTGTGTCCCTCACTTGTGGTCTTAGGCTATTGCTACTGTGGCAGTGACTAAGGAGAAATCTCCTTGACAGAGCCCCAGATAGCAGTAAAAGCTCAACAGGGATTACTTTCCCACCCTATCCAAAAGGAAAAAAGTTTTGGCTTGGCAAGCATGTTACAAGAGTTTTTATATTTGCGTTTTTGCTTCATATATGATCTTTTTTTTTTACAAATAAACATTTACCACAGGGTACACCCATGACACTGATGTCACAGAGCACAGCAGTAGTTGATTTAATTCAGACTCCCTGTTTACTGAACACTCCAACAAAGCTGTACACAGGCCTTACATGTCAGATTGAGCTCTCAGATATGCAATCAGACTTTTTCAAATACAAGGTCTGTAGAAACATAAACTAGAAAAGAAAGCTCAATCAGCTGGATGAAAATACAAAATATTAATATGCTTAATGAAATTAATTAATTCAAAAATATGAAGCTGCGCTAAATCCTAATAGTGCAATCATGATAAATGTTAAATGATAAATGATAAATATAGTAAGTAATGTGGCATGAAAACAACTAAACATGCAGTGAATAAATTATGAGAAAAATATATCTTTGAAAAAATCAATCATATGAAAGTGATATAATGAAATAAGTGCAAAATGCAGTGTTAGGTGAACATAAAAAAGTCCTTTCAATAAAAAAGTCCTTTTCAATATTAAACAAGACTGTCCATAAAGTGTAAAAAGTGTATAAGTAACGTTGATTAATGAAATCCACCACCAAGCACCAACACTTAGCATTCGCTTCTTACCAGATAAAAATAAAACAAATTAAAAGTGCAAAATAATCCCTATAATATACAGGTCAATAAATAAATGTGCAAAATGAGCAATACAATAAAAAAAAAAAAAATATTTAAATTCATAAATAAATGCTTCCATCAATAAAGTTCAATGCATAAATATGTGCATGTGATAATGAAGCTCATCAGATGCTCAAAAAGCTGTGCAAAGGTGCTCAGAAGTGCTCAGGTGCCTTCGTTTCTTATTGCTGGAAGGTGCTCATCTGTGTCAAGATGCCACTCTCCCCTCTTGCACCCCCATTCACCAGAAATGGAGACCCCCCTATGGGTCAAATGCAGCCTTAAAGGTTAAGAGTGAGTGTAGAGTCCTGGGTACCATCCAGCAGTAATATTTAATTCAGGAATCCAGAAGTCGTCTCCTTAGCAGAGTCAGCCAGAATGAAAATAGGAAGATTGTAGTGTAATATTGTTTTTAAAAAGATAATTTATTGAAGAAGATCACAGATACTCACAAAATCCAAGAAAACATGGGCAGTAGATAATAGTAAAGGAAACTTCCTGGAACACCTTCTCGCGTGCGTTCCACGATGAAACAGGAAGTGACGCAATTGGTTAAACCGGAAATTACATCAACGCGTTTCCCCCGTCCTCCCGTGCGTCATCAAAGGACATCCTACATCTTACCAGATAGCATAGACCATAAATTATAATGGTCATAAAAGCACAAAATAAACCGGCATCCGAGATAGGCAGTGGCTAGTGATGGACAAACATCGGCCGCGGCGGTTCGCGAACGTCAGCCGCAGATTTTCTCAAAAGTCCGCGAACCACAAGTTCGCGGCAGGCCCCATTGACTTTAATGGGAGGCAAACCTTTAAAAACCTTTAGGTCATATTTGCAGCCACAAAAGACTTACTAGCTGTGCACAAATAGTCCCAGCACATGGACAATGTCATAACAGAAGTATTGCAATTGGAAAAGTTGCCCTAAATTTTTTTTTTTTTACAGCAAAAATATTTTCTTTTTTTTTCATAAATCAGCCACAACTGACAGCAGCCGGTAAATACATGTCAAATACATATAGGGTCCATTCATACATCTGTAAAATTGGTCCGCATCCATTCCACAATTTGGCAGAACCTTTACAGACCCATTGATTTTCAATTCCAGTCTGAAAAATTAGGCATTCACAGGATAAAGAAGTAAGTGTCGGCCATTTCAGGCCCCAAAAATTAGCCCACATGTGTTTACCTGACAGCTAAGAACGTTGTATTATGTGGCTGAAGGTACATAAGGCATTCACAGGATACAGAAGTAAGTGTCAGCCATGAAAAGCCCCAAAAATGAGCCCACATGCGTTTACCTGACAGATAAGAACGTAGTATTTGGTGGCTGGAGGTACATTAGGCATTCACAGAATACAGAATTAAGTATCAGCCAGTATAACATAGAAACATAGAAACATAGAATGTGTCGGCAGATAAGAACCATTTGGCCCATCTAGTCTGCCCAATATATCTGAATCCTATGAATAGCCCCTGGCCCTATCTTGTATGAATGATAGCCTTATGCCTATCCCATGCATGCTTAAACTCCTTCACTGTATTTGCAGCTACCACTTCTGCAGGAAGGTTATTCCATGCATCCACTACTCTCTCAGTAAAGTAATACGTCCTCATATTACTTTTAAACCTTTGCCCCTCTAATTTAAAACTGTGTCCTCTTGTGGTAGTTTTTCTTCTTTTAAATAGGCTCTCCTCCTTTACCGAGTTGATTCCCTTTATGTATTTAAAAGTTTCTATCATATCCCCTCTGTCTCTTCTTTCTTCCAAGCTATACATGTTAAGGTCCTTTAACCTTTCCTGGTAAGTTTTTTCCTGCAATCCATGTACTAGTTTAGTAGCTCTTCTCTGGACTCTCTCTAGAGTATCTATATCCTTCTGGAGATATGGCCTCCAGTACTGCGCACAATACTCCAAGTGAGGTCTCACCAGTGTTCTGTACAGCGGCATTAACACTTCTCTCTTTCTACTGCTTATACCTCTCCCTATACATCCAAGCATTCTGCTGGCATTTCGTGCTGCTCTATAAGCCCCAAAAATTAGCCCACATGGGTTTACCTGACAGCAAAGAACGTAGTATTTGGTGACTGGAGGTACATTAGGCATTCACAGGATACAGAAGTAAGTGTCGGCCAGTAAAGGCCCCAAAAATGAGCCCACATGGGTTAACCTGACAGCTAAGAACGTAGTATTTGATGGCTGGAGGTACATTAGGCATTCACAGGATACAAAAGTAAGTGTCGGCCAGTGAAGGCCCCAAAAATTTGCTAACATGGGTTTACCTGACAGCAAAGAACATAGTATTTGGCGGCTGGAGGTACATTAGGCATTCACATAAAAAGTAATTGTCGCCATGAAAGGCCCCAAAAATGTTGCATTCAATGGACATGAAATGTCTTTTATGCCGCTGTATTTAGCGAAGACAAGGACCCCTACACCCCCTGTCACATTGCACACTATAGACAGTATATAGCATTTGCCTATATTTCTGTATTAGTGTGACTTGTGACTTGGTTTAGCTCTTGCGACCGTTACTTTTAGGCTCAGGATACCCGCCACCCCCCCAATAAAGATTTAACCCCCTGATCACCCCCAGTTAACCCCTTCATTGCCCTGTCACAGTGTCACTTTTTGGAGAAACCCCTCTTTGTCCACGAATATAACCTTAATATGGGAGGGGTGGACCTTAACGACCAGCTTTTGGCACCATACTTAGTTGCCCGTAAAGCCAGACGCTGGTACAAAAAAGTGTCTCTTTGTGCTATACAAAGCATCAGGACGAGCTGCATCCTTCCTTCCTAGAATTCCAGGAAGAGATCATCGGAGCCTACCTGTATCCAGGAGGTGCTCCTGCCCAACTTCCCCTAAGAGATGCAGTGAGCCGGCTGCATTAAAGGCATTTTCCACACGTCTCCCGAGTACCCCTACCTAAAGACACCCCCAAAGAAGATGTCATGTCTGTAGTGCAGGTGCGGATTTAGGTGTGACACCCTTTATTATTGTCCCACCTGTCCTGACCAACCTGGTCTCTGCATCGGGGAATATTTCTAACGCTACCACACATTAGTGGAGTATTAGCGTAGGGTACAGCATGACACAGTTTAGGGCACACTAACACAGGGTCCCGAAAGATGTTCGATGGCTATCGACATTTTGAGAGACCCTAACCTGGAATGTTGCAGTTGAGAAAAAAAAAATTACAAAAAAAAATATAAAATAAAAAAGCCAAAAATAGTTGTCGTTTGAGTTATTTTTCTGTTCTTACTGTACTTTGTTATTGTTTTTCATTCTATTGTTAACCAGTTTACCTTGCAGGTACACTCATCAGCTGCCACACTAATTTTCTATATTCTGGCAGCGCTGTAGGAAGTGATTTCACCATTAGGTATACATGGAATTTGGTCATGTATACCCATCATTAGAAAGTGGGTTTGGATGTTTTGGGTGGCTAATGGTGGGTATACTACACAATTTTCTTGTGGAGATTTCTGTTAGGTTCTCTTTTTTTCGTTCAGACCACAGGCTGCATGAAAAAAAAAAAAACTACACTATATGCCAAACAAGGACCAGCAATGTACTGGTACGTTGCTGGACTTTGAGTGGTTATACCAGGATGATCCCTGCAGACTTAGGCATCATCTTGGTATAGTTATTTACAGCCAGCGGTCGGCTTACATGTAAAAGCAATCCTAGCAGATAATTAGCCGCTAGACTGCTTTTACAAACAGTGGGAGGGGACTCCTCCCGCCGCCTTCCGCGGCTCTTCTTGGGCTCCCCTGTCCCACCAGTTAACCCGAGAGTGCAGCCGGTGGTTCAATTATCTAACCATAGAGCTGATTGGAGACGAGAATGGCTCCAATCATCTCTATGGCCTAAGATACCGTAAGCTACAAGCATTTCATGACTTCTGTTTCGCTAGAAATAAACAGCGCCATTGGGAAATTGGGAAAGTGTCTTATCACACCAATCTTGGTGTGGTTAGATGCGTTAAGGTCAGAGGAGAGATCTAGAGTCTAAAAGACCCCAATTTTTTAAAAAAAGAGTACCTGTCACTAAAGATTGCTATCATAGGGGATATTTAAATTCACTGTGATAACAATAAAAATGATTTAAAAAAAATTAAAGCAAAGGTCAAAATAACATATAAAAGCAAAATAAATAATAATAAAAAAAAGATCAAGCCCCCCCTGTCCCCCGTGCTTGCGCGCAAAGGCGCACGCAAACGTTGGTCTAGTGTCATATGTAAACCACAATTGCAGCATGCATGTGAGGTATCGCCGCAAATGCCAGGTTGAGGGCAGTAATTCTTGCAGTAGACCTCCTCTGTAAGTCTAAAGTGTTAACCTGTAAATCCTTTAAAAATGTATGTAGATTGTTGCTGCTGCACAAGCGTGCACAATTTTTAAAGCATGTCATGTTTGGTATCTATGTACTCAGCATAAGATCATCTTTTAAATTTTACCAAACAATTTGGAATTATATAGTGTATTTGTGCATTCAATTTAAAAAAAATGTATTGTTTTCGCAGAGATTGCGTTTGGAAAATCTGTGGGCAAATACCATGTGACAAAAAAATTTGCAACATCCACCATTTTGTTCTGTAGGGCCTCCGCTTTAAAAAAATATATAATGTTTGGGGGTTCAAAGTAATTTTCTAGTAAAAAAAAAATATATTTTTTCATGTAAACAAAAAGGCTTGGTTTTCAAGTGGTTAGAAGAGTGGGTGATGTGTGGCTAAGATTGAGCATAAAATGCCAGGACAGTTCAACCCCCCCAAATGACACCCCCCAAATGACCCCTTTTTGGAAAGTAGACACCCAAAGCTATTTGCTGAGAGGCATATTGAGTCCATGGAGTATTTTATATTTTGCCCTAAGTTTCGGGAATGTGACAATTTCTTTTTTTTTGTTTTTTTACACAAAGTTGTCACTAAATGATATATTGCTCACGCATGCCATGGGTTTATGTGAATTGACACCCAAAATACATTCTGCTGCTTCTCCTGAGTACAGGGATACCACATGTGTGAGACTTTTTGGGAGCCTAGCTGTGTACAGAACCCCGAAAGCCAATCTCCACCTTCAGGTTTTCTAATGGCGTAAATTGCTTATTTTACCTCCACACTACCTGTCACAGTTTCAGTGGCCCTGATATTTCAAGATAGCATAAAACTCCCCCAAATTACCCCATTTTGCCAAGAAGACACTTCAAGCTATTTGCTGAGAGGCATGGTGAGTCCATGGAATATTTTATATTTTGCCACAAGTTTCGAGAAAATTATTATTTTTTTGTTTTTTTACATAAAGTTGTCACTAAATGATATATTGCTCACACATGCCATGGTATATGTGAAATGACACCCCAAAATACATTCTGCTGCTTCTCCTGAGTACAGGGATACCACATGTGTGAGACTTTTTGGCAGTCACCACTTTCAGGTTTTCTAATGGCGTAAATTGTGCATTTTACTTCCGCACTACGTGTCACAGTTTCAGAGGCCCTGAAATTTAAAGATAGCACAAAACCCCCTAAAATGACCCCATTTTGCAAAGTAGACACTCCAAGCTATTTCCTGAGAGGCATGGTGAGTGCATGGAATATTTTATATTTTGGGAATATTATTATTATTATTTTTTGTCTGTTTTTTTTTACACAAAGTTGTCACTAAATGATATATTGCTTACACATGCCATGGGTATATGTGAAATGACACCCCAAAATACATTCTGCTGCTTCTCCTGAGTACAGGAATACCCCATGTGTGAGACTTTTTGGCAGTCTAGCCGCGTACAGGACCCCGAAAACCAATCACCGCCTTCAGGCTTTCTAAGGGTGTAAATTGTGGATTTCACTCATCGCTACATATCACAGTTTTGAAGGCCATGAAATGCCAAAATAGCACAAACCCCCCAAATTACCACTTTTTGAAAAGTAGACACCCCAGGGTATTTGCTAAGATGCATGGTGAGTATTTTGCAGCTCTCATTTATTTTGGAAAATGAAGAAAAAAAAGGAAAATGCATTTTTTTCCTCTGTTTTCAAATTCCAAAACTTTGTGATAAAAAGTGAGGTCTGCAAAACACTCAACATGCCTCTCTGCAAATAGCTTAGGGTGTCTACTTTCCAAAAAAGGGTCATGGGGGGGGGGGGGGTTGTGCTGTCTTGGCACTTCATGGCCTCCAAAACTGTGATAGGTAGTAAGGAGTGAAGTCAACAATTTACGCCCCTGGAAAACCTGAAGGTGGTGATTGTTTTCGGGGTCCTGTACATTGCTAGTCTGCCAAAAGTCTCACACATGGGGTATCCCCATACTCAGGAGAAGCATCAGAATGTATTTTGGGGTGTCATTTCACATATACCCATGCCATGTGTGAGCAATATATAATTTAGTGGCAACTTTGTGTAAAAAAAAAACATATTAATTTTCCTGGAACTTGTGGCAAAATATAAAATATTCCATGGACTCACCATGCCTTTCAGCAAATAGCTTGGGGTGTCTACTTTCCAAAATGGGGTCATTTGGGGGGATTTTGTGCTATCTTGAAATTTCAGGGCCTTCGAAACTGTGATAGGTAGTGAGGAGTGAAATCAAAAATGTACGCCATTAGAAAACCTGAAGTTGGTGATTGGCTTTCGGGGTCCCGTACACAGCTAGGCTCCCAAAAAGTCTCACACATGTGGTATCCCTGTACTCAGGAGAAGCAGCAGAATGTATTTTGGGGTGTCATTTCACATATACCCATGTCATGTGAGAAATGTATCTTTTAGTGACAACTTTGTGTTACAAAAAAAAATGTAAAAAAAAATGTAATTTCCCCAAAGCTTGTGGCAAAATATAAAATATTCCATGGACTCACCATGCCTCTCAGAAAACAGCTTGGGGTTTTTACTTTCCAAAATGGGGTAATTTGGGGGGGGGGGGTTGTTTTATCTTGACATTTCAGGGCCTCCTAAACTGCGATAGGTAGGGAGAAAATGCAATGAAAATGTTATGCCGTTTGAAATTCTGAAGGTGGTGGTTGGTATCCGGGGTCCCGTACACAGCTAGGCTCCCAAAAAGTCTCACACATGTGGTATCCCTGTACTCAGGAGAAGCAGCAGAATATATTTTGGGGTGCAATTACACATATACCCATGGCATGCGTGAGTAATATATAATTTCAATGACAACTTTGTGTAAAAAAAAAATTTTTTTTTCTTTAGTCATTTCAACACCTATGACAAAAAAAATGAAATATTCAATGAGCTCAACAAAAGCTGCATAAATTCCAGTATTTACACCATAGTTTGTAGACGCTATAACTTTTGCGCAAACCAATAAAAATACGTTTATTGAGATTTTTTTGTCAAAAACATGTAGCTAAATACATTTTGGCTAAAATATATGACAAAAATTGAGTATATTGGATATTTTTTTTTTTTAAAAGACAAAGTTGAAAATGTCATTTTTTCTCAAAATTTTCGCTCTTTTTTTATTAATATCACAAAAAATAAAAAGCGCAGAGGTGATCAAATACCACCAAAAGAAAGCTCTGTTTGTGGGGAAAAAAAAGGATGTAAATTTTGTTTGGGTACAGCATTGCATGACGCAATTGTCAGTTAAATTCACGCAGTGCCAAGTTGAAAAAAGGGGCCTGGTTATTGAGCAGCCAAATCCTCCGGGGCTAAAGTGGTTAATTAATTTTATTGTGAAAGGGTCATCCCCTATTTTTAGACTACATTTACACCCTTGCATATTTAATGCAGTGCAGTTTCAGGGCAGTGATGTGAATGTAACATAAGGAAAGGGACTGTCCTTTATCTTCTGCTGGTTGAAATATGGACTTAAACCAACCATAGACGGTTCAATTCCAGGCTGGTTGAGCAGGGACTAGGCATGATTCGAACCAACCTGTTGGATTTTGTATGCAATTGATGCTCCCCCACCCCCCTGCCAGGATAACACAATGGTTCCTCAAGAGGGATTTCCCCATGAACACTGAATGTGTTGATGAGGAGATTGACTGATTTTCTTTCCTGCAACCCGTGGTTGCAGGAAAGAAAATCGCTCCATCTATGGCCAGCTTTACTTGGTAGCAAAAGCTACCACACACAAACCTCCAACTTGACGTGGCAACTAATCCTAAGCTTGGCTCACAAGCCGGTAGTCTTCATAGAAGCCTTGTCATCACATAAAAAGTTAAATAAGCAATTCTGAACCCATGCATTAGACAGACTTTTACAGTATCTATTTATGTCATGTTGCTGTAGAGATTTCTCATGACTGGGAATCTTGAGTAAAAATATCTTATCCATTTCTCTGCAGGATATTACATAGTTACATAGTTAGTAAGGTTGAAAAAAGACATCAGTCCATCCAGTTCAACCTATAAATTCCAGTTAAGTAAGAATAATCTTCCCCCTCCCTGACTTTACACTAATTACTGTACAATTATCAGTAAGTTATAAACTCACTTAAGTTACGTACATTTTGCAGGGGAAAGTGAATCACGAATTCAACACACGACCTTTATGTTTTAGTTACATAGGCTGAAAAAAGAAGAATTCCCATCCAGTTAAATCCTAAAGTGATTGTAAAGTTAAAAATATTTTTTTTTAAATAACTAACATGTCATACTTACTTACTGTGCATTGATTCGGGGCTCCCGCTAGTGGTCCCTTCTCCTCCTTTCCCAGTGCCCCCATAGCAAGTTTCTTGCTATGGGGTCACTCGTGTAGGCTCGATTCTGAGCTGGGCTGTGTGCATCTATTGACACACACAGCGTCACTCAGCCCTGCCCCTCGACCCTTCATCACAGGATTTGATTGACAGCAGCAGGAGTCAATGGTTCCCGCTGCTGCCTCCATATCATGTGAGAAGAGATCAGCATTGAGATCGGGCTCAGGTAAGTACTGGGGAGGGGGGGGGGCGGGAGCGAGCTGGGGCTGGGGGGGAGCTGACTATGGAAGCTTTTTTACCATAATGCAGGGATGCATTAGGGAAAAAAACCTTTAGCCCTTTACAACCACTTTAGGATTACCATGTCATAAGAAAAATAAAATGGAGCCACCCTTTCCAGCAGGTGGTATGTGAAATCTTCTCTCTCTTTAAATGTAAAAAGTGCAGCTGCTGACACTTGGAGGCGCATTGGATAGCGTGATCACAGTGGTTCCTTCCACTAGCTATTAATTCTCATAACATCTCATCTTATAACATGTTCTGTTTTTACAAAGCGGCTGGAAGAGGAAACATAGCGCTCCGCAGGGGGCTATGACCTCAAGTTAAATTCTGGGGTCAGTCTAATGCCTGTCTGGCACTGAAGGTAAGGACAGGCCTCTTAAGCTATGTGAGTTTATGTTTTATGGGTGCTTACAGTATGACTGGCATTGTTGTTTGGTACACTCGGAAAGTTGTTACATTTGGAAAGTTCAATAAAGCTGTGGCCTTGCCTTATTTAAAAGTTAGTCAGCTTCCGTGTCTTTTTTGGGGGGCAAGGTATTGGTTTATTAGTTATTCATAAATAAGCCTTTGCTTCTCAGCAGTTGTGCA
Organism: Pelophylax lessonae; assembly: GCF_965119305.1. Lineage (NCBI taxonomy): Eukaryota > Metazoa > Chordata > Amphibia > Anura > Ranidae > Pelophylax > Pelophylax lessonae. Next base: position 80,351,031 of record NC_138777.1, on the reverse strand, counting down.
CGTTTCCTCATGCAATTTCTTGCCTCTCCTTATCCTAGTAACTAGCTAAAACAAAAGCACTCAATCCTGAAAAACACGTGTACAAAGGCACATAGAAAAAAGAAAACTATCCAAAACGCTGAAAGAGTAACTCCACTTTTGTTAAGAAAAAATATATCCCTCTGGGTGATCTATGTACATTCCAGGGGTTTTAACAAACTTTGTGGTAGATTCCTACCTTTTGTTATTCTGAAGAAATAGCTGTTTGTTTGTCTGTGTCCATGCGCAAAATGAATCTCTCAGCTGCTGCACTTGAAGGGCTCTAATGAGGACACTTGTAGGGTCTGCATACCTTTAGATGGGATTTCCCTTGGAGAATATCTCACCAAAAATGACATCTTAGTGCAGACTTCTTGGAAAATCAGTGAGCCAATTACACAAGCAGGAAATAACATATCTGGGGGTGCGTTCTTTACACCATCTGTATACAGAATTCCTCTAGGTTGCTATATTGCATTGCATTTTACAGAAAATGACAGCGCTGCAGATTTAAAAAGAAAAGTAATTTTTAATAACATAACATTCAGTTACAATATACCTTGTGTAACAATTATTTATTTGCTATTTTTTTCCCACTAAAGTGGAGTTACCCTTTAAGCCCAAGTGTGAACCTAGCAGTTCAGTACTGCATAATTTATTACTATTGTGATATAAAAAGATATAAACTAAAGTGCCTTTGACAGTGTAAGACAGTATATTTTTTCGTCTTTTCCTGAGCATCTGTTTCTTGTGTCAGCTCTCATATCTCATTGCTCACCCTAAAAATTCCCCCTCAAAAAAGTCATATCAAAGGACATCAAACACACAACTCCGTCTAAAAGCATAGACTTTTTGGATGGAGTCAATAGATTTAAATGGCACTGAAGGAAGTATGTACTACCCCAATAAACAAAATTAAAAAAACGTTCATATGCATTAATAGTAGTCCATGGCTTTCATATCAGAAAGTGGCAGCAGCCCCAAAGTGTAAAGCATACAATGTCAATCTGGAAGGAACAAAAGGGGGCGCCAACTAAGTGCCGGTTCACACTGCCGCGACCAATAAAGTCGCGTCGCTTCCAGCGTGACTTTGGCGCGACTTTGGCATGACTTAGTGCGACTTTGGCACGACTTCAGCACAAGGCGACTTTTTATTTGGCCAATCACAATATGATGTTTTGAAAAAAAAAGAAAAAAAGACAGCTGGAAAGACACTGCATTAGTTTTATACTAAAAATTATAAGAAAAATGCTGTTTTTTAGGTGTTCTGGACATGCTACAGAGCTGAAACTTGACAGGTACACTTTTTAGACCCCCCCAGAACTAAATACAAAAAAAGACATGCCTGACTAAAAAAATGCCCGATAAATGCCTGCAAGAAAAAAAGCCAGCCGCAGAGAAGCCGCATTACTAAAATTATAAGAAAAATGCTGTTTTTTAGGGGTTCTGGACATGCTACAGAGCTGAAACTTGACAGGTACATTTTTTAGACCCCCCAGACATTAAATACAAAAAAAGACATGCCTGAGTAAAAAAATGCCCGATAAATGCCTGCAAGAAAAAAAAGACAGCTGGAAAGACACTGCATTCGTTTTCTACTAAAAAATATAAGAAAAATGCGTTTTTTTAGGGGTTCTGGACATGCTACAGAGCTGAAACTTGACAGGTACACTTTTTAGACCCCCCAGACACTAAATACAAAAAATGACATGCCTGCCTAAAAAATGCCCGATAAATGCCTGCAAGAAAAAAAGCCAGCCGCAGAGAAGCCGCATTACTGAAATTATAAGAAAAATGCTGTTTTTTAGGGGTTCTGGACATGCTACAGAGCTGAAACTTGACAGGTACACTTTTTAGACCCCCCCAGACACTAAATACAAAAAAAGACATGCCTGACTAAAAAAATGCCCGATAAATGCCTGCAAGAAAAAAAGCCAGCCGCAGAGAAGCCGCATTAGTGAAAATATAAGAAAAATGCTGTTTTTTAGGGGTTCTGGACATGCTACAGAGCTGAAACTTGACAGGTACATTTTTTAGACCCCCCAGACATTAAATACAAAAAAAGGCATGCCTGAGTACAAAAATTCCCGATAAATGCCTGCAAGAAAAAAAGACAGCTGGAAAGACACTGCATTAGTTTTCTACTAAAAAATATAAGAAAAATGCTGTTTTTTAGGGGTTCTGGACATGCTACAGAGCTGAAACTTGACAGGTACACTTTTTAGACCCCCCAGACACTAAATATAAAAAATGACATGCCTGCCTAAAAAATGCCCGATAAATGCCTGCAAGAAAAAAAGCCAGCCGCAGAGAAGCCGCATTACTGAAATTATAAGAAAAATGCTGTTTTTTAGGGGTTCTGGACATGCTACAGAGCTGAAACTTGACAGGTACACTTTTTAGACCCCCCCAGACACTAAATACAAAAAATGACATGCCTGCCTAAAAAAATGCCCGATAAATGCCTGCAAGAAAAAAAGCCAGCCGCAGAGAAGCCGCATTACTGAAATTATAAGAAAAATGCTGTTTTTTAGGGGTTCTGGACATGCTACAGAGCTGAAACTTGACAGGTACACTTTTTAGACCCCCCCAGACACTAAATACTAAAAAAGACATGCCTGACTAAAAAAATGCCCGATAAATGCCTGCAAGAAAAAAAGCCAGCCGCAGAGAAGCTGCATTACTGAAATTATAAGAAAAATGCTGTTTTTTAGGGGTTCTGGACATGCTACAGAGCTGAAACTTGACAGGTACATTTTTTAGACCCCCCAGACACTAAATACAAAAAAAAGACATGCCTGACTAAAAAAATGTCCGCTAAATGCCTGCAAGAAAAACGGCCAGGTTGACAGAAGACATAATCATGTTTTAATAAAAATTATGCTCTTTTCTTGTTCAATACCATTTTTTTGCAAAGTCGGATGACAAGTCGGATCACAAGTCGCTTCAGTTAAGATAAGGAGGCGACTCCCATTGAAGTATATGGGACAGGTCGGATCACTGGTCGCCTCAAAGTAGTACTGGACCCTTTTCTGAAGTCGGAGCGACTTCAGTAGTGGCAATTAAGACGGCACTGATTGAATTACATTGCTTTGGTTATGTCAAGCGACCTGGGGCGACCTGGGGCGACACAAGTCGCCTCGTGAGTCGCCCTAGTGTGAATGGGCACTAAGTGTAGTATTAAAACACAAGCTTATTAACCTCTTCTCGATGGCAGTACACATACTGTATATGCGTCCTCTCGGCAGGTGGGCCTTAATGCCGAAAGGCCCCATATTTGCATACCAAAATGCACCCTGCCCAATCCCGGCACAGTTACCGGCGGCTATTGGAAAGCTCCTGATCTCTACTTGCGATCACAAGCTTTCCAATCATGTGACCACTGTGACAGCCAATCACGGCAGTCACATGATCAGAAACCCCACCCCGCCTCACAGCATCAGAAACCTCTTAAAGGATCAGGAGGCGCTGGTATTGAAAGGTTTAAAAGCTAATGGGCAACTCACATGTGCAAGAGAAAGGCAGGCATTTTTGAATGTATGGATGGGGAATCAGCTAATTTTTTGATTTTATTGATTGAAAAACAAATGAATCATGTATGACCTCCCTTAGGAAAGTCAAAAAATCCTTTCTAATTAATGACTGTGTAATGATGAATATACATAACAGATAGAGGAGCCCTACATGCCTGATCTTTACCTTAAAAACACAAATTATCCAGCACATTGCTTCAAAAAATAAGGCTGCATGTGGCGCCCCCTTTTGTAACTATTCATTTCTGCTGTAAAGATTCATAATAGTGACGTTTCCTTGGGGTTCTCCCCACCCTGCTGCTCTTTCTGCTGCACTTCTTCACTGGAAGATATACTCAGTGTATTCAGCCCACTGTCTGCATATCTCATCACAATAAGAACTGCAAATCAAAACCATAGGCCTATTGCACACTGTACTGATGCATAGCTCCCAACTGTCCCTGAATTCAAGGGACTTTCCATGATCTGGAATCTTCCTCCTCACATGCCCCTCATTTTGGTCTGATCTATATAATTTTATATAAAATGCACTACTTAACTATAAAAAAGTGTTTCTCTATGCCAGGGCTGGCCCAAGACATTGTGCTGCCTGGGTCCAAGAATAAAATGCTGACCCCCCCCCCCACCCCCAGGGTAGTATATGGACAGGCTGGGGCAGTATAGGGGCAGGCTAGGGTAGTATAAATACAGGCTAGGGTAGTATATGGACATGCTAGGGTAATATGTGGTCAGGCTAGAGCAGTATAGGGGAAGGTTAGGGTAGTATACAGACAGGCTATGGCAATGTAGGGGTGGGCTAGGGTAGTATACGCGTGAGCTAGGATAGTATTATGGCAAGCTAGGGCTGTATAGTGATTTTTGAGCATGACAGGTTATGCAACATTTGGCCTTCCAGCAGATCAGCAGCCACTACTAGAAAAAATAATGGACACCCTTTGTGTCCTGTCACAGAACTAACTTATATTACCTCTCTGGTGCTCTCTCTCCCATTGCTCCCACAGTCTTCAGTGCCTAGCCTCACGCATGCACCAGAGCAGAAAAAGGCGTGCTGGGTGCAAGGCTGGCCGCACCCTCTCCTCCAGTTCCACCCAATAGATATGTAACCCTCAAGAGCTGCACGCGAACATCAGCTGCTGGTGGAGCCAGTGAGGAAGGGATCTTTCATTGCTCTCTGTCTCCTGTTGGTACCCCACCCCAGTGGCACATACACCTAAGCTCTTTATGTGTGCTGGTGTTTAACAGCCAGTGTTAGACTGTGTGTCATCACCCTTGGCCCCAGAAACTATGAGTATGCGTGCTGATGGCAGCAGGGCAGACTTTTTACAGGGCAGCAGAGCAGCCTGAGGGGAGGTTGTCACCCTGCCCCCCAGTCCATTCTGCCCCTGGATGACACACAAAACTGCTAGAAAAAAAATCTTGGGAGTCAATTTGCCGCCCCTTTCAAAGTGCCGCCTGGGTACAATGGACTCAGGGGGACCCATGGTGGGGCCGGCCCTACCCAGTGTAAAACCTTTCATTCAATTTCCAAACTGCTGCATTTGTAAATTCCAAAGGCCAATATAAAGGAATAGTGGTTGTAAAAAAAAAAAAAACACTTGTGGGTTTAAACAATCATATTTTTGTACAATTCTCCTTAAAGGGGCGTGGCAGGGGGTGTGTCCTATGCTTATATACTTTTACTAATAGGTGTCCCTCATTCCCATCTCATAAATTTGGGAGGTATGATGATGTATGACCATCAGATATTCCTGGCAGACAAAATGCAAGAATGGGCTATAAATCCATTGCACATATTTGCCAGTATTTAAGAGTATGCCCACACAAGCAGGAAGTGTGGCATTTGTGCGTATTATAATATGCGTATGCAGAATAATTTAGAGATTTTGAAAAGCACCAGTCATGAGCAATGGTGTACTCTAAGCCAAATACAATATGTACCGAAGTTTTTGTTGAGATAATCTAACTGGATGGGGAAAAAGACTGAATAAAATGTATTCATCCTGTACAAAATGTTCTTCTTTTGTATCGCTTGGGTTGTGTGCATATGATGCACATATGGCAGCCATGCTTATTTGTTACATGCTTAAAGCTTATCTGGTCAAAATGTAAAATCATCTATTCATTTCCACATAAAATTTCAAATAATTATGTAAATTTACTCTGTGAAGAATCCCACACATTAACTTTCTTGAGTTCCATAGCACCTATTCACTATGTCCTGTGAGTGGGTACTGCTGTCACAGAATTTACAGAGCCTCCCTTCTGAATTACAGAGGTGCTGATAGGAGGAGTATCTGGAGGCAAAGTCAGTACAGGAATCACTGCTTGCAGGCAGAAAGGTACCATGGGATATATAGTCCGTAGGAATAAAAAATAAACAGCAGAGGGAAATCTGCAAGGCATGCAGGGAATCCAGAAAGTTGTGGAAAGAGACAGCCAGCAGACAGGCAGAAATCATAAGGTGAAAGGAGATTTTTCAAGTAAGTGTATATTTAGATTGTGAAAAAGGTAAGGGTGGGAAAAGTCAACACTTGTCAAGTACTTGTCACAGCTGCAATCGCTTACAATACCCCCCCCCCCCCACAGCACTGGAAGATCAGAGCTGCAGGAGTATATAGGGGTAGAGTAATTAATATTTCAAGCTAACATAGCAACCACCACATAGCAAAAAAACATTTTGAAATGTCAGTTTTAAAACCAGCCCCACTCAGCTTTCTAGCCATTTGTACTGCAAAGAAATTCCTTCTCAAATATCGCAACAAAGTCATGTTTGCATGCTCGCAGAACAGCCACAAACTTTGGTACCTAAAACTATCCATGGGGATGCTTTAAAAGCTCTTACAGGTCATCAGTTTAGAGTTAACCATAAATAATAACCCTAGAATAATTGTAGCAGAATCAATGTTTTCATATTTTGGCGCCCCTGATGTGTGTGTTTCCATATACATGTGGGTGTACATATGAATTCCACATTTTTGGGGGATGTTGGAGCTTGCATGCACCTTTAACCCATTACACTTTTTTTTTACTTAACATTATTGCTATCACATAGGGGACCAATAGCTCTCTATGTGATAGCATATTTATAATGCTACATTCTATTTATTGAGACATCAGGAGCCCATTAGACCCCTGTTTCTGCCCTGTACTTCACTGAAGTTAATGGTGCACAGATTGTTGTCCATTAGCTTCTTCTCCAGCCACAGCAGCAGGGAAATTCATAGCCAAAACTGGAATTGACGTGATACACGTCACTTCTAGGTTTTTACCAGTTAAAGAAGATCAGCATTTGGGCATGGTTTGTAAGTGGCCTGGGGAGCCACACATGCTGCCAACAGCTGCCAATACACATAAATGGCTGTACATGACCATACTCAGCTGAGTACTGATTGCTACTGCATTGGCATTTACCCACGCATGCTCATACAGTACTTCTCCCAAAACATGAAAGTGTCACATCCAGGGAAAAGCGCAATATCCACATGTGCTGGTAAATGCCAGTGCAGAAGTAATCTGCATTCAGCCAAACATGAAAGTGTATAGCCCTTCACTTGTATTGGCGAGTGTACGCTGTATTTGCAGCTCCTGAGCATCTGAAACCCCTAGAGATTTTATGCCTGAGCATACAGGATCCAGTAAGCATTCATATGCATGAGGCCTTAATAATCTTGCTTTTGCTCCTTCTGTTCTAATAAGGTGCACTAAAGAATGCATTTCACTATTTCACCTTGGCATATCAAAACAATTGTAATTTGCCAAACACTATGAATGCTCATTGCTCAGTTCAAAATTAAACATACCATATGTGCAAAGGAAAGCAGCAGGTCAAAAAGACATGCATGTTGTGTTTTTAAAGAAAAAAACTGAATACGTAGAGGTATTTATCATTGAAAATCTTTTTGGAGCAAAAGTGTATCAAATTGTGTATGCGTGCTTGTCATGCCCACAGCAAGCTCCATAATACCCTCATGGCAGCATACACTATGGCTAATTGTATTTATTATAGGGGATTCCCATATAACCTGCATTAACCTGCATGTAAGTTTGCATTTGGTGTATTATTCTTCTATTATAAATACCTGCTCTGACGTTACAGGTGAACTAATTTCTTCAGTCTAAAAAATCAGATAATGGATATGAAGTAGGAAAAGAAAAGTTACACCAAAGGATCAGTGTAATCCCAACTAATAACTGTTCAGATCTATCATGAAATTGAAGGATTGAAGTCTAGTTTTTGTGTAATTAACTGGATCAAAATTAAGACTCTATTGGTATCTCTCACTGGGAGGGTCAACACGACTGTCCTATATAAACAGCCAGGGTAGACAAGAGGGAACCAGAACATTTGTGTCCCCTGTCACTGAGCATCATGGGGACTATGGGTCCAGTTATTTGGATCCTTTCTACTTTGGCCTTCACACATTCCTTAGGTACACCACCACAAGGTAAGAATTTTCACAAGCTGTTCATTTTTTTGATCCAAAGGACCAAGTCTAGGATGAAACTTCTTGCTCTACATTATGCCATACTTGTTGCCAAAATTTGAGATTCATCTTTTGTTGTCTTATATGTATAGTGTTATTTTTTGTTGTTTTTTTTCCAGGATGATCTCTTATAAATTTGATGACAGCTACCAAAGTTATTAAAGTGACACCATCACTTTTATCCATTCAGGGCTGTGACTGTCTCCCCTAGTTTCCTATTCCCCAGCTAGGAATAATCACTGATTGTTACCCCTTTACCGCCTCTCAACTCTGCCAGGGCCCCCCCACTATTGCTTTAACAGAGCAGGTTTTCGTGGTATGGGGAAACCTCCCCTTTGTGACAGCCAATGGGCCTGTTCAGCCAACACTGTCATTTTCACCATCCAAAAACCAGGGCTCATCTAAGATGTGCTCCTACAGGGAGTGTAGACTGGTGATTTTTTATATATATATATATATATATATATATATATATATATATATATATATATATGCATACAACAGAAAAACAGAGAAATAATAAATCTTCAGGGGATTCATCCATTCTAAATGGATCCAGAAGAAAAAGAAAACTAATAACCCCCAAAAAATTACCGTAGGTATATCAATATGTAAACAATCCTTAATTGTAATACCCTTCTTCGAGAGGTCTCCCTACCACAGAAAAAGCAGGGTCCTCCTGATACTATCAGGGTTCACCTTCCACTGAAACACTACAATTTTGGATTTCTAGAGTATAGCAAAAGAAAAAAGAGCAGGGGGGGGGGGGGTTGGTAGAGGATGGGTTATCAATGGATCGTTCCTAGCAGCAGCATTCGAGGGCAGGAGCAGGCGACCTCCTACTGGGGGTACAGTAAACTCCAAGAACGAGGACTCTAAACTGGCAGTTTTCAATTGGCAAGGTCGGCAATGTAACTGTAGAAGAAAGTGTAATCTGTCCAGTAGAACCAAGTCTTACAAAAACATTTCCTCTCTGTGATTTGCAGAGGCAAGGATGTCTTCAATTGTATAAATTTCCCCAATTTTGTGTAGCCAAACCCTAGATGTGAGAGTTATAGGTTGCTGGTGATTATATTATGCTTGGGGATGTGGGGGGTATTGGGGATGTGGGGGGGTACACTGTCACTTTGATATGAAAAGGCAAATGGACAATGTATCTTTAAAGAGAAATTATAGAATGCATATTCTAAGGTATTATTGTAATATAACAGAAGGGTTCCTTAACATGTCGTTACATCTTAAATTGCCTGACATGCCATGTTTTGAGAACATATGAATTCCAATCAGATAGTGCCCTGGCTAGGATTCAAACCTGATCACTAAGCCTCTGTACTGCCCAGAAAGATAACACTCCACCTTGCGGTCCTCTGTGTCCAAAGACATACATTTTTACATATCATTTAGGTATACAGAGTCATTTAGGTAGTCAGAACTGCTATACCTAGTTCCTTTGACTCCAACGAGGTTAGAACGTATCCGCAAACAGTCACCTTGCAGCTCCTAAAGTTAATACAAAGATCCTACTGTACGGCTGGACTGGAGCCACTGCGAGTAGGTGCTGTACATTTGACCAGAAACATCCCAACATTGTGGGCACCTTGCGCAGGGTTGTAAACGGAGATGATAGAAAGTACAGCTAACCCGTCTTCTTATGGCACATCTCTTTAATTCTACTGTTGGGCTCAGCAGTCCCCACTACAGCTGATTTTGGCAGAAGGGCTGCAGCTTCCTCACTTTCTTATAAAATAGGATTTGCTTAATATCTCCAATCTGGAAGCAATTTTTGGCCTACCACATATATGCTGCCACGCTGGCACCAGGAAAGCGGAAAATTGTATGCACACTTTGTAATTTTTCTTTCCTGCTGCCAATCCATGGCAGCATACTGAACCCACCTAGTTCATTCCAATCATTTTGCAGGGATTGGGCTGTTGTATGGGTGTCTAAACTTTATAGTTTTGTACTGGTCCTGTGGGCAGCAGCAAGTGGTGCTACTACCACATGTACGCTGCCATAGATTGGCATCAGGAAGGGAAAATTACAGGTAAGTAGGATTCAGTTTATGGCTTAAGGTGAACTAAAAATATTGTATCACATTGTAAATGCATGTCCTATTGTGCTTTAAAGTCCATAGGTAGCATTATAAATCCATTGTTTTTAGTTCAGACCTAAATCATTCACTTGTCATTAGAGAGAAGTGCTATGCAGTGCTACTAAGCAAGAAGCACAATCTGCTGATGTAATGATTAAATATAAAATGATTGATTCATAATAATGACTCCTGCCCCCATGTAAATCTGCATGCTATCCTGAGAAACAATTGTATTTAAAACCCAATGGATGACTTTATTTGTCATTGCAACAGAAATCAATTTTTTGGGGAAACTAATGGTACATACACTAATCAATGCCTCTTCCTGATCATAAGTATTCAACATAAATATACTGTATACTCTTTTACATTAAAGAATACTTCTACATAGTTATTACCAGTTGGCGTATTACAGTTAAACGCCATTCTAGCTTGCAGTTAGGCAAATCAAGGAATAGTAAGACTGTAAAAGTTGTGTAACACACTCAGTATCACAATGGAAATGGAAGTTGCTCTGTATTATTTAATTAGGTCTGAGCAGTGTACTTTTTAACTGGAGCTGGTCTTTTTACTAATTCACTTTTGGAGAGATTTCTCTTTAGTTCCTTTTCTGTCTGACATCCCTTACCTGAATTGGGTAGAAATCTCATTGGGGACAAACTACATATATCTCTTCACTCCTATTCATACCAATTGATACTCTTTCTAACAGTGATGAATCCGGCACACAACAACCTTGTCTGCAGCACCTGGGGAAGTTTTCACTATAAGACTTTCGATGGAGCTATCTATCAGTTTCCAGGAACATGCAACTATATATTTGCCTCAAACTGTAAAGACGCATATGAAGACTTCAACATCCAGATAAGACGTTCACCAAGCTCAGATAGGACAGTGGTGTCCCAAGTGGTGATAAAGATTGCGGGCATTGTCATTGAGATGAAGAAAGGTGTGATCGAAGTGGGAAGGCAAAGGTAAGTCTGCATGAGAATGCATAGATTAATGTTAAATTGAATCCAGGCATATATAAGTTACTATAAAACCACTTTTCTTGCAGGGTCACTCTTCCATACAGCCAGTTTGGAGTACAAATTGAGTACAACAGTGCATATGTGCAAGTTTCTTCCAAGCTGGGAGTAGTGCTTTTATGGAATGAAGCTGATTCTCTCACGGTAAAAGGCTTTATTCATCTCATCTACAATTATTCTCAAAAGTTTGTGTTAGTGACGCTGAATCCTTTACCAAAGTAGCTCTATTGTATCTTAACGGCCAAAGTTTTCATCATGTTATATTAAGCAGCCTGTTTAAAATAAATGGACTGTCACCTGAACAGCTGGAAAAATAGGTCCTGCACCATCGTTTATTAAGTGCAACGCGCAGAGCATATGTATCTCGGTGTTCCTTAATGGTATGCAGATACCTTGCAGTGCACTGTAGATGTGCATTTGGATGCAATTAACTTTGCATTGCTATGTATATCTACCATGTGTTGGGGGTAACACTCATTATAATGTAGGCCATGATGCACACTCTGGTGTGGAGAACCCTAAATCTCCTCTATCCACCAATACTATAGCTTATGATTTGACTTGCAAGGTCCAGTATTATGCTTTTCTTTAGAAATACCATTTAGGCCTTATGCACACATCTGTAAAGGAACCGTACAACAGGCCACATACTAATTTTCCCACACAAACGCTGCTGCGTACAGCCAATCATGAGATGAATTAGAAGATATGGTTGTACTTATTTATGCTCTAGGGGTTGTATAAAGCACCACATGCTCTTGGACCTATGCTCTGAACACACATCATCTGCATTCAGACGTTAGTGGCAGAGGGCATAGGGCTATTTACCAGTATTGCCTGCAGTCTCCCTGCAGCTGTTTTTTCTCTAAAACTGACTTACATAATATTCTGAGACTAGCATTGAGAGGCAGCAGATCCTTAATCTCGCACTGGAGATATACAGAGGCTGTAGGCACAGAAGTGTCTAGGCACAGTCACATACCAGAAAGTGCACTGCTATTTTTCTGGAGGAATTCCAAACAAAAGGTACATTGCTCATGGCATTGCTAAGGCACAGTTAACATTTGCAGATGTTCAATATCAGGAGGCATTAACAGCTGTGAATGTGCCTGACACCGATTAAATGCGAGAATGCCGACAGGGGTTCCAGGTCATTAACTGTGGGGAGCAGCCCCATTGAAAGCAATGAGAGGTTGCTGGCTCCCGCAGTTAATTGTGGCCGCTCACACTGTGTCCAGAGATTCTCGCCAGGGTTCTCGCATGCAATCGATGTTGGGCATATTCACAGGTGTGAATGTAGCAAATCTTCACTTTTTGAGTTTAGGCCCTCTTTAATGTAATAGCATGTTCATTATTAGACTTGACTAAATAATATGCAATCGTTTCTTCTTTCATGCTGCCATTTCTTCTTTTAGTGACAATGTTTTTGCCTATGGCTGGCATGTATCACAAAAACTTTTTATTCCATGTATCTTACATTTATGTTAACTTGATTTACAGGTGACTGTCCCATCAAAATACATGAACAGCACATGTGGATTGTGTGGAAACATGAATGGGCTGACTCAGGATGAGTTTGTGGATAAAAGTATGTTCTATTTTATACTTACCAATCCTATATTATAACATATTCTTTCTTAGGCTGGCCGTACATTATACAATGCACAATGTCTCAGCTTACATTTCAGAGACAGATCTGTCAGATCCCCGCTCTCCTCTATGGGAGATCGGATGAAAATGGACCGCCTGTTCGTTCTCATCCAATCCTATCCGATCCTCCAGACGGATAGAAAATAGGGTTACCATCTGTCTGGATTTCATGGACAGGATCAGATTGGATAGCAGTGGGTGTCAGCGGACATGTCACCGCTGACTCCATAGGATCCGATCAGGTCCGCCTGAAAAACTGACAGCCCGTGTGAAAGGAGCCTAAATCTAAAAGGAAATTGTACGTTAAAATTGTATAACTTATGGCCACAGCCTTAGTACTTTTTGTTATTTTCAGAAACTTACTTTCTTTCACTGAATACACTTTTTCAACAAAGCTATTTTAATTTAAATTCATTTTATAATATAGCTATCAGCACATATTGTAGAACAGGTCACATAAATGTGGAAGTGAATAATTATCCAATCACTGTATACTAAAGTCATATTATACTGAAGATGCAATAGGAATATCAGACATCATTGTGCACAGTAGTATTTAAGGGGAATCATTATGGTTTACGTTGAATGTATTTTAAATACATTTTTTAAGGAAGAATTCAAGGTATAGATATTTTTTTATAGTTACATGTAACTATAAGTATACTATACCTGTGGGATCCCTCTATAAGCTGGAAATCACTTTAGAAGATACTACTACTTCTGTGACCTCCAATAGCTTTCAGGTCCCATGTCAAAGCCACTGCCCTGCTGCATTCTGAATACAAAACACAGGAGGTTTCCCGCTTGGCACCAGTGCCATTCAGACAATGTTTTGCAGTCCTTCAATGAATGCAAAGAATTTTCTGATCGGATAAGGCGGAAGGTCACATCATCTTTTTTTATAAGGCTCCATGTACACGGGACGTTGTTAAAAGTCCCTTTGAATGCTGGAATTTTTAGGACGTTTGAAACGTCCGTTCAGTCGCGTTTGTACCCGCGTTTAGCAGCGTTTGCGGGCGTTTGCGTTTAGAAGCGTTCCTAGAGGTCAAAAAAATTATTCCCCTTTAAAATGGAAAAACGCGAACGCTAAACGCAGGTCATTGCGTTCGGACGCGTTTGTGCGTTTGAAACGCCGGGAAACACACGTTCGAACGCAAATAATTGCGTTGTAAAAACAGTCCCTGAACGCAACTGCCTGCAAATGACTGTAAACGACCTGGTGTACATGGACAGATAAGATAAAATGTAGATGTGTTCAGGGGCTTCTGAAAAAAACGCCCAACTGCTCCTAAACGGCCATTTCCAGCGTCCCGTGTACATGGAGCCTAAGATATGCTGTACACACTATGTTGGTGAAAATATGTGTGTTTATACAGATATCCAGCTAACACCTGTGCAGTTTGGAAACCTGCAAAAGATGGATGGACCTACGGAGCTATGTGAAGACGTTGTACCATCTGCCCCTAAAAATTGCGGCAATCTGGTAAGATTTTAGAAAGACTTTTAAAAAGAAAAAGAGGGGAATTTACTAAAATTCAAGCAGACAGAATCTAGAGCAGCTGTGTAATTCCAACCAATCAGCTTCTAGCATTCATTTTCAAGAAGCTGATTTCTGATCCAGCCGGTCACTGTGCAAAGCTACTCAAGATTCTGTCTGCTCCAGTTTTTAATAAATTCTCCCCTCCCATGTGTTTTATTGTCTTTCATATAATGACTTGTAGATTCTGTTGTTATTTGTGTAATAGGCTTACAAATAATTCTTGCACTCAAAAGGAAGATTCTGCTCTGTGAAGTTTGCCCAGAGATTAGTAAATGTGGTGAGAATTATTTTTCAAATAGTTTTTAATCATGTGCAAGGAAAAAAGAAAAGCATTTTTTTTTTTGTGCATATGATTGGACAATGTAAGTCTATGGAGTTTCACCTAATTTACTGAGTTAGGGGAAAACTTCCCTTGCAATGTTAAAGGAATTTTTTAGTTATAGCGTATGCTTTCATTTTATAATAATCAGCATCCTTTTAGCAATACAAATATGAGTTAATGTGACAATGCAATATGAGCTTACTGGAAAAAAAAAATCTCCTTTCATGTTGTAAGTGTTGCCTGTCCTGCTGGCCATCTTTTTCCACAGCTTCCTGGATTACCTGAGTGCTTTGCAACTTCTCTTCTGCTGTTTAATTTCCATTTTTAAGAACTTCATATCCCATGGTACCTTGCTGCCTGCAGGCTGTGATTCCTGTGCTGACTCCATCTCTTAAAACTCTTTTCTGTAGTTCAGAAGGCAGGCTCTGTGAAATGTGTGACACAGCAGTGCCAACTCACCGGGCATAGTGAATACGTGTCACAGAATTAAAAAAAATAAATAAATGTGCGGGGAACTTCAGATAGGTTTACAATCTATAAGATTGTTCAGATTATTAGGAGTAGGCTAGAAATAATTGAAATAGAATGTGGAAATTAATTTAAGATTTTACATTTTAACCATAGATATACTTTAACAGCCTATTTTCTTTGGTAAATGAATCCCATTGTCCTTATCAAAAGTAATCCCCAGTTTGGACAATGCAATGGGACACAGGCCACACTATTTTCTTAGAAAGTGCAAAAGAAGTTGCCCCGGCGCTACCTCTAAGTGACACCTTGTCACTCAAAATATATGTGCCATAGTGTGAGTGATTGGGAAAACAGTGAGTAAAAATAAATATAAATAAATAGTGCACATATAAAATTAAATAATCCTTTTGTGAACAAGGATATTTCTTTGTGACCACTGTGAGAAGGTGCTCGTGTGCAGGTTGCAAATAAATAAATAGGTTGAAAAGATGAAATTTTTTTTTATTCCAATCAATAAATAGATTAAATGAATCCAGAGCAATAAATAAACAAATTAATCAATTCAGTGCAATAAAAAACAAATGAATAGTGCCACTGGATAGTGTGCCAGTGTGAAATTATAATATTGCTTGTAGAAGGTGCCAGTGAGGCAAGTGAAAGGAAGAAATTCCCACTGTGAGAGAAAACAGTGAATGAAGGTTGCATACACTAGCGTGGCCGCTAGATGTCGCAACTACAATACGACCTGTTTGGTAGTATTTGCTGGATTAGGTGAGCACAATCATGAGGGTTCCTTCTCCACGGCGAACAAGTATTGCCAGTTGATGTCATGTAACATAAGAAAAAGGGGACCCCATTTGTGCAGTAAAATAAACGGCAATTGGAAAGAATATAGACACACTCACGGTGTAGGCTGATAGCGATCAGTTGCGGTCTCCCGGGAAGCTTCCGCGTTCCACGGTCAGATGCTGTTGAAACCGGAAGTGACGTATGACGCAATGGACCCGCCTTACGCGTTTCGTCAGAGGACGTCTGCTGAGGCCGCCTCAGCAGACGTCCTCTGACGAAACGCGTAAGGCGGGTCCATTGCGTCATACGTCACTTCCGGTTTCAACAGCATCTGACCGTGGAACGCGGAAGCTTCCCGGGAGACCGCAACTGATCGCTATCAGCCTACACCGTGAGTGTGTCTATATTCTTTCCAATTGCCGTTTATTTTACTGCACAAATGGGGTCCCCTTTTTCTTATGTTACATGACATCAACTGGCAATACTTGTTCGCCGTGGAGAAGGAACCCTCATGATTGTGCTCACCTAATCCAGCAAATACTACCAAACAGGTCGTATTGTAGTTGCGACATCTAGCGGCCACGCTAGTGTATGCAACCTTCATTCACTGTTTTCTCTCACAGTGGGAATTTCTTCCTTTCACTTGCCTCACTGGCACCTTCTACAAGCAATATTATAATTTCACACTGGCACACTATCCAGTGGCACTATTCATTTGTTTTTTATTGCACTGAATTGATTAATTTGTTTATTTATTGCTCTGGATTCATTTAATCTATTTATTGATTGGAATAAAAAAAAAATTTCATCTTTTCAACCTATTTATTTATTTGCAACCTGCACACGAGCACCTTCTCACAGTGGTCACAAAGAAATATCCTTGTTCACAAAAGGATTATTTAATTTTATATGTGCACTATTTATTTATATTTATTTTTACTCACTGTTTTCCCAATCACTCACACTATGGCACATATATTTTGAGTGACAAGGTGTCACTTAGAGGTAGCGCCGGGGCAACTTCTTTTGCACTTTCTATTATCTTAACCCCTCGGGGTTTTGTTGCTGGCAGCTTACACCTGTCTGTTATATATTATCTATACACTTCCATAGCGCTGGTCACCCTTGCCTTTCTATCACACTATTTTCTTGTCATCAAAATTGACCCCAAAGACAACCAATCAAAATAATGATAAATAAATACATTTAGGGCTCTTTCACAAGGAGCGGACCGTATTGCGATCCGCTCCGGCACTTTTTTTTTTTTTTCACGGACACGGATGACACTTGTGTCATCTGCTCCGTATGTCCGCATATCATCCCATCCGTTTGCGGATGATATACGGACATAATGTATGTCTATGGGCATTGTGGATGTCAGCGGATGACACCGCTGACATCCGATTTGGCATCCATTCCGTTTTTTAAACGGAACAAAAATAGGGTTCTGTTCCGTTCCAAAAAACGGAACAGAATTGAAAGGACGAAAATCGGATGTCAGCGTATGGTCATCCGCTGACATCCGTCATCCCATAGACATTCATTATGTCCGTATATCACCCGCAAACGGATGGGGTGATTTACAGACATACGGAACGTCCGTGTGAAAGAGCCCTTACACATTTTGGCGAAAATTATTTGGCCACAGCATTTGCTTTTTGGTTTGCAAATAAACAATCATACATTAAATTTAAACCTCAAAACTTCAGTAAATAACAGTAAGTGCTTAGTCATTAAACACTCAAGCACAATCACATTCTCTACAATAATAAAGTCCCCCCGGATCTGGAGGCAACATACCACAAACAAGTGCTCGCGACAGAAGGGTGGGGGGTAACCTCTTTTTCTGACTGACCGACAAGCACCTGTAAAATGGGCTCAGCCCTTTATATAATGAGCCCCATGCCTTTCAGAAATTTCCACCACACCTGATTGGAAACCTTTACCTGGGCATCCAGGTATGGTGAGAGTTGAAATGGGCAGTACACCAAATATTTCTGTATTATGTAACTAGTTATATAAACAGAAACGTAGCTAGAATAATAAGACGGCCGCGTGTCCATGCAAGTGTGACAAGATACCGGTCCCACTTTAGGCAATCTGCTTATAACTAGTCATAATATACACCAGTATTTCCTATGCTGCTCTTTATGACAACTGAAACTTTTTTTCCCAGTTTGCAGCAGCTGAAATCATTAGCATGGCTCCATTGAAATGTAATTAACACACAAGTACCCCCATTATAAATTATGAAAACCATATTCTGTGTAAGGATAGGCAATCACAAACACAATCCCTCTTGTGCTTAGGAAAATGGCCCCTCCAGATGGGTATGTTATGATCTTCATTAAACTTGAAAGCGAATAACCACGGTCTTGCTGCCTTCAAAGACTTGGGGAAGTCTACAACACTGCATACAAAAACACACAGAGGGCGCCCCGACATAGTGCATTATCCTGAGACAAATTAGTTATTGTATAAAAACATGGTAAGTATTATACTCACAATGTTCCAATTATTAAAAGCCAATCACAAATCTCAGCATGTTCCATCCAAATGTATCAACATGTACAGATACAACAGAAACTGAAGACCCCCCGTGGGCTGACACGTTTCGAGGAATTCCTATTCTTCAGAGCCACCAGGTGAGATTTGTGATGTGCTTTTAATAATTGGAACTTTGTGAGTATAATACTTACCATGTTTTATAAAATAAATTATTTGTCTCAGGATAATGCGCTAGGTCAGTGCGCCCTCTGTGTGTTTTTGTATGGTGTAAGGATAGGCAATACTGCTACAAAAATGACAGTAATATAAAAGGATAGAGACTGAATTTAGAAAAAGCGTCTTTATTTCATGTTGGCTGTCACACATCATTAGTGAATACAGCCGTAACTACTTTTTGTCATGACCTTTTACAAAGCATACAGTGCACTACAATGTTAATGTTTATGATCTCCTCCATACAGAAAGAGACCTGTGTCCGGATGCTTTCCAATGCAGCCTTCGATGACTGTGACCTGCGTGTGCCTCAGGATCTGTACATCGAGGCCTGTGTGTTTGACCTCTGTAGATGTCAGAATTCATCTGATGCCTCATGCTTCTGTGATACCCTGTCTGAGTATTCCCGGCAGTGCACCCATGCTGGTGGAAAGCCAAAAAATTGGAGAAACGGCACCATGTGTGGTAATTACCTTTTTTCTTGGCCTTTTTAATGGTCTATGTCCTTTTCTAAGATAGTTTTCCACCACTTTGTTGAAAAAGTATTATGCAAAGTGTGCTGCACCAGCTATCAGAAAATGGTTGGTTATTACAGCTGACCTTCAGGGGTCACTTTTTATTTAGTGTTGGATAGAGCAGGGAAAGATTTTATTGCTGTTTGTGTCTTTGTTGGAGAGATTTCCACTCACTTCCTGTCAGAACAGGAAATTACAAAAATTTTCTTCTGTGGGGACACAAAAACACTTGTTTTTAGCAGGGGGAGGAAGGGTTAGAATATCTGACAATAATTGTATTGCTGACTGTGCCTTCCTGTTCCAGTATAACATCTCCCCATTAATTGTATAGACATTATAGGCACACAGGATGTGAGGGAAAAGCTCTGATTGGGGCAGGGAAAGAGATAAAAGCATTCAAAAAATTCTTCCACTTTAAAGTTTATTTTTAAATACTGTTTTTGGCTAAAATTAGACTTTAAGAAGCTGGAATCTATAGTATACTTGACACTGCCACAGTAAAATTAGTCTCTGCCCCTTTAATGTTGGTAAAATGCATTGGGATTGCTTTACTAAAACTAGAGAGTGCAAAATCTGGTGCAACTCTGCAAAGAAACCAATCAGCTTCCGGTTTTTTTTTGTCAAAGCTTAATCGAACAAGCTGAAGTTAAAAGCTGATGGATTTTCATGCACAGCTGCACTAGATTTTGCACTCTCCAGTTTTAGTAAATCAACCTCATTGTGATTTTTTTTTATGTGTGTGACAGGAGTGCACATACAAGGCAGTCATAATGAAGCTAACCATACACTCTGCAATATTTTCAGGTGTTCTAATAGATTTTAGCATTTCCTAATAAAAAGAATCTGCCATGACCAATCCAAACATTTTACAACCTGCTTTAGAGTTTCTTGTAGCGATTGCACCTTGCAGATTCCGAAGAAAACGAAAACCTTTCTTTCACTGTAAAAAACAGTGTAAATCAGAATAAGTCAGGAACCATAGAGGCTGGTGGCACCTATATGATGGCCACGGTGATGGTCAGACTTCATAATGGCATATAAGATGTGTCCATTTATGCCCACCTATGTAGCTTTAAGTACATATCAGCAAGAGGAATGTTCAGAAGTAACCGTAGGAAAAAAAAAAAAAAGATCCAAAGAGTAGTTAATATTTGGAACAAACTTCCACAAGAGGTAGTGAGCTAGTCAACAGTAAGTAACTTTATACATGCTAAGGACAAACAGATCTATATTCAAATAAAAAAGGTTCAAAAAAAGGGGAAAAAACTCAATAAACCTTTTTTTTTTTTAAATTCTTCTGTGTTTTAATTGGCCAGTTTTGTAAAGCCAAGTTAATTATTAGAGACTACTTTCTAAAAGATGTCACTTAGTACTGACTTTGAGTGTTTTATTGGCAGAGAGGACCTGTCCAATGAATATGAAATATAGTGAATGCGGTTCACCTTGTGCTGATACCTGTTCCAACTCTGAGCGGACGCTTGTTTGTGAAGATCATTGCATAGATGGCTGCTTCTGTCCACCAGGTAAAATCATTTTTATTTTTTTTTAACAGCAAACATTCCTTGTGTGTTTTTTGTGATTATTCTGAGGTGGGCTATTTCTACAGATATACTGTATAACAGATTTAACTACTAATTCAACATGACCCTCCAAGGTTATCTGAAACTCAGTTGTTCTCAAAGGATGACACAATGGGGAAATTTACTTACAGAGGTTGAGACTCTTTACTCAATACATTGTAGCTGTGTTCTCTTTGAATCCCCAATACAGGAATTAGCTTTTTACATGAATACATAATTGAAATAATTTCAGTTTATGGAGTGAAGAGTCTCAACTCCTTTAGGGCTCATTTACACTTGTGGGGGTGGTAAAACATATGGTTTAACCGCATTTTTAGCACTCCACCCCTTTAGTAGCAAAGGAAGCAGAGAGGCAGGTACACATGCTGTGGCTGTGATGCTTTGCTTTGGCCAAGGAGAAAATGATCCCCCTGCTGCATTCTGTGGGCAGCACTGCCACCAACTATCACCCATTCAAGCAAATGGGAGCTGCGTGACGACCTCCTCGCAAACATGTAAAATGCCCCTGGTTGCAGTTCTGTGGTGTGACGTTTACGGGGTTAAAACAGGCAGTGAGCAGGGGACAGATCGCTTACTCACCGCTTGTCAAACGCCTCCAAAAAATGATCCAACTGCTAGTGCAAGCATAGCCTAAGTAAACTGGCCTTAGAAAGTCATCACAGCATTTACTCTGGTTATTGGCACCACAAGAATAAGAGTTAATTAGAAGCATCGTCTAATCTCAATCAATCTTCTTTCAGGAACGGTGCTGGATGATGTTGATAACCGAGGTTGCATCCCACACAGTAAATGTTCCTGTACCTACAACAATAAGAAATTTGCACCAGGAGAATTTTATACCAGCAGCTGCCACAACTGGTAAGGAGTCGGACTAAAAAATACCTGTGAAAGTGCTCAGCAATAGGGTGTTTTCTTACCTTAAGCTGGCCATACATGGCTTACATTTCAGCAATTTCCTGCATCCAACCTCCATACAATAAGTTGCAGTGACTGTTTGGGTATTCTGACAGCTGGAGGCACTGGCTGTCAGGATATATTAGCTTACAGAAGAGGTTTGTCTATTCTTGCTGTTTAGCTTGCATGAAGGAATGGAGAGTCAAGTGTAGTGAGAGGGACCTCTATAACTTGTGACCTAAAGCAATTATCTCAGTAAGTTGACCCATTTGAGCCAGTTCTTTTTTTATCATAATTTCTTCATTATTTTTATGTACTCCTTATACTGTGTACACCTGAAATCTGTGTACACCTGAATTCTAGGCTGTTTTATTATTTTCTAAATACAAGAGCCATGGATATTTTTTGTGTATTTCTTAGCGATTTGCACAGTAATCCCACAAACAACAACTCCTCCACTTTGCCTCTGTAGAGGAGCTTTGTGTAAAGACCAGTCACTACTGATCTCTCTCCTTGAGCAGTGTGACTGGTCTTGTCCCCGCCTCCTTCTGTAATTTTTTTTTTAAAGGGAGCCTATAGCTGGAGGACCTGCTGGGTCCCACCTACACCTCTGCTCTCTGCACAGGCTATGTACAGAACCAACTTTTTGTACAAAGTTATATTTGGGTTTGCAAAGGCATTTGGTGTACACAAAGTACATTTATATGCTTTGTAATGTTGAGGAATATATTTAATGTTTTCGTACCTGGAGTTTCTTTTTAATAATACAGCTTTCCCTATGGGAAAGGTCTTTTCTCAATCCTTTGTTAAATTCTCTATCAGAATTCTTGCTTAGTACTTTCTTTTGTGACAGTCTTAAATAAAAACATCTATTTTAAGTTGAAAAAGCACTCTAAAGCTGCTTTGAAATTTCAAGAAATTAATTTGAGCAATAAACAATAATATTAATAATAATTTATCTGACTGTATTTACATTGTCTATTATAGCACTTGTCATGGTGGTCAGTGGAGCTGTGAGGCCTTGCCTTGTGCTGGACGCTGCTTACTTGAGGGAGGCTCACACGTCTACACCTATGATGGTGGTCACTATAACTTCCATGGAGACTGTAGCTACATCTTTACCAAGGTAACATTGTTATTCAAGCCTTCGAATTTCACACTTGTCACTTTCACACGAGTCAAAACACTAAATGCACAGTAGTAGCCATATGTTGGGTTTTCATATGTTCAGTATTTACCCATTGTAGTATTTCTATAATGTTTTCTGTAATTCATTTTCATAGAGAATAAATCCAGTAAATCAGAGATTAAATTAAAGCTGTCCGTACACTGACAGGTTTTTTTTCTTTCAGCTTGGAAGTTGAATCTCCAGCTGTGGCTATTGTATTCCAACTGATGGCACTGACAGCTGTCAAAATACCTGAACAGCAGCTGCATCTTATTGGATGCAGTCACTGTTTGTTTGACAATTTTCTG
This sequence comes from Pelophylax lessonae, assembly GCF_965119305.1. NCBI lineage: Eukaryota > Metazoa > Chordata > Amphibia > Anura > Ranidae > Pelophylax > Pelophylax lessonae. The sequence goes on along the minus strand of NC_138777.1, from coordinate 80,327,918 downwards.
CCTGGCTCCTCTGATTTTTGAATTAAAGTATATCAGGTGGGAGGGTGCAGACAGGACCCCCAATGAAGCTCATTTCAGCCCGGTTCATCAGAAAAAAAATTTGATAAGTGTATGGCTATCCTAAAGCATTCAATTTTACATAAACTGTGTGATAATTTGCTGTAGAACAAGCCTGGTTTCCATAAGGTTAACCCATTGATAAGAAGAAGCTCTAGATCTCAAAATACCCTGGGGCTAATATAGATAAAAGCCATCTGTATTCTGGCAGATGGATAGATGGATTTTAATAAACATTTTGGTTGAAGAGATGAAAATTATATATTGTCACTAAAATTAGATGTTTTTTTCCTAATGCAAAACAACTGCAAAATGCAAAACTGGTCAGTAATGTTTAGAATTACACTATTTCCATGCCACAGTCCAATAGCTTCATTCTTCCTTGCAGGACTGTGTCACAAACATGTTCACTGTGCTGACCGAGCTGAGGAAATGTGGAGTGACCAACACTGAAACTTGTCTGAGAAGTATCACCCTGTCTTTGGTTAAAGGGCAGACAGTGAGTAGTGCTCATCGCACCAGTATAATTTACCTCTTTTTCTAGGCACTGACTAAAAAGATTCTTGTAGTGTATATAGTGAATGTCACTTTATTTGCGTTGCTTGTGTTGTGTACTTGTGTTGCCCTAGCCATTTTTTTTTTTTTTTTACCACTTTCCTATATTGACGTCACCTCTGTAATCTGTAGGTTCTGACAGTGAAGTCGTCAGGAACTGTGCTTCTGAATGGGATCTACGCTCGTGCACCTTTAGTCACAGGTAAAGAATCATGTCTGCTCTCATACTGCACATTGAAAGGTGGTCACACACTGTCTAATAAAATGACCATTACTGAGCCAGGCAATGAGATTTTCCAATCTCTTTCTGATCCCGTATCTGTATGGGGAAGAGCCAATGGAAAAAAAGATATGCCTACAGGGGCATATCTCATTTAGTATGCAAGTAGCTTATTATTTCACCTTTTCTGCCCTCTTCTTGGATTAATCAAACATCCTGTGTCTAGGCTTATGTCAGTGCCATTATATTTGGTTGCCATTGTTTACAATTTAGGATTGGAATTAACTTTTTGCTTTCTGTCTGCCACCTGCTCTGATCTTCTGCTTGATCCTCAGCCATGCCTCTTATTCTGACCTTTGGTCCATTCTGACCTTAATGTGTGTCTAAACCCAAAACCAAAAATATAATACATTGCAACTTACTAGTCTTTGGTGTGGTGACTGTATTTGTTTTCCTATTTTTTCAACCTTCTTTTGCTTATTGTCACCTGGTAAACCTGCAAATAACTCACTTCCTGTGTCGGGAAGGCTAAGTTACTCCTCCACTCTATCTATGGAGGGAGCTATGGTTGTCACCCAGACTGCTTTCCTGTTATGGACTACAAACATGTTTGGAGCTCTTCACCTCTATTACATGGGTAGCAGGGCAATTGGTAGTTTACAGAAGATCGCTAGGAAGAAAAATATTCTTCTGTGCAGTTCACAGGAAATGACAGGGGCACTGCATTTCTGGTAAGATCATATGGTATTTTTTTATACTTGCCAAAAATGTTCTTAGTATGAAATAAAAAAAGAAAGCAAATTCATCCACCACATCTAAGGACTGATAAACTGTAATATATTACATTTTTGTTCTTGGGTTCTGTTATCCTTTCAGCTTCACCTAACAGTTTGGTACTCTTTTGTCCCACTTGAACTATTAGATGTCTCCAGCCAGGCAATCCTGAGGGTAGCACGCTAATAGTTCTTGGAAGGATACATTTCTTGCCATTAGCAGCTCTGGTAAAGACCAGTCATGGTAAGGGCTCATGCCTCAGTGTGACCATTCTGCTGCCTGCTAGAAACACAGAGGATCCACCTCACATGTGACATAAATGAATGCATGTGTGGTACTGATGTGGCCCTGGTGCAAGTATTTTCCTGTCTGCCGTGTATTGGTAGCTATCTGTCCATTTATGCACAGTTTCAAATTGCAACTATTGTCAGGAATGTACAGGGCCCATTTAAAGGGTGTGGGGAGATTATAACAATTCTAGAAGCAGAGAAACACATACATTAGCAGGTGGATAAACTGGTTTTAAATCCAGGAGTTAGAGGAGATAAAATATATGCAGTTCCATAATAGTGGTTAAATAATTCAGTTTTGTTTTTTAACTGATTTGATAACACTCCAACATGTATACTGTAGAGTGCAGCATTATAATTAAATGCTGCTAATCTACTGTGCCCTAACTAACCATTTAAAGTGGTTGTAAACCTCAGATATGAAATATGAACAAAGCATATCCCTCTATAGTGTGTACTTGTCTCAATAAGAGCACTAAGTGTCACTTTTGTCTGCTGCTTCGTTCCTCAGCTATCAGCATGAATCATTTCTGACAAGTTTTCCTGACACCAAGAGGAGAAAAATGATGACAGGGGAGGGACCTCCAGCTGATTGACAGCCTTGGCTCTATTCCTGTGTGCTGTATGCAGGGGTGTGACCCTTCTCTCCAATCAGCTCTCCAAGCTCTCCTCACTAAGCTCTGTAGAGTGTAACTTTAGCTCTCTGCCCCCTTTTTTCTAAACTCTCAGTTAAGCTTTAAATTTCAGAACTTTGATCGGGTGTAGCAAAGAAAGGCATTCAGATATAACGGTACAAACTATGTAGGAGGATTGGTTTAATCTCTGTGTATCACCTGAGGCAAGTCTCTTCACAGGGTATATGTAAGAGTTTACAACCAATTTAATGAAAGACCACAATAGATCTAAGTAGACTTGGGTGTGCGCTGCAATGTTAAAGGAGAAGTATGGTCAAAGCTTTTTTGGCCATACTTCGAATATGGATTACAGGAGTGCAGTTCGCTCTGCACTCCTGTGATCTGTTTTCAGCTGACAGCGGGCTGAAGTCAGCTGTCGGTTGACATCACAGAGCCAACCCAGGCTCTGAAAAAATTCAGACCACATGGTCGGTATCCACCCAGAAGCCTGCACCCAATGAGCGCTAAAGCAGAGAGCAGAGAGCCACTGACTGACAGTCACAGCTCTCTGCTCAGAGCAGAGGGGGAGAACTGAGCAATCAGCAGTGTTTTATCACTCAATTCTCACTGCAGAGGCAGCAGTGGATTGATGCTGCATCCATTTAGGTGAGAATAAATGTTTTGTTTTTTTTAAAACCCTGAACTCCTCTTTTAATGCATATAAGCTGAAATCATGGCATCAATAAGCAGCAATGAAAAAAGGACCATTCATGTGGGCAAAAACAAAATATCAAAGGCAAGAATGTCAACCCGTGACAGTTCCAAATCCTGAAATCCTCTAGTCATGTAGTCAGCACAGGCCCGATTACGGCACAATAGCTTAGTGGTTAGCACTTCTGCTTTGATGCACAAGAGTTCCTGGTCCAAATGTCTCTGCGCTTGTGTAGAGCACTCTGGTTTCCTTCCAAATTCCAAAGACATGTTGATTAATTGACTCTAGAGTCTAAAATGGTCCTAATGTGTATGTAGGCACATGTGATAGGGACCTTAGATTGTAAGTTCCTTGAGGGTAGGGACTGCTGTGCGTGTAATATATGTAAGTGCTATGTGAATTGTTGGTTCTATATAAATAAATGTACAGGGTTAATCAAACATAAATACCTGTGATGAAACAAATTAAAGTGTGTGGCAAAGTCACAGCTTCTGCCTAAGAAGTGTAAGTTAAATATATACATACTATATTTCTTCTTGGATTGTCTTTGTTTATTGAATACCAGGTTGTTCCATTCTTTACATTTGTCTTTTTCAGATAATTTTGCTGTGTTGCAGCCATCTTCTTTTTATCTGGTCATTCAGACCTTCAATGGGATCCAGATCCAGGTTCAGCTTGTTCCAATCATGCAGGTCTCAGTGAGCCTGGATGCTGAGTACCAGGGAAATGCATGCGGTAAAAGTTTATCCATATTATTTTAATTGGGGCTTTAGTCTTTTATGTTCTTGGAAGTATATTAAATGTGAAAAGGGGTAAAGAAGGCTTGACTTATGGGTGACCCTTTGGGACACTTCTTTGCTTTTTTTATTCATTTTAACTTAATGTTGTTATTTTCAATGTTTTTAGGTCTCTGTGGTGATTTCAATAAGGTCCGGACAGATGACTTTAAATCTCTGAGCGGAGCACTTGAGGGGACAGCAGCTGCCTTTGCCAACACCTGGAAGAGCCAGGCAGACTGCAGTGATGTGAAGGACAGTTATGAAAACCCATGTGCTCTCAGTGTAGAGAATGGTATGTCAGGAATCTTTTATTAAACCTAATATGAGAATATCTTTTATCAAATAATTTTTAATATGCTAATACTGTATATTTTAATAATGGTGGGGTATTACTGTAGGGTTAACAAAGAAAGAACTTCATTGTAGTGACCATAGTCCAGTGAGCAGGTTGAAGGTACAGAGAAAACATAGTAAATTGCAGAGCTGCTCAATCTGAATAGTGGTGACATGCACTTTTGATTATATAACTGGTAATCTGCTTTATAGTGTGTTGGGGTATGTGAGACATACAAGTGGGAGAAATCCTGCTCTTAGAAGTTGTTATACGCATATGTTTATTTAGTTTGTCTGGAATTCCTCCATAGCTGAAGATAGAGGTAATTGCTTATGAACGATTATTTAAATGTTTCATCCCTGGCTGTACAGTATATACTCACATTCCCTTTACTCCCTTGCTGCTCTGTCCAGCCACCACAAGTAAATAGATGCAGCCCTGTATAAGCTCAGAGCTTACACAGGGCTGAGGTTTTTTCCCGCATCCATATGACGTGCTGGGCTAATCACCAAGCACCAAATGTTGTCATGTGGGAGCTCTTCCATATCCATACATACTGGGTATTTCCATTTGCTTCCAATAGGCGAATAGTGTGCTGCCTGGGGGTGGGGGAACTTAACTGAATTTGTGGACTTGTTGAGCATAGATAAAGCAAAGGAGCACATTAAAGTAAAATTTTGAACATCATGTAGACTTTCAACAAAACAAATCTGTGTTAACAGTTGCTTAGTTATTCAATGACATCTAACCCCTTATTTACTAATCTTTAGAGAGGTTTGCCAAGTATTGGTGCTCTCAGCTCTCAGAAAGCAAGGGAACCTTTGCTCCATGCCATGCGGTTGTGCATCCAGCTGTGTATGAGAAGGTGAGTGACCTGTGTTAAAGAAAAAATACATTTGTTAGATGTGCACATGGCAGAGTAGACCACATACTGTAAGTCCATAGACAGTATCTATGCTGGTAAATACGTTATTTTGCCGTTTTAGTTTACCTGCTTTAACTTTCCTAAATGTAAATAATATATAACATTCAAATTCAATATAATAGCAAAATCAATAATTGTTATAAGATTTACCAATTATTGTGCTCAATCACACAGGAATAATAGGCTATTTGTAAATGTAAATGTTTTACATAAACTTTCTATAAATCAACACATTTCTTGCAGACCTTCAGTAGACCCTCCTATTTAAAGCGTGATTACTAAGACATAGTGTATATTTTTGTTTTGCTCCAACAGAACTGTATGTATGACAGCTGTAACTATGAAAGGAGTGAAGATCGTGTTTGTGCAGCCTTATCTGCCTATGCACGGGCATGTGCTGCTGAGGGAGTGACTCTGGTTGGGTGGAGAGGTGACCTCTGCGGTATGTATGATGGTTTTTATATGACGGATATTATTCAAGACATTCACATTATACTTTGACTTTGAATAAAAATGTAAAGTAAAGTTCTGTGTATTTGAGAAATTTGTCTTCTACTGTACACAGGGATTGGTATCACAATTTTATTTTTTATATCAGCTCTATTACATGATGTGTAAATATTATACATAGGTTTAAAAGATCTGCAAAATGTTTGAAATGTAGAAATAATGCAGCTAAGGTTTACTTATTACATCAGTGGTCCCTCCCCTTTGACAAATCATCATTAAAGTGTGAAAAAAGCAAACCTGAAGGGAAAAAAAAAGTAAAATATATAGTTATCCCTGGCTTCTGCCCATGGTACCTAGGTGAGAGTTATGACGAGATCCTGGGAACGCTATTTGTGCTGTTTTGGTGCATCTTCTTGTGAGATTTGGAATTCTTATTGCTCTCAGGGTCTCACTGGAAAGGTCATTATGTCACCTTCTCCAGTGCAGAAACTCGGGGTAATGTAAGTGTATTTACTAACTTTATACCCACGTTTTTTTATTTTCTTCTTACAATTTAATGTAGCATTTGGGAATTGGAGTGGGGACCCTAGTGAAATAAGGGAACTTTGCCTTTTAGTGTAAGGTTAGCTTAAAACATTTTTCTAAACATGTTGATTTCTATATTAAAATTGATTTAATAAGGTAAACTTTTAAATTAGATAATTACAGAAATGCAAGCTATTTTTTTTATATTAAATTAAATATTGTCTTTTGCTTTACCCAAAATGTGATTTAGGTGGTAATCCTTATAAATGAAAAAAAAGTTGTCATGACTAACAGAATTTTCTTTTTTGTTTCCAATTTTAGAAAAATACACAAAGGACTGCCCGAAAAACAGCACTTACCAGTACTCTATTACTACATGCCAGAAAAGCTGTCGCTCTCTTAGTGAGCCTGACGCCAGCTGTAGTTTCCATTTCACTCCTCTGGATGGCTGTGCTTGTCCAAATGGAACATTTCTTGATGACAATGGAGCCTGTGTGCCAGCTGGGAACTGCCCTTGTTACTACAGTGGTTCAATGGTGCCCCCTGGAGAAGTCATTTATAACAACGGTGCCATGTGGTAAGCTATAAAAAAAAGCAGGGTAATCATGGGTTTCGATAAAAGCTAATATAGAGTTTAGGACATTACTGAAATTTAGTTTTATTGAGCTGTATATTTTTATTTACCTTTTCCATTAAGTTTTTCTTAGCCAGGATATTCCAAAATCCATATCTGTTTGTAGATATAAATGGCCCACTTCTTCTACCACATTAATAACCCAAAGGGAATATTACATGCAGGGTGGTCTATGTACCACAGCAATTTCCAAACACCTGAAAGTGTGTGTTTAAGGTTCTAGTGCAACAAAAGGTTTTCATGTCCCAGATTTCCTAATGTTAACCCTGGTATATCAATTTGTGAGCCTGGTTTAATTAAAACAGCTTACTGTGACTCTAATGAATACTTGAACTGCAGATTTTTAACATTTATAGGAATGCTGGCTCAACAATATTTTATACGGTGCTGAGACTGAACTTGGATTGGTGCAGATCCTAACTCTTGCTTTGAAAAATGTCATTGTATCTACTGCCTATGCCTGTGCCTAATATCAACAGAATAGGATAGGAATAGGAATCTGTGGGAAAGTTTGCTGTCATTCTTGCAATGCATTTGTTCTTTTCTTATAACAAAGCTGGAGTTTAAGTTTAATCAGCATGTTCAATATATTGTGTTTCTTTTATTTTACAAATGCCAAAGCTGAGTTTCATTTCAACCTACATGTTCCAATTACAACTATTTACCACTTACTTTTCATGTGGTCTGCCAAGTACAGCAAGCATCTTTAGATGTTTTTTTTCTTGGTGGTCTTCTTACTCCTTCTTTGTTGCCTTTGGCAAGCATAGGACATTCATTTGCGCAATGCTGCAACCATTTAGTCATTAAAACAAACATATGCTTTGCCCATGAAGGTAACAACTTCACCTAATTGCCACTCTTCCTAGCTACACCTATTTACCTTCCTTTTGCTATCCCATTGCCCCATTCAGACACTGAAAACAAAGAGAGGAAGCCCTGTGAACACAGAGCTAAAGATCCTCCCCCTACCCACATATGACAAAGCCAGGTGCTTAAGCGGCTTATCACCAAGTTCTTTTGAAAAACAGAGAGTAAGTCACATACTCCCCATACCAGATTTATTTCTTCTTTCTCCTGGTGTCTAAATGGGGAGGGAAGGAAAGAAGAGTATGTGCAGCAGGGAAAGGTGACAGTTAAGCGACCCTTTTGCTTTGTCTTTCATGGGGATTTGAGAATTGACATCCCTACTGTAAATGTGATGCAATATATAGAACAGCCACAAGATGGCACCATTTACAATTGTAAATGTCTTTTGGTAGACTCCTACAGAGTACATCCATACTGTATGTCTGTTCTCGGCTACAGGGCCTTTATTATTTTATTGAACATATAGTAAATGTCAAATAATCAACTTTGAAGACTAGAAAAATCTTTCTTATTCTAAAACTTTTGAAATGTTTTTCAAACTTTTAGTAGCAGTGTATAGTTTGAGCTTTCAGCTAAAAACAAAAAATGCTGACAAGCACAAGGTAACATTAATGTATTTGATTCTTCATTCCAGCACGTGTAAGAGTGGGAGACTACGCTGTGTTGGGAAGACACTAAGTATTGAAGGTAAGGAAATATTTAAAATGAGACATGATAATATACAATCACTGTTCATGTTAAAGCTATCGGATTCACTAAGGAGTTTAGTGACCATATAAATGCACAGGACCAAAGGCCCCACTAAATACTGAAGTGTTTTCAGCATCCTTAATTGTTTAAATGGGTATGTTATTCCTTATAATAGACTAAAAGTTCCTGCTACAGAGGCTTTAGAGATATTTTGAGATGTACAAACTTTTGTGAGGCATACATAAGTTTGGATAAATTCATGGTACAATTTGGCTATATCTGTGTAACAGAAGTCAGAACCACCTTACCCAAAACTTAAAGGACGTCTAAAGCCAAAGCTTTTTCTTTATTGTGGATAGAGTGGAGAATATGTCAAACACCTTTCAGATTGTATTGACCTCTTTCTCCCAATTCGACTTGGCTTTATTTCCTAACACTGTAACAAACAGGAAATCTCGCCAAAGTGAGGGAAATCCCCCTTGCACACAATTTGAAATGTCAGTATATGAGGAAAACCGTCTAATAATAATAATAATAATAATAATAATATAGATCCTTTACACATATATAACCTATAGTAAGTACCATAGACAATTATTGGAGGTATTGTAAATTAATGACAGTAATGAGGAAAATGACATAAGCTCCTCCCCTTCCAGCATATGCCTAATACTGGTCCTCTTCACACTTAACTCTGCCTTGTGGAGGGTGCAGGTAGGAGGCATCTTAACGTAACTTGGGAAAGTCTATATAACAGTGGGATAAAAAAAATAAGTTTTATTGATTTGTTAGTGATGATTATGACTACTATCCATTTCCACCCCTTAGCCCATAATTCAAAACCAAAATAAAATTTCTACAGGCTTCTAAGTACCACAAAGTAATCTGTGGGAGGAAAACTGCAAAAAAAAAAAAAAAAGCCTCATTTTATGTTTTTAAGGGCTGCTCTCAGCAAGCATAGGGGTCAGCAGGCAGAAAATGTGGATGCAGTCGTATTAATTAATGTCTTGTGTCATTCTATTTTGTGGTAAAAATAAAAGATCAGAAAGGGAGATGGTGATTCCCTGTTTCTCTACCACCTAAGGTGAGATGTTTTTCTCTCCTTACAGCAGGGTCATTGTTAAGCTGGCCATACGCACATGACTCAATGGAAGAAATGTAACAGATTCCTTCATCCAGGCTAAAGAGAGCATTTAGAGTAATCTTCCCTGCCAGCTATTGTATTCTGACAGCTGGTTTCTGCGGCTGTTAGTATATTTGAACAGTGCCTGCATCTGATTGGATACAGGCTCTGTTCAGCCAACAATTTTCAATTGAAGAGTTGGCTTTTGTCAAACCGGGGTGGAGGTAGTTGGGGTATCCACAGCCCAAATTTTGCCTGATTCAGCATGAACCGACTCAAATTCCAGCCATGTATGGCAGCCTTCAGTTGCATGTATTACAGAGTTCATTAACACTAGACATGCTGGACAAAGTATGTGGCATGTGTATTTTTTATGAATTTCCAACACAGAAAAAGAGGATTGCAGGGACATTCCCTGCTAGTACCATTCTGATAAAAGATAAAAAATATATTTAAATTTCCAACACAATTTTATTGTGTTGCATTCGCCAGTGCCGACCATAAAGGAGTTAATTATTTACTGCTAGTTGTGGAATCAGCATGGAATCTCACATTGTGTTTTTCTTTAGAGTGCCCAAAAAGCATGGTGTATTTTGACTGTTCTAATGCGACACAAGGAGCAAAGGGAGCAGAGTGTCAAAAGACATGTCAGACCCTGGACATGGAGTGTGTAAGTCTCTATATACACAGCTGTCATTAGTAATATTTCACAAATACATGATACATACTGTATATTATACTTATCTCACACATTAGGATTTTCTCTTGACATTTTTGTTTTTGCTTTGGGTGGATAATTTGGAATTTTTGGAAAAATTTTAGCAGCAGAATGTTGGAAAGGTAGTGGTGGTGGTGGGTATGTGGAAAAAACAGTGAGCAGTTACAAGACTCTCTGCAGCTTAGGCAACACACAATCAGCATCTCTGCCATTTGAAAAGCTTGTAAATCCTGCATTTTACATCCAGCATGTGTTCAACATACACAGAACATATTCTATGCTGCCCCAATAGCTAATTGTGTGGGTCACTTTTTTATGCAGAACATTTTCTTGTTTTACTGGTCCATAATTCTGCTGACGATGGGGAAAAAAGTGTTGGTAATAACTGTAGAGGGAAACTCTGCCTATTTGCCCGTGGCGCCTATAGGCACAAGGCTACTGTGCCTAATGGTGAATCTGGTATGTTTGAGAGCCCATGTACTAAACATACAATAAACAAATGCTCTACAACATCCTATAGACAGAATAATACAGTTGCTAGGCACAGCCATTGTCCTCTAGAGCCAACTCCATTTTCATATCTACAAATTTCTAATGATGACTTTAGAAGTGAATACAATTTATGCTAATTACTATTTTTAAAAATGTAACATTAGGAGGACAAAGAGTAATTTACAGATTAATCACTACATCTCCAACAGTGTTATACTGTCATTCAACATTTACATATTTGACACCTGTAACTACAAAAAAAAATATTTACACGTAACCAAACTAAAGTTTTTTTTCTTTTTTTCATAATTCAGTTAAGTATTCAGTGTGCCTCTGGCTGTGTCTGTCCAGAAGGGCTTGTGCTCAATAGCAATGGCAATTGTGTGCCCGAGGAAAAGTGTCCATGTATATACAATGGTGAGGTTTATCACAGCGGGGAGAGCATTATGCAAGATTGTAATACCTGGTAAGTTATTTTATTGCACATAGTAAGACAGTCATCCATTAATTTGATGATTTATAATATTACAGGATGTCTCAATGTTTTCCTAATAATTGGCAAGTTATAGATACAGTTTGGATCTACCTACTTCTCTATTGATCTCTGTACAGGAAAGGTAACAGGTAGATTGGGAAGCACTTTCCATTGCATATAATTGAGACAGTAGCCCTAAAATGTCAGAACATTTACATAGCTATATAGCTCTGTTTAAATAATAAAATGTATAGGGTCAGTCCACTCAAACCTGATAGTAAGGTTTTGCATTGACACAGGGAAAATAAGTAGCCCACTGTCTTCTCATATCTCCTAAAGGCACCAGTGGAGAATTGTCTATACTTGTCTTGAGTTCCCAGCTCCACTGATCTCTTGTGGGTTATATGGTGTTTGTCTCACTCTCCTGGTTTCGTTCTTTAGTTTCTTTACATTTATAAAGATTGAAGAAGAAGGGAAAGAGAGTTGTAGTAAGGGGGGAAATGGAGGAAAATCCTCAATCTCCAGCAAGGAAATATTGCCATTAAAGGAAGAAGCTAAAACGAACTCACTTGCGGAACCACTGAGTAATAGGTAATAGGTGGTATCACATTCCAGAGATAACTAATGTACAATAACACCTCTTATATAAAAACTTACAGGACTTTAAGGATGCTACTATTCAAATGAATGGTGGCGTCTTTAAAGTCCTGTTAGTTTACACTATAAGAAGCTATTGGTTGGTGGCACTCATCACCCAACTTCATGCTAAACAAAATGCATAATTAGGTTTTAATTATGATCAGCCACTAAAAACCTAGAGAGAGTTACCCTCATCAAAGGTAGCTAAAAGCCACACATGACTCTGAAGCCACTATTTAGGGGCCCTTTTCACTAAATTGTACTCAATTATTGAAAACTATGATAAAATAAGTCAATTTGAACCCAAAATTATTTCATTATAATTTCTGCTAACTCCTTTATTTCAGTACTTGCAAGGACCGGAAATGGGAATGTACCGAGAAAGAGTGTCACAAAACCTGTGTAGTGTATGGAGAAGGGCATTATAGGACATTTGATGGCAAACGTTTCAATTTTAATGGTGTTTGCGAGTATACTTTGACACAGGTACTTAAAAGTCTATCATATGTAAAGATATCATGCTTACCATAATAAAGTATTTTCCCCCTAAGTAGTCAGAACTCTGCACAGAATTAAAGGTCAACAATGTTCATGCATGTTTTTTATTGAATATACACCTGTGATCCTACCTGGTAGACATATATGCTGTGCAGGTGTGGAAACATGTAATGGTCTGTAAAGATCAGGCTCAGGAAATGTTAAAACAATAATGTATCTTCTACTACAGGAGGTCCTCACATCCTCAGATTTCTCCAGCTCACACAATCTTTTTGTATGGCCTTAACAATAATTTAATAATAATCACATTTTACAAGTATTCCTGGAAAATCAAGGGAGATAGTGACTATGAGCTGACTGTAATCCTGTTAAATAGTTCACTACAGACCATTAATATGTATATATAGTGTATTTGTTACTTACTAAGCATCCTAAAATGTTGATTCCTAAAAGCATGTGCTTTCTGTAAATTTGTAGGACTACTGTGCATCCAACCCTGGAAATGGTTCGTTCCGAATTATCTCTGAAAACATCCAGTGTGGAACAACTGGGACTACCTGTTCCAAGGCCATTAAAGTGTTTTTGGGGGTGAGTACTGAGTGTCTGAAACATCACACCTATGCTACATCTCTAGTACATTTCATGTATTTCTGTCTAACCCAGCAAATTTATACACTATGATTTTCTGTTCAAGCATATCTAAATCCAGGAACAAAAAAGTAAAATATTATAGCTTACGTTAGATGTGGTGGCCACAGTATTTTTTTTTAGATTAAATACCTTTTCTGCAAGTACAGAAAAATACTCCTGCTAGAAGCCAAGTGTCCTTATAACTTTCTGTGCACCGAACTGAAATCTAAATCAATGTTACCAGTTTTCTCATCTATCTTCTGTGAACTATAAAATCCCTCCTCTCTATGTAATGGAGATGCAAAGAGAGGACGGTGTTTGTAGCTCAGCTTAGGATGACAACACAGCACCTCCATAGATAAAAATATGCTGTAGCTTTGTGTAGCTCAATGACATGAAGCTTAAAAAGGAAGAAAGCATTTTCTTACTAAGACTGCTAAAGTGGCACAGTGCACTCAAAAGGTTATCACTTTGCTTTTTTAACTCGGCCTACATGAATTATTTTATTTAGTTGCATAATAATTATTAGATTGCTGCTTTATAGTGTTTTACTTGTACTTTACAGAACTTTGAGTTGAAATTGAGTGAAGGATCATTTGAAGTAGTGCAAAGAGACACTGGTGGTGATGTTCCCTACCAGATGAGGAAGATGGGAATTTACCTGGTGATTGAGGCTAAGAATGGTTTGATCCTCATGTGGGACAAGAAGACAAGCATCCTGATCAAATTAAGCCCAGAGTTCAAGGTAAAGAAGCTGTCATCCTTCAGAGACCCAATGGGGAGATTTACTGAAACTGGAGCACTCAGAATCTGCAGCAGTTGGGCATGGAAGCCAGTTGGCTTCTAACTTCAGCTTGTTCAAATACGTTTTGACAATAAAACATGGCAGCTGATTGAAAAAAAAAAAAAAAACTCCAGCTTTAGTAAATGCCCCTTAATGTTGACTACCAGTTGCAATAATTGCAAAAAATGTTGTGTTCAACAAACTTTTTTTTTTTTGTTTGCAACCATCTGTTAAGCACTGAGGTTGTTAGCATTATAGAATTGTGATGAATTTAGAATGTGAGGGTATAATATTTGTATTACTCCTTCTTAACATTATAATACACTATCCTTACCGAATGCATTACACTTTTTTTTAAAAAAACAAACAAGCTCTTTATTGAAATTTGAAGAGGTATAATACAAGGAGCAACAAAATAAACACCAGTGCATGATAGCATGATAGTAGAGGACAAATAAACCCACACCAAGAAAAATGGTGACTGCATTACACTTTTGATCAACCACAGTTTTCAACTAGGGACTTTGACATTACAAAGCCAAATGAATGCATTTTCAAAGCACACCTAACTCAGAAAATATCTAGTTTAAGAAATGATTAACATTGGATTTGGTTTTATATCATCTTGCTGTATACCTTATGGATGGTTTATTAAAGTCCAACTCCAGCAAAAACTTTTCACTTATTTTTGAATAAAGTGGCTTGGAGGCTCCATCAGGTTTTATTGCTGTTAGTGTCCTTGAAGGGGATATTTCCATTCACTTTCTGTAGAGACAAGAATGAATGGAGAAATCTCTTCAAAGGGGACACAGAAAACATAAACATGTTTTTTCTTGCAGAGTGAGGAAGAATTAGAACTTCTAACAATCTTTTTTTTTTTTTTTTTTTTGATTTTGCTGTCTGTGTGTGTGTGTGTGGGGGGGGGGGGGGGGGGGGTACAGGAAATCAGGAAATTGGGAGAAATCTTCCAAATGGTACCAATGACCCTACCTGAAAGAAATTTTAAATCATAACTTCAGCCCAAATCTTTTCTTTTTCATGTTTTTAGGAGATCAAGAAGGATCAAAACTGTCTCTGCAGAGGAAATAATCTCTAAAAAGAATACAGACAGTAATAAATAGCTTACACAGGGTCTAGCCTTTTGCTAAACTTCTAAAAAAAAGTTTTTTTTTTTTCTCTACTGTTTTTGTCCCTGTTGGAAATGTCCCTATACTTTCTGTACTGGTGACACCCTATCACCAGATTAGGAAACTAAGGGATATCTCTCCAACAGGGACATTGACAGCAGAAAAACTGACAGATGTTGACTAACCCTTCCCCAGTTTATCCAAAAAGGAAATAAATCGTTTTGTCTAGAGGTACACTTTAACTCTATCCCACTCTGTCCAAATTTTGATGGGCTGGAGTTAGATTTTGGATTCTCTTTTTACTTTTCTGTCCTTTATTATTTCCTAGATGAAGAGATTTAGTCATTTGGACCACGTGGACAATTATATCATGGTTGCCTTTTGTAATACTACAAATATACTTTGATACCAGGCATCTTTTCCAGCCTTCAGTTATGTGAAGATAAGCCTTTTGTTTTGTAGATAGCAGGGCTCTGCCCAGATAGAATCACTCCTCTTTTCCTAAATAAAAAAGGATGGTGTTTCATGCTTTCCTAACGTTGAACAACAGGCATTAAAACTTTAATCTAACCATGTTCTTCAATAGCTACAAAGAATACAGATACTTTTTTCCCTTAAGGCTTTTATAGACCCAGATAATACCATGTAAAATTAGATGTGACATCACCTGCGCTGTACATAGTCTGTGAAGAGAGTAGAGCTGTGGGAGGGGCTAGGCAGGTCCATCCATTACAGGCTGCCTGCAGAAAGCTACAGGAAGGGGCAGATACAAGACCAATCACCCTGCACAAGGGGAGAAGGCAGCAGTGACTGGTCTTTATTACAGGAAGCTTTTGCACAAAATAAAAGTTTTACTGCACAAATCTGGAAGAACTTCATAAAGGAAACCAATATTCAAATACGAGAACACACACCTCTTGTATTTAAACAATATTTGTTTATCCTGGAGTCCAATTTTACAACAGCCTGACACCATTATAAAATGTAGAAAAGTCCTTGCAATAGAACATCCGTATACAGTTTCCATTGTTATTTATAGAACTGTAACATAAATATATGAAGCAGCCAGAAAATGAATGTCTAGAATTTTTACTACCTATGCTGTGATTTATAGCTTCTGATGTGTGTTAATGTATTATATTAACCATTAAAATTATTTTTTTTTTCTATTAGGGAAATGTTTGTGGCCTCTGTGGTAATTATGATGGAAGTGTTTCCAATGATTTCACCACAAGAACACAATCAGTTGTGGTCAATGTAGAAGAATTTGGAAACAGCTGGAAAGCTTCGCCAACTTGTCCTGACGCTCAGCTTCTAAAGGATCCATGCATTGCCAATCCATACCGCCAGTCTTGGTCTCAGAAGCACTGCAGCATTATTATGGACCCAACATTCTCCAAGTGCCATTCTAAAGTGGGTTCCTATGTTTTGTTTAACAGATGTGTTACCGTTGTGTTCTATTAATTCATGTGATAGTAATCTCACTCAAACATTATTTTTTAGTTTGAGAATTTGATTACTGTTTGATTTCAAAGGAGATGGGGGGAGTGGGGGCAAATGTCAATGTATTGGTCACACAGCTTAGCTGTCCATAATCTTAGCTGTTCCCTTGCACAATGCTTCCTGCTTTCGGTAATGTTAATCTGTGTTCCAGATAGATAGCAGTCGATACTGCACACAGCTATAAAAGCAAGCTGTCACTGACAGCTTTGGTCCTTGCTAATGATCAGGAACCAATCAGAGTGGTTCCCTGTAGTGTGATCACAATGACAGCTATGACATGGCTGGAGCGTCTATTCAGAAAACAACTTGCAGCCTGTAGATGCCTGAAAGAGGGCAATGTGCCTCAGCTTAATACTTTAATTATCAAATCTAATTTCATAATAAAAGAAATCAAAAATATATATATATATATGTATAAAGTGAACCTGGAAAGTATTCACAGCGCTTCACTTTTTACACATTTTGTTTGTTACAGCTTTATTCCAAAATGGATTAAATTCATTATTTTCCGCAAAATTCTACAAATAATACCCTATGATGACAAAGTGAAAGAAGTTTGTTTGAAATCTTTGCAAATTTATTAAAAATAAAAAAATAAAAAAATCACATGTACATAAGTCTTCACAGCCCTTGCCCAATACTTTGTGGAAGCACCTTTGGCATCAATATCAGCCTCAAGTCTTTTTGAGTATGATGCTACAAGCTTGGCAAACCTATTTTTGGGCAGTTTCTCCTATTCTTCTTTGAGGGACCTCGCAAGTTCCATCAGGTTGGATGGGGAGCGTCGGTGCACAGCCATTTTCAGATCTCTCTAGAGATATTCAATTGGATTCAAGTCTGGGCTCTGGCTGGGCCACTCAAGGACATTCACAGAGTTGTCCTGTAGCTATTTCTTTGTTATCTTGGCTGTGTGCTTAGGGTCATTGTCCTGTTGGAAGATGAACCTTTGGCCTAGTCTGAGGCCCAAAGCGCTCTGGAGCAGGTTTTCATCAAGGATATCTTTGTACATTGCTGCATTGATCTTTCCCTCAATCCTGACTAGTCTCGCAGTTCCTGCCGCAAAAAACATCCCAAAAGCATGATGCTGCCACCACCATGCTTCACTGTAGGGATGGTATTGGCAAGGTGATGAGTGATGCCTGGTTTCCTCCAAGCATAACGCTTGCCATTCAGGCCAAAAGGTTACATTTTTATTTCATCAGACCAAAGAATTTTGTTTTGCATGGTCTAAGAGTCCTTCAGGTGCCTTTTGGCAAACTCCAGGTGGACTGTCATGTGCCTTTTACTGAGGAAAGGCTTCTTTCTGGCCACTCTACCATACATGCCTGATTGGTGGAGTGCTGCAGAGGTGGTTGTTGTTCTGGAAGGTTCTCCTCTCTCCAAAGAGAAACACTGTCAGAGTGACCATTGGGTTCTTGGTCATCTCCCTGACTAAGGCCCTTCTCCACTTAGTTTGGCCGGGCGACCCACTTTAGAAAGTTCACACACTTTACAAACTTCTCCCATTTATGGGTAATGGAGGCCACTGTGCTCATTGGGACCTTTAATGCTGCAGAAATTTTTCTGTACCTTTCCCCAGATCTGTGACCCCATACAATCCTGTCTTGGAGGTCTACAGACAATTCCTTGGACTTCATGGCTTGATTTTAGCTCTGAAAAGCCCTGTTAACTGTGGGACCTTATATAGACAGGTGTGTGCCTTTCCAAATCATGTCCAATCAACTGAGTTTACCACAGGGGGACTCCAATCAAGTTGTAGAAACATCTCTAATATGAACAGTGGATTCAGGATGTACCTGAGCTCAATTTTGAGTATCATGGCAAAGGCTGTGAATACTTTTGTACATGTGATTTTTTTCATTTTTATTTTTAATAAATTTACAAAGATTTCAAACAAACTTCTTTTACGTTTTCATTATGGGGTATTGTTTGTAGAATATTGAGAAAAATAATGAATGTTATCTATTTTGGAATAAGGCTGTAACATAACAAAATGGGGAAAAAGTGAAGCGCTGTGAATACTTTCCTGATTTACTGTATAAATATTTATATATATTGCAAAATCTGGTGCAGTTGTGCATGGTAGCCAATCAGCTTCTAACTTCAGCTTATTCTACTTCAGCTTATTCAATTAAGCTTTGAAAATAAAACCTGGAAGCTGATTGGATTCCATGCAGAGCTGCACCAGATTTTACGCACTCTCAACATTTAGTAAATATCCCCATTGTCAAATTAACATTTTGGGACTGTTTAATTTGACCTGGGCATTTAAGCTTTAATGACTCCTTGGCTCAAAAGAGTTAGAGGTCTGGACAAAGAGCTGACAAAAGGTCCAGCCCAACAGTGTCATCCCAAAACGAATATTTCAATTGAACCTGCTATATTACATTACATTACTAGCTATTTGAAATGACTGAAGTTTTTTGACTTCTCCCAAAAATGAGAGCAGTATTAAATTAAAGCGCTGTTGAGGATGATGAGTCTAACTATGATTTACTTTTAGGTTGACCCTACTCCATACCTTGAGGCCTGTGTTAGTGACACATGTGGGTGTGACACTGGAGGAGACTGTGAGTGCTACTGTACAGCTGTCGCAGCTTATGCCCGAGCTTGTTCTGATGCCGGAATCTGTGTTTCATGGAGAACCCCAGAAATATGCCGTAAGTTAACTAAGACATTTTTCTTATAATCATTAGGAAAACTCTTATGTTACTCTGCAAGCTGGTTCCAAGTCATTGACAGAGAAAAATTTGAAGCCAGCAATGACTAAGAATTAGCAATTGCAGCTCCTGTATTTTTCTCATGGCAGGGGGTGATACTAGGAACCAATTAAATTCTGCTGTATATGCACATGTGTTGACAGGGAATATATTAACAGGAGGAATGTAAGGTGAAAGAGAACATTCCATCCATGGAACCAAGGAAGACCTCTAAGGCCTTTTGTTTCAGACATGATACTCTGTACGGTACTTACATGTAATAGCTGCTGTAGCATGTGCATATCAGTTGCTTGTGGATGCCATCTAATGGCCCTTGAAAGTGTATATTAGAGTTTGGAGCTGGATTGATTTGTTACAAGGTAATGGTCCTTGCCTTGAGCCTTAAGTGACCTAAAAAAGAAAAAGTAGTGCATTATTAAGTTGGGACAACAGAAGATAGCTGACACAAGAGCATTCCACCCTTCCATTCATTGTTATGTTCCTAGGTTATGTGGTTTAGTCCCTTCTATCGAAGGGGACAGTGTGATTTTATCAGTTTTATGGTCAATTTGAGCTGTAATGGCTGAGCTGAACTTAGTGGTTAAATGTAAAGTTCTTATTTATTACAAGTATTGGTTTAGATTTAATTATGGTTTATAAAATAATAAAATAATTTAATTATTTGTTTATCATCAAAACCAATTAAAGGTCCGGCCACAATTGTCAGCCTCCTATGTTGTATTGTATCTTATTAGTTCATTTGGGGTTCTGCCTATGGTCATATGAACAGAGTGTGCAGAGAGATGACACCACTGTATTTCTCAAAGCTGAGTATACATGCATAGTTTTTTTTTTTTTTTTCGTTCAACCGACACAAGTGAGGTGAATGGAGGAATCCTCCCCACTGTGATATTGTACTTTGACAGCGGAAACTCCTCAACTGTCAAAATACACTGATCAGCTCTGCAACCGATTGGCTACAGCAGCTGATTGAATGAAGTTTTCCAACAGTCCCGTTGGACAGAAGTTGATCTACCGATTGACCTCTGTTGAAAAGGGAGGGCCACACACAGATCAAAATTTAGCCGGTCCCTCCTGAATTGGCCAAATCTCAATACGTGTGGACCCCAACTTTAAGGGAAAACAGTGTGTCGGTCTCCTGGTAGAGATGTATTATGTAGATCACAAAAATGGATCTTTGGCAAATAAGATGGTTAATATTTATCTTTTTGTTCCTTTCTCTAGCTATGTTCTGTGATTACTATAACCCTGAAGGAGAGTGTGAGTGGCACTATAAACCTTGTGGAGCGCCTTGCTTGAAGACCTGTAGGAACCCCAGTGGCCAGTGTATGAACAATCTGCCAGGATTAGAGGGTTAGTGAAATTGATTAAAATACTTGCTGTACTACATAATTAAAAGTGTTTTGCTGTGTTTGAAGCTTCTTTACCACTCTGAATATACACTTTTTAAAAGCATGTTTGAGTGACTGTCCTTCTCTATATACCATGGGTGTCCAACCTTTTGGCTTCTCTGGGCCACATTGAGTGTAGAGAAATTTTCTCGGGCCGCATATAAAATATATACTATAGTTAAGGTATATAAGTAATAAAACGCCGCTTCGCCCTTCCTGTGCTAAAGCCCCCCCCCCCCCCCCGCACTAATTTAACACAACTAGTGAATGATCCCCTCCGAGGCAGCCTCTGTGGCGGTGCCCCCAACTCGACTTCCTTCCTCCCCAGCAGAAAAAAAAATTGTCAGGGGGCAGTGGGCCGCATTGCCTGCGTGTTCCGGGCTGCATTGCCTGCGGGTTCCGGGCCGCAGGTTGGACATGCCTGCTTTATACGCTATATTTCTTTTTCTATTAGTATAATCAGAAACTCTCTTTCTCTCTAGCTAGGTAGTTGACAATAGGGAGCTGTCACATCCCATTTCTTGAATCATATTAGTTTTCCTATTTGCTGTAAATGCTTATGAATTTAAAGATTTTTTTTTACATTTATATACATTCTATGCCAGGATGTTATCCGAAATGTCCCAAAGCACGACCCTTCTTTGATGAAGAAATTATGAAGTGTGTAGCTCAACCAGAGTGTGGCTGCTATGATGATGAAGGTGAACGTTACAATATTGGGGATATGGTACCCTCCTACAAGAACTGTGAAAGCTGGTAACTGTCTTTCTTATTTTTATTAAGTTTATTATTATTTGATTTTGAAGTGGTAATCCTTCTAAACTCACATTTATTTTTCAGCATTTGCACCAAGAAAGGTCGTCGCTGTCACATGGATCTCAGAGGTGGGTTCTATTCTTCATCTCGTTATCTGTTCTATATTTAAATGTCCTTGGCCATATATCAAGAAGCGATGTGCCATACTTACCTTTGAAAGAAACCTTATTATTTTGTTATTTTGTCACCAAATTTCAGGTAAAAGCGCTGAAAATCAAGTATTTTAAATTCTTAATTGTAATGTGCATTTGGACTTACCAAGGAATATGAAAATTCCAGAAAAAGAAAATTCTCTAGCAGTCTCCTCCCTTGTTGCATAGCTTAGCCCTCTACTCTTCTGGGAATATCTAATTACTCTCTGTGCTGGCCAAGCTCTCCAGCCCCTCCCTTTTATGTAGCAGATGGAGAAAATAGTGAAGGACAATGTTATAAATTGTCACTTTAGTGACAGCTCTGACACTTCTGATGCTGCTAACATTATATCCAATAAAGAGGCATCCAGCAACAGTCTTGGGGCTTTTGGATGCCTGCAAAAGGGAGGCTTTTTTGGGTAAATAATATGCATTAAATACACATATAATCTTATGAAAGGATTGTTGTTGAAATCGATAGTCTAGAACCAGGGTCCCTTCACATAAAATGTGATTCCACTCAGCAGAAAAATCAGTGTTGAGTTGGTGTAAAGCATGCAGTTTAGTGTGCCCATAGAGAAAAAAAATCACATTCAATCGAGCCAGTGCTTTGTCCATTCAGGAGCAACAACAAAATTACTTCAATCCCCCCTTTCCCAGCAGCACATGCTCACCTTTCCCTCTTCACGTATGCTGCACTCTCATGCTGCGTTCAGTTCCAGGAGTTGAAGGAAATACACAGAATGTCCATATAGGTAGGGGCACATAACTCAACCATGTGACTGAGCACTAGGCCAATCAGCCCTGGGTGAGCTACAATTTCAGCAACTTCCAAAGTCAACATGACTTTGCTTTCACTTCCAGTAACTGAACAGAGTGGCATGGAAGTGAAGTAAAGGTAAGTATATAGTGATCTGTGCTGCTGGGGAGGGCTCTTTAAATGTGAACCTATTGCTTTGCCCTTATCGAAGTTGTACATACACAAGATAATTATCGTTTCCGTGGTGAAATTATGTTTTTGTTCAAGTAATGTATGAAGAAATCGAAGAATGACAGTTTATCCTTAGAGCAGCCTAAAGCTGGGCACACACTATGCAGAAATTGGGGCGAACAATTGTCTGGTTTTCCTTGTTGTTTCAAAGCAAGTTGGAACTGAGGAAGGAAATAATGCACACAAATTCTCATATGACAAAGGCTTTTCCTTTGTTTCTGATCATGCGCAGTCTTTCATATCTGATTTTTCTTATACAAAAACCGTAGAAACACAGCACACATTAATCTAAAATCATTTGTTTTGTTCACGTATGAAAAAAATTTTGGAGTCTGTCCCTTCAAAAATTTTTGGATGCAAAGTCTGAATCAGATGTCAAAAGTTGTGTACACACCATACAAAAAACAAACCATCCTGCCTTGTAAGTAATTTTGCTTGCGATTCTCTTATAGTGTGTACCCAGCATAACACTGCCCTGCCTCAGGTTGGCTGCAGCGCAGTGTATCTGTGGTTAGCTACACTTTGCCATAGACTTCTATTATGTTTTAGTACATTTTCTGAAAGCACATTAAAAGTCCTGCATGCAAAAAATGCACCAAACCAGTGGGAAAAAATAGAATTCTATGACAGAGCGCAGCTAACTTGCATCAAAACTGCAGGTACACTGCAATGTGCCCTCACCGTGGCCAAAGTGCAGTGGGGTATTGTGAAGCTGCCCTTAGTAGCATATCATCTAAAGATGATAATAAACAACCTCAAATCTCCTAAAATCTACCTAAAGCCGGGTACATATGGGCCAAATGTCGGGACATCGACCGGTTCAAAAAAAACTGGCTGACATTCAGAAAACCAATGGAAAACCAGCAGCCAACCAATCCTGGATCAGCACTTTCAGCCAATGGCAGTGTGCGCTGATCAGGGTGTTCTGGTGGGGGGGCCGTCCCCCTGTCAGAACACAATAGTTTAGCGGGGAAGATCACTGCACTAATGTTGGATCATTAGTACAGTGTCTCCAAATTGTCCAGCGGATTGGCCATTGCAAATTGAGCCCTTCCCTGATCTTTGACCACATTTGTATAGTCAAAAAGTCATCAATGATGGTAAATATTACTGATTTTGAGCAATTATTAGTTCCTATGTATGGATACCGTAGGTGTGACTGTAAAACCTGATGCTTATGTTTTGTAATCATTCTCTTTAACTCACAGCATGCTACTGTTACTATGGTAATATGAAGTTCAATTATGGTGACATCATCTACAATACCACTGATGGAATTGGGGGATGCATAACAGCTACATGTTCATCAAATGGAACCATTAATAGAAGTGTCTATCCATGTTCAACAACGACCAAACCTGCCACTACCTTTCATTTTGATACCACTACGAAGCATGCAGAAAACATGTCCACTCCAGGTAGGATTTAATCTCAGAGGAAATCTTAGGAATTCCATCTACAACATTTTTCCAACAAATGCTAATTTTTCTAGTACAGGGTATAAAATAAAAATGTTGAGCACTTTCTATAAGAGATAAAGACAGTTTTTCTTACATGCTTACTACATCTGGTTAGTATTTCTGTACACACGGCAACTGAACTGGCAGATATAAAAGACAAAAATTAATGTAGTTCTGTAATCATTAATAGTACCTTAAATGCATATAATATATGCAAGCAAGTGTAAAAGATTGACTTGGCATCTGCCTCTGTCCCTTTACAGCAGTGCTCAGACTGCAAGAATGAGAAGCAGCATAGGGCTGCAGGGCTCATGTTCCAGCAAGGAGTATCCATAGGGATGCTGGGGGAATCCATAGCGGAGAAGGATCTGGGTGTTCTGGTAGATCATAAACTTAATAATAGCATGCAATGCCAAGCTGCGGTTTCCAAAGCAAGCAAAGTCCTTTCTTGTATTAACAGAGGCATGGACTCCAGAGAGAGAGATATCATTTTGCCCCTGTACAAATCATTAGTAAGCCCTCATCTGGAATATGCAGTTCTGTTTTGGGCACCAGTTCCTAAAATGGATATCGGGGAACTGGAGAAAGTGCAGAGAAGGGCAACCAAACTGATGAGAGGAATGGAGGAGCTCAGCTATGAGAAAAGATTAGAGGAACTGACTTTATTCTCTCATGAGAAGAGGAGATTAAGGGGGGATATGATCAACATGTATAAATACATAAGGGGTCCATATAGTGAACTTGGTGTTGAGTTGTTCACTTTAAGGTCAGCACAGAGGACAAGGGGGCACTCTACGTCTAGAGGAAAACAGATTTCGTCTCCAAATACGGAAAGGTTTCTTCACCGTAAGAGCTGTGAAAATGTGGAATGGACTCCCTCCAGAGGTGGCTTTGGCTAGCTCACTAGATTGCTTTAAAAAAGGCCTGGATTCTTTCCTGGGTGTACTTAATATAAGTGGGTACTACATTTTTTTTTAGGTAAATTTGATCCAGGGAATATCCGATTGCCTCTCAGGGGATTAGGAAGGCATTTTTTTCCCCTGCTGTAGCAAATTGGATCATGCTTTTCTGGGGTTTTTTTGCCTTCCTCTGAATCAACTGCGGGTATAGGATTGTGTATATGGGATTGTATGGTTGGGTTTTCAATATTGTTTTTTTTTTTTTCGTTGGTTGAACCAGATGGACTTGTGTCTTTTTTCAACCTGACTAACTATGTAACTATGGGCCTAATTCAGTATAAGTTTGGAGTAGAGCTGCTCACTTCTCCAGAAATAACTCCAGCCTAAACTCATTGCATCCTAATTAGGTAAGTGGCTGGAGTTAAACCATCAACTAGATGCTTTAATGAATTCGGAGTTGGAGTTAACTTAGACTGAATTCGGGTTTGGAGTTAACTTAGGCTGAATTTGAGTTTGGAGTTAGCCAAATTCCCTTTGTGTTTTTCATAAAAGGAAATTTGTCTATTCTGAATCACTATTACACAGCAATGTCATCTATTATGGTTTATTTTAATTTTAAGGTATAGTTATGTATCTAATGTGTTTTAACCTTTAGATTTTCTAATAGCAGACTACACAGCTGTCTAATTAGCAGTCTTCATTCTTTATTCATCTGAAACTTTCAGGCATATCTGATTGTATTCAGCACTTTGGTGTAGTGGGCTAAGCTCACAGCTAAAGATTGCTAGGTCATGAGTTCAAGGCCAGACCATGATAACACCCTGTGTGCCATAATTTTTTTTGGCCACATAGTAATACATTGGCTACATCACCTAAAATTGCATGTCAATGGCCATGTATATTCAAGAAACAAACATGCATATGTGCAGAGTGCAATTATGCATTTGCCAAGTTTCAGTATTTATTTATAGCTGTCTAAAATTTAGGAAGGTGATGGCACACTTGGGATTTGAACTCATGCTCTCAGTGTTTATAGCCAGGAACACTAACCACTGAACCATTGAGCTGAGCATGATTACCCCCTGGAATATTTATTCCCATGTTTCAATAGTTAACCACTTCCTTACAGGGCAGTTACACCCCTTCCTGCCCAGGCCAATTTTCAGCTTTTTATACTGTTGCATTTTGAATGACAATTCCGCGGTCATGCAACCCTGTACCTAACACAAATGTATCACAGTATTTTCATTAAAAAAATAGTGCTTTCTTTTGGTGGTATTTGATCACTGCAAGGTTTTTTTTCTATTGGCAAAAAGAACACCTAAATGTTTGACCCCTAAAATAATGTGTTTTTGTTTATGTAATAAAATTTGGTAAATCAATATGTTTTTTGTTGCACTGACGAGCATTGAAGAGGCTGCGCTGGCAGGCACTGATGAGACACTAATAATATGCAGCACTGATAGACAGATAGGTGGCACTGATATGCAGCATTGATGGGCATTGATAGGTGGCACTGATGGGCAATGATTGGCACTGGTGGGCAGCACTGAAAGATGGTAATGATGGGCAGCACTGATGAGGAGGGCACTAACAGGTTCCCTGAGCACTGATTGGCATCAATGGTGGCATGGGTGGGCATCCCTGGTGGCTCTAGTGGCATCCCCCAAGGGTCTGCACTGGTAATCAATGCTCTGATTACAAGCACAGACCCCCCCCCCACACACACACACACTTAATTTGCATATGAATGCCATTTCTTCACAGCTGAAAGTGGCCCTCACCATGATTAGCCAGTTGATTGTGACCACTTGCTGGAATGTGTGCAAGCCAATGTGGTGTCATTTCTGGTCCAGGGCGAACGCCAATGTGCCATTTGCAATTTATTGTAAAGAGATTTTGCTTTATTTTAAAAATGGTGCACACAGACAACTAAAATGTATTGGAAATGTTTTACCCAGGCCAGTGATGGTAACCCTTAACCCCCCCCCCCCCCCCCCAAGATGTTTTTGCCCTACATTTCCCAAAATGCTCATGTACTCTGCAGTGTAGGTGAGCATCATGGGAAATGTTACAAAACACCTGTGTTGCCAAGGTTCATCATCACTGACCTAAGCCAACTAAAAAGGTGAGTGAGCGCTGTAGCAATCTTTTATTTAGTAATCATTTTTAGTGATTTTTTTATTAAATGTTTTGGTTACATTCATCCACAGAGGCTGAAGGGAAATTTGGTATTATTCCTTAATTTATATATTTTTAGCTAAATATATACATAAACACTTTAATTTTTTCTTAAAATTTAGCCCCCCCCCACACACACACACACACACACCCCACACACACACACACACCCCACACACACACACACACCCCACACACACACACACACCCCACACACACACACACACCCCACACACACCCCACACACACACACACCCCACACACACACACACCCCACACACACACACCCCACACACACACACCCCACACACACACACCCCACACACACACACACACACACCACACACACACACACACCACACACACACACACACCACACACACACACACCCCACACACACACACACACCCCACACACACACACACACACCACACACACACCCCACACACACACACACCACACACACACCACACACACACCCCACACACACCCCACACACACACACACACACACCCCACACACACACACACACCCCACACACACACCCCACACACACACACCACACACACACCCCACACACACACCCCACACACACACCCCACACACACACCCCACACACACACCCCACACACCCCACACACACACCCCACACACACACACACACCCCACACACACCCCACACACACACACACACCCCACACACACACACACCCCACACACACACACACCCCACACACACACACACCCCACACACACACCCCACACACACACACACACACCCCACACACACACACACACACACCCCACACACACACCCCACACACCCCACACACCCCACACACCCCACACACCCCACACACCCCACACACCCACACACCCACACACCCCACACACCCACCCCACACACACACCCCACACACACACCCCACACACACACCCCACACACACACCCATACACACTTTGCTGGAGTAAAGGGAGAAACCCTACCCATGTTCATACTGCACTGCCATTGCACACACACACACACACACACAAAAAATACAAGAAATTGATTACATTCAATAGACACAAAAGGTATCTGAATTACATCTAGACAAATAAGAAAAGAAAACAAAAAACCAGGAGCTGTGTACAAATGAATAAGCTTTATTGAACATGTATAAAACATCAGTAATCACTCAAGCAAGCATGTGAAATGTGAAATGTGAAATGCCCCCCAAATCAAGTAATTTTTATTCAAATTACAGTGCAAAAAGATACAACATATGATGGATAGATAGAGCTTACAATATCCAAAAGTCAAGCAAAATAAGTTGTAGACACCTTAGTATTAAGCATTAAACATACCCAACATACTTTTATGTTAATTGTTTGCATGAGCCTGTCTTTCCATTTAAATACCATCAAATCAGTAGAACATACAGCTACACAGAGGCATGAAAATAAAAAAAAAACATGTATAGAGTACATAAAGACACACTTTGCAAAAACAATACCAAACTGTTAGAGCATGAAAAGTATTCATCCAACAGAATTACTGCAATATGGATCTTTAGGCATGCCAGCAAACCCCCCCACCCCCAAAAGCAAATTCGGACATAAAGACCTGTGGCCCTTCCACAGGCCAAATGATATGATCTCATACATCCCTTTATATAACCTTGGTTAAACTACACCCACCCAGTATAGGAAACGCCCAGCAAAGTAATTAATTGGGTCTGTTGGTTCCTAAACCAAAATCACCAGTTCACTAATGAATGAGTGTTTGGCTGGCCATCCATGATCAAAGTTTCTTACAAGTCAACACACATAAGAAATGCTTTCAATAATCTCAGCATGAGCACAAAGTGGCTTTTTCATTTAGACTAATGCCTCGTACACACGTACCGATCGTCGGCCGACCGATCGGCCGTCTTTTGTCCAGGGCTGTCCTGTCTGTTGAAAACTGCAAAAGACTGCACACAAATTTTGTCGGCCAACAACAGACGACTGCAGAAGTGATGTCATGTGATGGTTAACTTTCCGTGTGTTTTTTCTTTTCTGAGCATGCCCAGTCTTGCAAATCTGCTGATTGTCGGCCGAATTCTGTACTGACTGGCGAACAATCGGCCATTCTGGTGTCGGCATACAAACATTTTAATGCTTGCACGACAGATTCTGTTCGGCCGAAAATGCGCTGTCGGCTGTCGGAAGCATCATACTAACAAGCCTACAATCGGCCGATCGGTCGTCGGCCTAATGTTTACGGCCGACAATCGGTATGTGTGTACGAGGCTTAAGGCTGGCCATACATGTTCCAATTTTCTTACAATTTTCTGTCCAATTTTCTTGAAATTTACCTTCAAGTATGTAGTACAAAGGCCTGCCTAATTAGATACAAGTGAATGTGTTTTCTAGCTTTGACCTCACATTATGTGGTTTGTGGTAGATCTACCAGAAAATTGTACAACAAAAGTTGAACATGTATGGCCAGCTTAATGGGCCATACACACTATAATGCCTCGTACACACGTACCGATCTTCGGCCGTAAATATTCGGCCGACGACCGATCGGCCGATTGTAGGCGTGTTAGTATGATGCTTCCGACAGCCGACAGCACATTTTCAGCCGAACAGAATCTGTCGTGCAGGCATTAAAATTTTTTTGGGCCAACACCAGAACGGCCGATTGTTCGCCAGTCAGTACAGAATTCGGCCGACAATCGGCTGATTTGCAAGACTGGGCATGCTCAGAAAAGAAAAAACACAGGGAAAGTTAACCATCACATGACATCACTTCTGCAGTCGT